>NW_020173927.1:2712089-2766930 GCF_003031525.2 Neophocaena asiaeorientalis asiaeorientalis
AGGACTGGGGTTCTCCTCGGCGCGGGCCGGGGGGGGCGCGGGGGGCACCGCGACGGAAGGATACGCGACAGGGAGGGGCTGGAGGGGGGCGGCGACGGCGGCGGTTTCGTGGGCCTTTCTAGACCAAACTGGGCTGCCCCAACAGCCCTACCTCCCTCCGCCGCGCAAGGCTGAGGCGTGGAGACATGCGCGCTGGCCCTGGGGTACCGGCAGCCGCCTAGCCGCGCCGCGCGTGCGCAGGGACGGGAGGCCGGCGCTGCCGGTGGACGTTCCGCACCCCCGTGCGGGGTCCTCGACCTCCGCTGGCCGACCTTCCAGACCTGCGTAGGGAACTGACAGGCCCCACTGCGGTCCCGTCGCTGCTCCAGGGAAAGGACAAAGATGCCCGAAGACCCCTCCCGTCCATCAGGGTCCTGCGTGCCGCCGGTCACGCTGCGGTCCCTCGTGTCGGCGCCCTCACAAGTGCTCGCCGGCGTCCTCCCGGAGGAGCAGGTCTCACACCCTGCGCCCGGCCGGCACTGGCCCCTGAGCGGCTGCCAGGAGCGGGGCCCAGGGGTGCCCTGGCAGAGCCCTAATCTGCCTGTTTCCTCACAGGCTTTTTTAGTTTCATTTAGAAATGACTTTATATGCAGAAACGGCTGTTAAAACTTTCAGCTTAGCTCACTGGAGCGATTTCCCGAGGCAAGCTTGGCGGTGCTGCCCATCAGAGAAACAGCCTGTGTACGTGTGTGTCGGATGCGTGGCCTTGGCTGTTCGAGCTGGCACAGGTTCGCAGGATGCATTGGAGAATTGCCCAGCTGTCTGCTCTTTGAGTTCCCCGTGTCCAGAGGATGCTCTGAGCCGGGTCTGACAATAGTATTGTTTGGAATGCAAAGCTAACCACGCAGTCTGTGAGATCCAAAGCCAAACTGCCTTTGCCATGGCAGCCCAGACTGCCTGCCGGACCCCGCGGACCGCGCCCCCCCCCCCCCCATGAGTCCGGGGAATGCGTTCCCGGGCCAGGCGACTTCACGGCACCGAGCCAGGGCCCTGAGGCTGTGTGCCTCACTCCCACAGCGCCTGGGCGCCATTCCTGTTAAATATGTGGGAACAAGGCGTATTTCAAATGGTCTGTTCCTTGTCTGTGTCAGAGGTGAGTCGACGTTACCAAGTGCTTGACGCCTCAAACCTTGTACCGACATGAAAAGTCCGTGTGTTGCATACTAAGGTTTTTTGCCAGATGATGTTACTTGATAAAAGTGGCTCTTTCAGTTCAGACGTTTTTCAGTACCTGTATGTTGTACATGTGGAAATTATGATCAAGTATTAGAACATGTCCAGTTAAATAAACTACAGAAAATCGCACACAAGCGAGTCAGGCACTATTCTGGAACTCCTTGCTTCCAGTGCCTCAGGTCAAAACCCTTGGAGTCATCCCAGCCTCCTCTGTCTCCATAACCAATACGCCCTCTTGGCTTCACCTTCGGAAACAGCCAAAGCCCTACAGCTACGCTCAGTCCACCTTACCCCCTACCTACACCCCCCCTTCAAGCCACCAATATTTTTAGCCTATTTTAAACAGCGCCTTCTAGCTGATTTCCCCCATTCCATTCTTAGCCCTTTGGCATTGTCTCCCTACAGCCACTTGGGTGACCCTTTAAAAAAAGAATGTGGACTTAAAAAATAATAAGATCATGCCACTTTTCTGCTCAAAACCCTCTGGTGGCTTTCTTTCTCACTCAACCTTACTGTGATCTACAAGTCCCTGCATTGTCTGGTGCCCTATCCTAGCCTGATCAAGTCACAAGCCAGTGGGCACACTCCTACCTCAGGGCCTTTGCACTTGCTGTTACATCTGCCTGGGATGCTCTTCCCCGAGATGTCCCTCCCCACTCTCAGGTCTTAGTGAGGACTTCCAAGTGGCTCTGTTTAAACTACAAAGCTAGCCTTCAACACTCCCTACTACCCTACCCTGCATTATTTTTCTTAGCATTTATCTCCGTTAGTTTCCTAGGGCCACATAACAAAATACCACAAACCAGATGGCTTAAAACAACAGAAATTTATTCCCTCACAATCCTGGAGGCTAAAAGTCTGAAATCAAGGTGTTGCCAGGGCTGTGCTTTCTCTGAGGGCTCTGTGGGAGAAACTTACTCTTAACTTCTGGTGTTGCCAGCAATTCTTGGTGTTCCTCGGCTTGTAGGTACATCACTCCAATCTCTGCCTCCATCGGTGCATGGAGTTTTCCCCGTGTGTGTGTCTCTTCTCTTCCTATAAAGATACCATTTACATTGGGTTGGGACTCACGCGGTTGACTTCATCTTAACTTGACTACATCTGCAAAGACCCTATTTCCAAATACAGTTACATTCTCCTGGTACCCAGGGTTAGAGCTTGAACGTATCTCTTTTTTATTTTTTTGGTGGGGGGGGGCGGACACAATTCAACCCACTATACCATCTAATCTAAATTTTGTTTACCTTGTTTGTCATCTGTGTCCCCTCACCCCATTGGAATATAAGCTCCACCAGGAGAAGAATTTTTATCTGTCATTTTCCCTGCTGGGTGCCAACTCAAGGATGGTGTCTGGCACATGACAGGTCCTCAGTGAACGCTGGTGGGGTGACCAATGGTCACCTAACCGACCCAATGGGAATGAAACAGGAAGTTGCCTTGCCGAGCTTCCAGGAACTAGTACACGGGTTGTCGTTGTTTACTTGTTTTCAACATTTCAAGCTCCCCCCCCATGACCTCCCACTCTGTCTTTGCCTCTAGCTAATGCCCCTTAGTCTGATTCATCAGCCACCAGTCAACTTCTTGTAATTATATCCAGATTTTGATATTTATGCATTTGATCAGAAATCTTTTATGTAAATTAGAAGCAGTATATTTCTTTATGTAAATCAAGAAACAACACTGAGGGCAAAATGCAGTCTCTGAGACTCTGGGCAGGGGAGGTCTTTCTCTTTGCTTATCAATTTTCACAGTAAGCCCAACATTTACCCTTTTTGGCCAAAACCCACTCTTCTCTCTCTCTCCTGATATTAAAGGAGAGGTGATATTTGAGATTACATTATGGTTTTAGTGTTCTCACGAACAAATGGTTTCCAAAGTGTGTTTCATGGGCTTTCTGTACCAGAATCAGACATGCTGGTTAAAATGCAGGAATCTGGGGCTCATCCAATCTACTGAAACTTTCTAGAAGTGAAACCCAGGAATCAGTATTTTAAGTAAATTCCCTGAACAATTCTTAAGCACAGTAAAGCTTGAAAACCTCTGCCTAATCCAAGATTTCCAAACTCAATTGCTTACAGGAACTGACTAGGTAATATAAGTAACTGACAAAAAAATCAGCGTGTGTGTGTGTGTGTGTGTGTGTGTGCGCGCGCGCGCGCACGTGTGTGTATTAGTCAGCTACTGCTGAGTAACAAACCACCCCCAAACTCAGCTTAAAATAAGTGTTTGGTATAGCTCACAAGTCTGTGGACCAACTGAGTGGTTCTGCTGATCTGGGTCAGACACAGCTGAAATTGGCTTAAGGTTACTTGGATGCTTCAGTCAGCTAGAGGGTACACCAAAGGCTGGCTGATCTAGAGTGGCCACACTCACAGGGCTGGCAGTTGGCTGGCTAGCAGTTGGCACACCAGTGTTGACTGGCCCATGTGTCTCTCATTACCTCTCAGGCTGGCCCCAGCTCATTCTCAGGGTGGCTGAATAGGATTTCAAGAAAGCAAACAGGCATGCATGAGGCCAGACTGGCATGCCTTCACTTCCTCCCAATTCTATGAGCCCAAGCAGGTGACAAGGCCTTGGCAAGATTTAAGGGGTGGGAAAGTAGCCTTCACCCCTTGATAGAAGAGCTGAAGTCACATTCAAGGGTCATGGGATGCTATGAAGGGAATAATTAGGGCCCCAGAGTGACATGAATGAGGAATGGTGGGAACAAGGGGCCCTAGAGAGCACCTGCCTGCTGTAAAGGACCACAGATGCTGCTCTCCAGCTGGCAGGAATACAGGACTCACCCAAGGTACCAGAGATGGCCTTTCTCACAGGAAACTGGAAATGCAGACGTGAGCCTGAAATGTCCTGTTTTGAAATGTCAACCTGTAGGCAGGTGCTGCTGGTTGCCCACTCAAGTCCTTTGGCCCTGCTGCCCCCCCTCTGTTGTAGCAGGCAGAGCCCCCTTTCTGCCCAGGTGTCAGCATGGCCAGGTACACAGGAAGGGCCCACCTTCCTTGGATCAGAGGCTGAATCATGCCGCGTCTACGTCATTCCTGGGGGTCTCATTCTCCCTGCCAGCACCAATATAAGCACGACGCATGACTCTGTCCTAGAGGACAGGACCTGTGGGAAAGGCTGCTGGACACTCCTGGGAAAGTCTTCAAGGTGAACATAAAAGAGACATCCAAGAGGAAACTCCCCTCTTCACCGCTGGACACAGTTATATAGGATGCCTGGCACTGCTGCAGCCACGCTGAGGCTAGTAAAGAGAGGGGACCAACGCTCTGGGGGCCGAGCAGAATGATGGAAAGAAGATGCCCTTGGTTGCCTCACTGAGCAACAGAATCAGCCACAGCACAGCCTCCCTCTGCAGACCCCTTGGCATCCGAGGTGATGACCACCCTCACTAGTTGAGGCATTTTTCTGGACGGGTCACACTTTGCTGTAGAAATCACCTTGATACAGCAATTTAATTCAGAACATGCTACCATACAGTGAGAACCAGACTCGAATTGTCAGTGGGTTACATGTAGCTTATGGGTAATCTCTGGTCCCTGGGAGGCAAATAATATGATGGAGAAAAAAGAGGTGAGAGAAAACAAGAGAGCGATCCACCTGTGCTGTGCCCTAGTGATTCTGCTCCTCTCCTTCCCTTGTCTTCAAACAAGCACCCTGGAAATTAAATCTCCCAGTGTGGTTTTTAAGTTCATTTTTCCATCCATGTCTTAGTGTATTCATTGAGAATAGTTTCATCTAAATGGATAAAGACGATGTGGTACATATAGACAATGGAATAATACTCAGCCATAAAAAAGAACAAAATAATGCCATTTGCAACAACATGGATGGCCCTAGAGATTATCATACTAAGTGAAGTAAGTCAGACAAAGAAAGACAAATATCATGTGATATCACTTTTATGTGGAACCTAAAATATGACGCAAATGAACTTATCTGTGAAACAGAAACAAACTCGCAGGCATAGAGAGCAGATTTGTGGTTGCCAATGGCGGGGGGAGGGATGGATTGGGAGTTTGGGGTTAACAGCTACAAACTATTACATATAGAATGGATGGACAACAAGGTCTTACTGTCTAGCACAGGGAACTATATTCAATATCCTGTGATAAACCATAATGGAAAAAAATATGAACAAGAATGTGTGTGTATGTATATATAAATAAAACTGAGTCACTTTGCTGTACAGCAGAAATTAACACAACATTGTATATCAACTATACTTCAATAAAATAAAATTTAAAAAATATTTTTTGAAGAATAGTTTCATTTAAAGCAGCAGAAAACTTCACTAACAGTGGCTGTATTTGTTTCCTGGGTCTGCCTGTAACAAATCACCACAAACATGGAGGTTTAAAAGAAGTGTAATCCACTCCCTAATGGTTGAGGAGGCCAGAAGCCCAAAATCAAGGTGTCGGCAGGGCTGCGCCCCCTGCTTCCTCTAGTTCCTGTGGCTCCTGGTGTCCCGTGGCTCGTGGCTGCATTGTTTCCTTCTCTGCCTCTGTCTTTCCACGCAGCCCTCTTCTTGTGAGTCTCCCCGTGCTCTCTCCTCTTCTTATAAGGACACCAGTCACTGGATTTAGGGCCCACCCTAAACTCAGCATCATTTCATCTCAAGATCCTTAACTAATTACAACTGCAAAGACCCTATTTCCAAATGGGGTCATATTCTGAGAATCTAGGTGGACATTAATTTGGGGGTCAGGGGAAAGATACTATTCAACCCACTGCAGGGTCTTACATGAAAACAAAGAGTTCTTTTTCTCCCATAACTAAGAGTCAGAAGAAAAAGCACCCCTGGCAGGGTGATTCAGTGTCCGAGGATGTCCGAGCTGACCCGCCCATGGCTCCCCTGGCCTTTGCTCCAGGGCTGCCCCAGGCCCACTTGTCATGTTCACAGTCAAGGATGGAGGGAGGTGAAGCAGGGAAGTGTCTCCTGCTTGCGGCCCTTTTTATCAGAAAAGCAGAAATTTCTAAAAAGACACTAGATTTTGCCTTATATCTCGTTGACTAGAACCAGTTATAAGGCCACCCCTAACTGCAAGAAAAGCAGGGAACTTATATTGAGACACAGAATGATCAAGAAAGTCCTAGACTAATCGTGAGACATTGCTTGTGCTGGGCGTATGGCCGTGTTGACAAAGACCGGGGTCTGTTAGCTCAGAAGAAGCAGGCAGTGGGTACTGTGTAAGCCCAGTGTCTGCCACCCCAGTCTCTTCTGAATTTGGTCCCTTGAGAGCTTGTTTTGATAAAATCCAGGTTCAGGTCAACATTGACCAGGGTGACCCCACCGAGATAACGTGCCCTCTGATTTCTTGTCAGGATCAGCAAATGGTCCCTTCTCCTGCCTGACTCAAAGGCAGGGCTTCTCAAGTGGGGTGGATTTTGCCTCCCAGGAGACATCTGGCAACGTCTGCAGACACTTGTGATTGTCAAGTCTCAGGGGTAGCTGCTGAGCCCCTGCTGTGTGTCAGGCACAAAGATAACCGGCACAGTCTCTGAACCACGTGATCTGGGTGGAGTAAACACAGTGATATGCATGGCGTGCAGGTTGCTGAAAGGGATACAGAAAAAGGGAGCCTGGAGCAGGTGTTGCCAGAGGATCCTGCGGGATGCAGAGAAGTAAGCCAGCAGAGGGAGGTAGAGGCAGGCAGATGAAGGACGTTCCAGGCCTGGGGAGAGAAACAGCCCTGAGGACAGACACGTCTGCCGTCCCTGCATCCGGGCCCAGGGGATGGCCACAGAAATCTAACACGAGGCTGGCGCTGTAGACCAAGGCCAGGCCTGGGAAGACCATATTCCACGCTGCAGCACTTTGGAGGCTATCGGAGTCCCCATGAAAAGATTTGCACTGAGGAGTGACAGGGTCTGAGCTGTGTTTTAAGAGGCTCACTCTGCCTTAGGAGATGGAATTGTGATGCACAAGGGACAGAGGTGAGGAGAACGTGGCCTGGGGAGAGAACTAGAAAGTCAGTAATGGGGACAGTATTAGGTTTGCACAGGAATATTTAGGAGAAAATAAACTAGTTCGGGTCAGTAGCTGTAGATGGTGTAAGAAACACCCTCAGATCGCAGAAGCAGGACGTAGTGAGTTTCTCTCTCATTCACATCCCCATCCAGCTGGGCCTGATGGGGCCTGGGTGTTGGGAGGGGAGGGACTTCACGGGGTCTCTCAAGGATGCAGGCTGTCTAATTCAGGAGTGCAGCGGTTCCCTGGCTCCTGGCAGGCTCCGCTGGTTCTCGGCAGTGGGCCGGCAGGAGAGGGAAGGAGCAGGATGGCGGGTCCTGCAGGAGGTTTGGGGCCAGGCCTGGGGTGGCCGGCGCATCTTCGGCCCACATCCCGGTGGCCAGAACTCAGGCTCACGGACCCACCTAATCGGAGGGGATCTAGAAAATGTAGTCGAGCCGAGAACCCCAAACAGAAAGGAAACGGGTCTGGTAAACACATGGCACTGACTCTGCCATAGAATACGTTTCAGAGGTAAAACCCTCGGCCCTGTAATTGATTCCACCTGGAGGAAGGGACGAGGTAAGAGCCAGAGAGCTTCCAGGTTTCCAGTGAGGATCCTGAGGAGAGACCCGCTGACAGAGAACACGGGAGCCCGGCCCTAACGACGAGTCTGCCCAGGGCTCTCCTAAAAGCACCGCAGAACACTTAACAGGCTCCACCTGTTTCACTGTGTGCCCTGCATCCCATTAGAGGAGAAATATGGGTATAAATGCATGTAAATCTACGATGTAAAAGACAACCTGCATGTGAAACCGGAAAATTCTCGTTTTTCAGTATCTCATTCTTAGCTAGTAGAGGCCCCTTGGCTTTGTTGTTTCTCCCACTCCCTGGAGAAGCCTTTACAACCAGAAGCACCTACTGAGTGTTTATTTTACACACCAGAGGCTCAGACACTTCCCGCAGCTGAAGTCGCCAGGGGCTCTGTCCCCGCCCCTGACAGAGGTCACTGGCAGCCAGGTCCAGACGTTACTGCCACAGCCCCTGGCGTTCGTAAGCTATGGCTCCATACAGGGAGGCAGTCGTAGGTAAGTAAACCCAGATGCTTTGTCTCACGGAGTCTGCTGAAACTTCCCTGTGCTTTAGGACTGTAATGGGGCGTACAGCCCATTCTTAGACCCAGATCTGTTTGTCTGGTTAAGAACAGGGGCTGTGGAGCCAGCTCACTTTGCAAACACTCTGCCATTTCCTGACGGCGAGGCCTTGGGCAAGCTGACTAACCTTGGTGGCCCTGACTTGCTCATGTGCAGAATGGGGACAATAGTTGTAACCTATGCGTAGGATTGTGTGCAGATTAAAAGAGTCATATATGTGAAGTGCTTACCGGAGTGACTGGCACAGAGCACATGTGCTACATGCGTGTTCTCAATGTTATTTCGCAGAGATTCTTAAAGAAGCTAGAATTTTCCTGGCATCCTTAGTTTCCTAGTTATCTCCTCTAACTGAGGGGAAGATGCAGTCAAAGGCCATGCTCCCTGCTTTCGGCTCTTGGTCAGGATCCAACTTCCCTGGCGATGGAAGAGAAGAGTTTATTGCTCTGCAGGTCTGAAGAACTCATTCATTTTTCTATTTCTCTTCAGTCCCAGACAAACCCTCTGGATGTCTGTTTTGTTCTATTGTGCAAACCAAGACTTGGACGGGTGGAATGGAAGCATCCCTATTTCCAGTCATTGCTAAACCATCGCTTGAGTCAAGATCTCCTGTATATGACATTTAATAACTAGAGACAAGAGGGGCCTCAAGACCCACAGACACGTGTCCTTCCTCACAGGCCAGGGCCACAGGATTCTGGGCCCAGCAATGGAGACGGCGCCTACACCCCCAGCAGGTCGCCCCGCATGCTCTGTGAAGGGCAACCGGGCGGAGGGAGGAATCCAGGCAGGGAACCAGTCTGGCACCACGGCAGCTCCACGGAAGAGATACGGGCGCTGGTCCCAGGATGTTGGGGGCTGACGGGGACCAGTGGGCAGATCCAGCATGGAGTTTGAAGGTAGAATTATTAGGATTGACTGAGGAGTGAGGCAGAGGGAAGAGTAAAGGGTCCACCCGGGTTGGTGCCCTGAGCAGTTGAGAGCCTTTCTTTCCCAGATGGAGACACAGGGAAAGAAAGAAGCATCCCTTTTGGAAACGTTAGGTTTGAGATGTCCCTGCCTGACATCCTGGGGAGATACCCAGGAGGCGGTGGGCCACATAAGTGCTGTGTTTGGAAGAGAAACTGGTCTGAAGAGGCATGTCTAGGAGGGAACTTCACTGCTGGCCTGTAGTGCCGATGGGTGAGCTCAGCCCCGTGGGTGTGGTTGACAGGGCAGCCAAGGGGGGATGGGACCAGCCTGATGGCACAGGGCGAGGCAGCTCGTCACTGTGCGAATTTGCTGCATGGCGTTTTAAACCTGTTCACATTTCTGAGTAGATTTAAGATGTGTGTTGTCATTTTTCAAGGCCGTATTCAATAAAATATTTCAGCAATTACTACATACACTCGGGTAACTGGCTTAGGTCCACCGAGGCCTAAAAATAGAAAGTTTACAGACCTGCGGGTTCTTTTCTCCTGACTGTGAGGCCTCACAGGCCCAGGCAAGCAGTGCTGGAGGTGAAGGCAAAGCTGGGCCCGGAGACTTGTCGGCAGAGGCGTTTCTAGTGAATTCCATGCTGCCAGGAGGGCAGATGCAGGCGGTGCTTGGGATCTCCTAGTCCAGGAACCGGCTATTTGTTGAGAAAAACATTCTCATCCTAATGTCGCCTTCCTTCTGAACTTGAGCCATGACAGGATCATGGCTGGAGTCCCCCATCACGAAGAGCCACAGCCCTTCATGAAAGAAAATGGTAGGTGGACGGTCACAGGACACAGGACGGTCACCTTCCCTAAAGCACAGGGCACCCTCCTCCCCGAAAATGAGGGAGCAATCAAATGAATCCATTTCTGAAGTTTCAAACCAGTACACGATGCCTCCGTGCTTCCTTAACTGACCACAGGTTGTGAGAAAGGCATGGGTTTCACCACCAGCAAAGAAACGATGACAAGTACCGTGGTTTAAAAAGTATATTGGGCTTCCTTGGTGGCACAGTGGTTGAGAGTCCACCTGCTGACGCAAGGGACACGGGTTCGTGGCCCGGTCTGGGAGGATCCCACATGCCGCGGAGCGGCTGGGCCGGTGAGCCACAACTACTGAGCCTGCGCGTCCGGAGCCTGTGCTCAGCAGCGGGAGAGGCCATAGCAGTGAGAGGCCTGCGTACCGCAAAAAAAAAAAAAAAAAAATGTATAGGACAGGATGCTAATCATTGCCGTTTTCCTTTTATTAATTCTCTTGAATTGGAGGAGTGTTTAATTTTAGCCATGAGGTGCCTTAGTGCAGCTCAGAGAGAACATGGTCATTCTATGGGAAGTATTTTTGGGCCGGACTCCTGCTCTGGACTTATAGTTGCATTTCAAAAGTTTGGGATTTGAAGGGAGTGGACAGGGTTATCAAATACCCTTACACAAGGGGGCTGGAAGGAGGGTGCTCCAGCCTGGGGGGCTCTGCATGGTGCATTTGCCTGTCCTGGCACAGACACTTTGAAGGAGGACCGTGCCCTAAGGTAGAGATGGGCCAGCATCACCGGAAGTCACTTTAGCCTTCCTGGAGGGGAGGGTGTGGGCATCGAGCTGCAAAGGACACGCTGGCCTGATACACGCTTCCTTTGGCCTACACTATGTTGTTTAACGTTTTAACATATAAATCGCTGGAATTCCCTGTCCTTCCAGTGGTCAGGACTCAGCGCTCTCACTGCCGGATCCTTGGTCAGGGGACCAAGATCCCGCAAGCTGAGCAGCGTGGCCATAAAATACCATAAAATGAAATAAAATAAAAAGAAATTCACTTGATTAGTCAGCTTTGCTCGTTTATGCTGCAGTAACAACCCCCAGCCCCCATCTCAGTGGCTTCTAGGAATAACACGGCACACTTCGGCAGCACCTCCCAGCACTGTTCCACATCATACTTTCTTCATTCAGGGACCCTGGCCGGAGGACCAGTCCCCAGCTCAGTCACACGGTGAGGGAAAAGGAAGACATAGCCAAGCCGCACCTTGGCTCTCGGGATTCTGCTGGGATGTGGCGATGCCACATCAAGTCACACCCCACTGGCTGAAGCCACGCCCAAGGGAGAGGATGGGATGCATGATCCTCTGACAGAGGACGGAGACCAATCAGGGATAATGGAGATCCAATGCCACCTCTGGACAAAGGATGTCACCTTGCATGCTCCACATCTCACCAGTGGTCCATCCCACTCATAGACAATGCTTCTGTGTTCCAAGGTGGCACTGGAATTTGCAGACTCTGGGCTAATAAATGCAGGGCTGTTCATTGCCTCAGTCTGGCTAAGTTTAAAAACAGCCATTAACAAGTCCATTTCTTTTTATCTTAAAAATATTTAAGACTAGTGGATGTTCTGACCTCAAGATGTTTGGAAACAAGAACGAAACCATTTCAACTGTCAAAGCTTTGCTTTGTCTTTGTGGCCATGTCTTTCTCGGTTCTTCTGTAGATAAATTCGTCCACTTGTGCATTCATTATGCAATGACTGAACAGACCTATGTGGAGTCCTTTTGCCCCCATGGGATGGGTACAGGATGGACAGCAGGGAATACCGCAGGGATCATCCTCCCATCAGAAAGTCAGAATGAGGACTCGAGGTCAAACACCTTCCTCAGTCCCGGGGAAGGTCCCACCCCACCCCGTGAGCAAAAGGCAAATGCCTGGGAGAAGGAGGTCAAAGCTCTGGGTAGAAAGTTTCAGTGTGACCGACCCTGTGCACAGGGGATGGGCCATGAGCCATGTCAGAGTGACGTGACCTTGGTGACGTCCCCTTCTGCTGCCCTGGCTGGGGACAGGGACAGTGCCAACCTGTGCACCCTTTGGCACAGCTCAGCGGGGTGTCCCATACACTGTTGTCAAATGAATAAAGGAACTGACATTCAAGATCCTCCCAACCGGACCTCAATCTCCAGAACAGCCTTCCTTCCAGCCACTCTGACACTTGCTGGTGCCCAGGGTCTCAGAGTTCTTTGCTCACAGCCCCTGAGCTTAGCGAGCCGCAGTCTTTCTTGTCTCTGACCTGCGTTCAAGGTGCACCAATTTTCTGGAAGTTTCTCTCAACCTCATCTTTGCCTCTCCCAGTACAACTCCAACCTCCCAGACCCAGGTCCAGCCAAAACCTTTGCAAGGCTTTCCCGGCCACATTAACCCAAAGTGATGGAATTAGGAAGTGGAGATTTACAGTCATTCTGAACGTTACTGTAGTGATTTTGAAAAGGAGTGTTGGGCTTCTCCCACTGCCTGGAATCTGGCAACTGTGGGATCCCTTGATTTTTCACCCTTTTACTCGGTGTCCCAGGTGGACCATAGGCTTCATCACAGCAGGAGTCTTACCTCCTGAGCATCTGAGCCCTGCACTGGCCCCAGCCCCTCAGCTGGCCGGCAGGAGGCGCTCAATCCACACAGGTGTGACGTGTTTCCAGCTGCTTCTCTGCTCCTTTGTAATTCACGGGACAGGCACAGGTCCTTCTGACACTGCCTGGGATAACCCAGCATCACAGGGGAGGAAATGTCCTTAACCGCAATTGGGTACAGATCTTTTAAAAGAACTACAAAAGTTTCAAATTAACAGAAGATAGACACCATTCATCTCCAAGTGCTCCAGGCAGCAAAAGGGGGAATCTGTAAGTATTTAAGGAGTAACCACTGCACATCAGGGTGCCAGGCTCTGAGCTGCCCACTATCTGGAAGACCTCAACTTAGTGGACAAGAGAGAAGTTTTTCCACACTGGTTTGAAAACATAAGCTCTTATTAAACAAAAAATCAAAAGATTGAAACGGGTTGCTTGTAGGATTCAGTGAACTCAGCACAATTGCTGACATGGATTATCTGGGTGCTAAAATTTCAAAAAATTGTCCCAGAGTAAAGGGAGATATTCAATTTATTTTGTTTTCATCCTTAGCTCAATCAAATAATATTTCTAAAATTCACTTCCAGAAGCCAGACAAAGATAAATATACGATATCACTTATATGTGGAATCTAAAACAAACAAAAAAACCCAAAAAAGATACAAATGAACTTATTTCCAAAACAGGAAGAGACACACAGACATAGAAAACAAACTTACGTTTACCCGAAGGGCAAAGGGGGGTGGGGGAGGGATAAATAGGAGTTTGGGATTCGCAGATACACACTATTACATATAAAAGAGATAACCAACAAGGACCTACTGTATAGCACAGGGAACGATACTTAATATTTTGCAATAATCTATAAGGGAAAAGAATCTGAAAAAGAATATATACATATATATTATATAACTGAATCATTGTGCTGTACAGCTGAAACTAACACAATATTGTAAATCAACTATACAACAATAAAATTTTTTTAAAAAATTCTCTTCCCATCCTTTTGAAACAGAATATGTGCTTTATAATGAAACACTACATTTTATCATAAAGTTAGCAAGTGATCTTGGCTAAGTTTTTTCCCAAAGAAGCTGGCTCTTTTTCAGGACAATGCACTCAACATGTTTTAGAGACACAGACCAGAGGGTGTGTTTTCCACCAGGCACACAGCTATTGGAGGGAGATGGGAGAAACTTTCACCTCGTTTCTTTACCACTAATTTCTAAGAATGAGTTTGTGAAAATTTCAAGTGTCATAGAAAATATATGCACGAATCCTGTAATTAGGTCATTACTTAATAAAGGTCCTGTGTAGTAAAAGACAGGTGAACGCATTTCATGTCTAAACAATAAAATGATAAAATCAATTTTTTTTCCAGGGGAGTTAGAAAGTTTTATTCCAAAAGCATCTTGTTTGCAAAATGTCTAAAGCAAAACAAACATGCTGTGGAGACCAAGACATTTCCAGAATTCAAAAATTTTAAATTGCTGTGAAGAATTATTGCCAACATTGGCACATTACTTACAGCTGCTAGTTAAAATTTTTGAAAGCTAGACATGTTTAAATCCAAATTGTGACCCCTTAGGACCCAGTCTCCTGACGTCTAAAATGTGACGTATAATTTCATGGGAGAAAAAATACTTATGGTAAAGTTAAGCCCAGTACTGAAAAATGTCTTCCACATTTGTGAATTTTTTATGAGAAAATAATTCGAGAGAAGAACATGTATACTGTTTTCAACTGGTGGATCATGAAAATAAAACAAGGGTTCAATGGGTTAGTATAATATTTTGAGAATAATGATCAACCACAGTGAAGGGATAAACAATTCATAGAATACTTTTTCTGACTGTGAGTCACACTTAGAATTTCTTCACCCATTCAAATACATATATTTATTTCCACCATATATGTATGCGTTTATATTATGCATACACAATGGAAATAAATATATGCGTTTATATCTCACATTTAAAACTTTAATGCATTTGAATTGATTTGTGTGTAAACTGTGAGATAAGAAATCTGATTTAGTTTTTCCAAATAATTAGTCATTCAATCCAATATTTCTGGGCTTCCCTGGTGGCGCAGTTGTTGAGAGTCCCCCTGCCGATGCAGGGGACACAGGTTCGTTCCCCGGTCCGGGAAGATCCCACATGCCGCAGAGCGGCTGGGCCCGTGAGCCATGGCCGCTGAGCCTGCGCATCCGGAGCCTGTGCTCCGCAACGGGAAGAGGCCACAACAGTGAGAGGCCCGCGTACCGCAAAAACAAAAACAAAAACAATCCAATATTTATCTGACTACTCTGTGACATACTACATTTTTACAAACACTTGAGTATGTTTCTAAAGTTTCTGTCTGTATTGATAATTAGTGTGTCCATTCTTAAACCAGAAAATTACCATTTTAATTATTAGATTGTACATTGGTATGTCTAATGTCTGGTAAGGGGGGCGGTTCCTCTCCAAAGTTTTATGTTACTTTACAAGAAACAAATTATCTTGTATGTTTCAGTAAAGGTATTGTTCCAGGTAAATCTTAGAATAATTTTGTCAAGGTCAAAAAAAGACCCAATAGAGTTCTATAAATTCAAATGTATTAAATTATATTACATTTTTAGATCCTATAAATCAATTCTATTACATTGTATTAAATATATATAAGAATTAATGTAAGTTTTCCCACCCTGAAGAATGTTATGTCTCTTCACTTATTCAAGAATTTTATATCTTGGGACTTCCCTGGCGGTCCAGTGGTTAAGACTCTGTGCTTCCAATGTTCTAACACAGGAGGTGCAGGTTCTATCCCTGGTTGGGGAACTAAGATCCCCCATGATGCGAGGCGGGCCAAAAAAAGAATTTTATGTCTTGAAGTAAAGTGCTAGTAGTGACTTGACAGGGACTCTGCACATTCTGTGTTTTGCTAGTGTCTTTATTTTTTTAATTGAACATATGTAGATGATTTTTTTAACTTTACTGCTATTGCTGCTATTTCAGAAAGATATTGATCTCTGTGTATTGGATTGCTAACCAAACACTCAGTTTGAGTTTGTCATTAATTAAAACAGTTTTAATAAGTTGATTCCCTTGGGCTTTTCAGGCAGACAGTCAAATTGCCTGTAAAATGAGATAACATTGTCTCCTACTTTGCAATATGCAGCTTCGTGTTTTCTTCATCTTATCTCATTGTCTAAAATTTTCAAATGAATGATTAACCATAACAGTGATTGTAGGCATTTTTCTTGTTCTTGATTTTAATGGGAGTGCCCATATTTTTTCACTGCTAAATAAATTTACCTGCTTATTTCCAATAGGTTGTTAGATTTTTAAGAAAATGACATTCTAGCTCTAGAAGCTTTTTTTTTTTAATTCAGAAATGAATATTATCAAACACCTTTTGTATATTTATCAAAAAAATCATAAAGCCTTTCCACTTTTGTGTGTGTGTGTGTGATACGCGGGCCTCTCACTGCTGTGGCCTCTCCCGTTGCGGAGCACAGGCTCCGGACTCGCAGGCTCAGCGGCCATGGCTCACGGGCCCGGCCGCTCCGCGGCCTGTGGGATCTTCCTGGACCGGGGCACGAACCCGCGTCCCCTGCATCGGCAGGCAGACTCTCAACCACTGCGCCACCAGGGAAGCCCAAAGCCTTTCTACTTTGACCTATTTATTCATTCAAGAATTATAGAACAAGGACTTCCCTCGTGGTGCAGTGGTTAAGAATCCACCTGCCAGTGCAGGGGAGAGGGGTTCAAGCCCTGGTCAGGAAAGATCCCACATGCCACAGAGTAACTAAGCCCGTGCACCACAACTACTGAGCCTGCATGCTGCAACTACTGAAGTTCCTAGAGTACCTAGAGCCCATGCTCCGCAACAAGAGAAGCCACCACAATGAGAAGCCCACACACCACAACGAAGAGTAGCTCCCGCTCGCTGCAACTAGAGAAAGCCCGTGCACAGCAACGAAGATCCAATGCAGACAAAGAAAAAAAAAAAAGAATTGTAGAACAACTTAATTTATGTTAAATCTTACTTAGACATGGTGGATTATTACTGGAATAGACCACTAGACATTAATATTTTATTAAAGTTTTTGTATCTGTGAGACTCATATGTAGTTTAAATAGTGACATTTGTTCCTTAAGGATTTCATGACAATGATTTGTAAAATTATCTTGTGACAGCAATGTTACTGAAGACAGATTTCTGATAACTTTTAAAATTTCCAGAGTTCTTTGCTGGCTTTCTATTTCTTATCAAATCCATTTGAGTTATCTGCATCTTTCTAGCAAAACATCAGTTTTCACATTTCTATAGCATGAAGTTGTGTTTCTATCCATTTCTGTTTTGTAGTTCTAAATAGTTGTTGCCTTTTTTAAGCTCTGTTGTTTGGTCACTGAAGAGTCATTAAAGTTATATATTTGTTCTGAACTGTATAATCTAACAATGTAAAATGACACCTCTGTGCTCCACTCAATCCGCTTCTTCTCGCTGGTGAGTCAGCATTCTATCAGGATAACAGAGCCACTGTGAGCATTATGAGAATGAGGGACTTATTTTAGGACCCAGGTGTGGGAGAGGCTCGGGCACTGAAGGTCTGTGAAGGGGGATGAAGGATCTGAGAAGCGGTCACTCACCAGCTCATCTGAAGCTGGTGGACATACAGGGGCTTGCAGGTCTTGCTTCCAAAGTGAAACCACAAAGGGCGAGCCCTTGGTGAGGGCCAGGGATACTTCTGCCTCAAGGGAGGCGCTGCCTCTGAGTACAGCCATCTGTACAGGTCTACAACCAATTGCCTGGTGGTGGCCTGGGGACACGGTTTCTCAGCAGGACCAGGAGTCAGGAGCACAAGTTGGACCCAGAGCCAAAATTTAGCAACATATAAACATGATGATACGTCAGGTCAAGTTTGGGGTAATTACAATCGAAAGTTTAACATTTGAAATCAATCTACCTAGTTTACCACATTAGCATAAAAAGAAGAAAAAGCATATGATCATCTAGATAGATTCAGGGGAAAAAAGCATTTTATGAGATTTAACACCCATTCATGATTATAAAAAATCCCCAAAAAACTAAACTCTTGAAAACCAGGAATATAATGGGCCATCTTTAATAAGAAACATCAGCAAAAACCTTGAAGTAAACCTCTTAATGATAAAATATTGAAACTCCCCCTATAAAATCAGGAACGAGACAAGGATGTCCATTGTTACACATTCATCATTATATGGTAGGTCTTCCGTTTGTGACAAGCCAAGCAAAAAAAGGCAAAAGAATTACAAAGAAATAAATAAAACTCATTATCTGCTGATGGCATTATTGTGTACATAGAGAAGCCAAAGCAATCTACAAAGTATTCAAATTAAAAATCAAATGGAGCAGAGTGACTGAATACAAAACCAACACACACACACAAATCAATTGTATTTCTATATGCCAGCAATAAAGAAGCAGAATAAGAATTTTAAAAAATGTATCATTGACAATAACATAAAAATAAAATACCTAGAAGTAGATGTATCAGAATACGTGCAGGAATTTTACATTGAAAATGATGAAGCAATTCTGAGGGAAATTAAAACAGACCTATGTGAGTGGAAAGGTACATCATTTCCATAGATGGGGAAAATCAATATGCTAAGGATGCCAGGCCTCTCAAATTGATCTGCGCCTTGAATCCAACCCTAAGTAAAATTCCAGCATGTCTACTATTGTGAACCTTGGCGAACTGATTCCAAAATGCATATGGAAATGCATAATGCTGAAACAGCAAGAAAATCTTGAATCAGAACAAAGCTGGAGTCCTTCTCCGCTTAGTTTCTTCCTTTAACTTTCAATCTGCTAATAACAGATTTTGTAGGCATGACTCTCATGAATAGTACTCACATTTTCAGAACTTTCTGAAAATTTTCTTTCTGATTCTGGGTTATTACACTATTTATATTTTTTATTCTAGTTGATAAATAATTGCTTGCTTCCGTCTTCTTGTTCTTTGCATTTATCTTCTACGTCTTTGTTCTTTCTCCTCGCCTTAAATTTTTTTTTTCTTGATGGTATGGAGGAGAAGCTTTATATTTCGAAGTTAGATATCCTGACCTTTAATTCTGGAAATGGTTATATTGTTGATTTTTAATACAAGCTCATGAGCTAGCCTTCTCTAATTCTCAGAGTAAAGATCTAAATGTTACTTTTTGATTTACTATCTATTGCTCCATCTCACCCAATCCCCCAACTATACACATACACACACGGACACATGCACACCTTTGCACACACATACACATACACAAACACACACCACACTGCTTTTCATCCTATCTTCTCCCGTCCATGTCTCCACATTTTAAATAGAATCTTATATCCACTCATTTAATTTCACCATTTTTCACTTTCTAAAACTTCTCTATTGAGAATAAACTCATTATTTACATTCCAAGAGTCCTGTGCTCACTACATCACGTCTGCAATTTTCTCATTCTCAGGCCCCAGCTTTGGCTGTATGTCCCAGCCAGCAGGAGCCCATCTTCCTGTAACTCATTTCAGTGTCCTGCACTGAGAAAACCTGAGTATTTACTACACACTGGTAAAGTGCATTATGGGGTGTTTTTGGCTCTTCCGTTGGCTAAAAATTAAAGTGGGATCAACTTAAAGTGACATGAAATAACAGAAACAATACGTTTATGGAAGCATTGTTTTTTTAATTTTAAAGAAAACATTTTTAAAGAAAAATAATTACAGGGGACTTGTCCTTCCAGACATCAAACAACACTGTAAGAGTATAGTCTTCCAAGAAATCTTGTATCTAGTAAATTAATAAGCAAAGTAGAGAACGCCAAAACAGACCCTAGTAGATTCGGAATCTAGGAAATGAAAAGAAGTGGTATTTCAAAAACCTGAGGAAAAGATGAAATATTGGCCTTTCCCAGGAAAAGAAAAGATACCAACGAAGCCCTGAGGCAGCAGGTTCTCAAACCTCAAATATTTTGATCTCAGACTTCCAGGCTCCAGAATGGTGAGAGCATGAATCTCTGCTGTTTAAGCCACCCTGTAGGTAGTATTTTGTAAGGGCAGCCCCAGCTGACTAAGACAGTGAGTCCTACCTATTATCCCACCGCTGGTCCCGGGGGCTTCAGTCCTGCCTGAATCAGACATTTGTGCAAACCACACATCTATTTACGTGTGTACTGACTCATTAACAACACCCTGTGAACGGGGCCTCCGCTGACTCAGCAAAGAAGGCTCTCAACAGATGACAGTTACATAGTGACGACTCATTAATTCTCCCTCGAGTATAAAGGCTCAAACCTGAAATATACAAAGAAATCCCGGTGGGTTCTTCAGTTCTCTGATTCCTAAACGTGTCTCGATTGATTTTTTAAAAGACACTCAGCGAATTCAGGTGGCGTTGGACTCGCTTTGCATCTGTAAAGGTGATTTTCATCCTTTTTGGAAATGTTAAATGCCATGTTGCTTGATTTTTAATCACTTCCCCCAACTTGCTCAATTTTAAGTGACCTCATAGTACTCTCATGAAATGAGTTTAAATTCTTCTGAAGAGATTTCTATGACCTTCCTAAAGATAATTTCAGATAACTCCAAGTCAAAAACACAAGAATGGGGAAATTCCCTGGCAGTTCAGTAGTTAGGACTTGGCACTTTCACTGCTGTGGCCTGGGTTCGATCACTGATTGGGGAACTAAGATCCCACAAGCTGTATGGCCAAAAAAAGCACAGGAATGGGAAAAGGGTAAGCAACTGGGATTGGAAATTGTGACACGCAGCTGGGACTATTTATGTAACCGTGTTATAGAAAAATTCTTAGGTCTTTTCTGCAATCATTTTGAACCTTAGCAAACAGGTGCAGGTCATTTGTGGTTTGATCTTTACAAAATTGCTGGAGGATTCTCAAGACTGTCCAGGGGTCACCTCCTCCCAGAAGACTTCCCTGAACTTCCTGGGGTGTAGGAACATCCCTCCCGCGCTAACTCTGGAGCTTCCACAGCACCCTGAGGTTACCCTAACTCCGCCATCACCGCCTGGCAGCCTCCCCCTTCTGACTGTGGGTTCAGCTTCCTGGTCTTCACATCCCCAGGGCCCACTGCAGGCCCGGCCCCAGCAGGTGCTCAATGAATATGAAGGATGGAATAATCCACCGTGAAAGGAAGAGTGACACAGGTGGGGTTTAGAGAGCAGGAATCTGCCATCCTAACTGTTGGCGCCCCTCTGGTCCAACCCCAAGTACATAGCAGCAGGCGAAAACCCAGTAAGCCTCTGTGATTGATGACAGCCCCCCAGTGGGGATGGAGGGTGAAGGAAACAGAGCAGGTGCAGGCCCTGTGCCCTGTGCCCCTGGCTCTTCCCTCCGAAGCGTCCCTGATTCTCCAGGCCGCCTACACCACCCTTAGCTCAGCCTCTTCACAATTCCCAAAGCCTCAGATCTGCCCAGGACTGTTATAAACTCTTATTATGAATTTCTCTCCATTAAAGTTTGGTGTTATTTTAAGGACTTCCCTGGCGGTCCAGTGGTTAAGACTCTGTGCTTCCACTGTATGGGGCATGGGTTCGATCCCTGGTTGGGGAGCTAAGATCCCGCATGCTGTGCACCGTGGCCAAAAAAAAATGTAAGCTTAGTTTTGGGGGGTTTTTTTGCATATATGTCATCTTTTCAAGATCTGAATTCTCCAGTGGAACTCTGGTGTGTCTAGGGGACATGTGTGGCTTATCTGATCCATAGGGGCAGCACCCTTGTCTCTGGCTGGGCCATTTTGAAACTCTATAGAGATAGGAGTTAACATGCACAGAACTGAGGAGTCCCCTTATTAAACATGCAAGTGAATTTTGTCCTGTCAAGATACAAGTGCTTTCTACCCTGTAGAAAGGATGATTCCAAATATCCTAGGGCATCAATTGGCAAATTCATCTATATATATCTATTCTGCAGATTCTCCTTTGAGCTGATTGTAACATCTTAGCAATTCTCTCACTAATAAGAGCCCTGAGTAAAAAAAAAAAAAAAAAGATCTGAATTCTCTAAGAAGAGTAGGACCCTTGCTTGTGAAGTTTGCTGGGAGGCTTAATTTTATGTGTCAACTTGGCAAGGCCATGGTGCCCAGTTGTTTGGTCAAACATGAATCTAGGTGCTCCTGGGAAGGTATTTTGTAGGTGTCATTAACATTTACTATCAGTTGACTTGAAATAAACATTCCTCTTGATAATGTGGATGGGCCTCATCCAATTAGTTGAAGGTCTTAAGAGCAAAAACTGGTTCTCCAGAGAATAAGGAATTCTGCCTCAGGCAGCAGCAGCAGCTCCTGTCTGCGTTTTTAGCCTGCCCTTCCTGCTGGCCTGCCCGATGGAGCTCAGACTTCTCAGCTCCACGATCGCATAAACCTATTTGTTCAAATAAATCTTTTTGTATCTATTTCTCTGTGTGTGTTTGCCTGTCCGTCTGTCTGTCTATCTATCCATCCAACCATTCTAGTGGTTCTATTTCTCTGCAAAACCCTGACTGATACAGGTACATATTTAAAATATAATGCAGGGGCTTCCCCGGTGGCGCAGTGGTTGAGAGTCTGCCTGCCGATGCAGGGGACACGGGTTCGTGCCCCGGTCCGGGAAGATCCCACATGCCGCGGAGCGGCAGGGCCCGTGAGCCATGGCCGCTGAGCCTGCGCGTCCGGAGGCTGTGCTCCGCAACGGGAGAGGTCACAACAGTGAGAGGCCCGCATACCGCAAAAAAAAAAAAAAAAAGAAAGAAAAAAAAAATATATATAATGCAGGTTTCCAAACAAGTGCACCTGTACAAGGCATAGTCCTTCCGGTGGAACTGTCTGGTTGACTTTCTCTCTCAATTGAATAAAATGTACAGGGAAATAGCTTTACTTTCTGCTTTTCTTATACCTCAGAAACCTGGCTGAGATTAAATCAAGTTGCTAGTATGTAACTGACGCTTCTTGGCTACATGTTATAAAAAGTTTTGACAGACAATATTAAACTATGACTTTTAACTTTTTATCGCTTATGCATATGACATCATGGCTACAACTTTCATTATTGAATCCTGTAGTTTTATGGGGAAAAGTAATACCCTTCCATTGTTATTGGAGAGGGGTCTGCCGACCTGGGGATAAAGTCACTCTCTGAGAGGGAATCTAGGCAGAGTCATGAAAAGCAGAGGGGATCAGCTATGAGTAGATACTTCAGATCCAACATGCTTAAATCTGAAGCTGCGTCAGTGTTCACAACAGCCAGGACATGGACACAACCTGAGTGTCCATTGACAGAGGAGTGGGTCAAGAAGACGTGGCACATACATACAGTGGAGTATTACTCAGCCATAAAAAAGAATGAAATACTGCCATTTGCAGCAACATGGGTGGACCTAGAGATGATCACATTAAGGGAAGTAAGTCAGACAGAGAAAGACAAATATCATGTGATATCACTTATATGTGGAATCTAAAAAAAAAATGGTACAAACGAACTTATCTACAAAACAGAAACAGACAGACACAGAAAACACATTTATGGTGACGAAAGGAGGAGGGGGGAGGGATAAATTAGGAGTTTGGGATTAGCAGATACAAACTACTTCATATAATATAGATAACAACAAGGTCCTACTGTATAGCACAGGGAGCTATATTCAATATCTTGTAATGAACTATAATGGAAATGAATCTGAAAAAATATACATATACATACACATACATATATATGAATCACTGTGCTATACACCAGGACCTACTGTGTAGCACAGGGAATATACTCAATATCCTATGATAACATAATGGAAAAGAATCTGGAAAGGAATATATATGTATAACTGAATCACTTTGCTGTGCCCTTGAAACGTAACATTGTGAATTAACTATACTTCAAAAAAAAGAGCTGAAGCTACTGCTCCTCCCAAGAAAGCCCCCATTCCTTTAGCCCCCATCTTTGCTAACAATGGCACCTCCATCTTTCCAGTTGCTCAGATCAAAAACCTTGGAGTCATCCTTTCTCCCTCTCCTTCTGTTTCACTCTGGCTCTTCCTTCCCTGTGCACCCAGGACCCACCCCCTTTCAGCATCCCCGCTGCGGGCACCTCAGTCCCAGCCACCATCACCTCTGCCTTGAGTTCAGCCATAACAGCCTTGTTACATACAGACTGAATCTGTGCATCCCCCCAAATTCATCTGTTGAACACCTGATGCCCAAAGTGATCCTATTAGGAGGTGGGAGCTTGGGAGATGATTAAGTCATAAGGGTGGAGCCTTCATGAATGGAGCCAGGGCCCTTGAAAGAGGTGCCGGAGAGCTCCCTGGCCCTTTCTGCCATCGGAGGATGTGGGAAGTCTAGGACGCAGCAAAGGACTGTCAGCCGACCGCGTTGGTACCCTGATCTCAGACTTCCAGCCTCCAGAATTGTGAGCGGTCAATTTCTGCTGTTTTTGAGCCCCGCCCAGGGGTGGTATATTGGTACAGCGGCTGGCCCAGCTCCCCCTGCCCCGCCCGCCTCCTCTGCCTAGCTCTGGCCACATTGGCTTCCTTGCTCTTCGCAAGCCCCCCAGGCTCCCACCTTAGATCTTCGCCATGGCCCCTCCCTCCGCCCACCACCCTCCTCCACATATTCCCCTGGCTCCTTCCCTCCCCTCCGTCTCAGCCAAGCCCGCCTCGGTAGCCCTGATCAGTACGCCCTTCTCTCCTCCATGATCCTGATGCCCCCAGTCCTGCCCGAGTCTGTCATTCTTCTCCCTACAGCACTTTGCAACTCCCAGCGTGCTGTGGAATTCACTTCTTTACTGTGTTTATTGTTTCTGTTCTGTCTTCTTCCACAAATGTGAGCTTTGTTCACTGATGTTTGCACAGTGCCCGGAACACACACACAGTAGGTCTTCGTTAACTGTTGGTTGAGTGAATAAATGAAGGGTGAGTAAAAGTACTTTGTACTTGACATGGGCCTGGGGCAAACAGGGACTGTTCCTACAACCACGTGTGATGGACAATCAAGGATGCACTGGTCAACCAGGCCAGGAGCCAACAGGAAGAAAGGATGGCTCCAAGAGATGAAGAAGTTGGCACTGACCAAGGGAAAAGGAAGCTCCCTGGCAACCAGCTTCTCGAAGGCCAAGCAATGTCTCCTTGGAGAACACCTTCTCCCCTTTGCGCTTATTTCACATTCAACCAAGGAAGCTCTGACCAATAGCAGAGGCTTTTGGGTGCCAGAATGGGTGCTGGGACAGGAGGCCTAGTTATTTTGGCTGATGGACAGAAAGATCCCAAGTTGGATATGTCTCAGTGGCGCTCTGACTGGTACATTGTCCCCGTGGCTGGTCCTGCACTTCCTCTAAGCAGACCTGTGGTTGTGAAATGTTGCACCCCACCCTCTGCCTGCCCAGCAGCCTGTGGCCTCCTCTCCACAGTGCTCAGTGGTCGGGGAAGAACAGACACTTTGGGAAAGAAGTTCTTGAGCCCAAGTCTCTGCCACTGACACCCTGAGCACCTTGGGTCAACGTAGTACAAAGGGAAGCAACCACAAAGCCCAGCATCGGCCTGCATGCTAGGTTCCCTGCAGGAAGGGAGGACAGTCCAGTCCCCAGCTCCAGAGATTTCGAAGAGCCGTTCCATCCTTGGGCCAGATGTGGTCCCTGCAGAGATGCAGAGAGCTGTTTGTGTGGATGGAGGGTAGCACCAGACCTGAGGTGGGCAGCCTGAGCTGTCACAGCTGAAACCAGAACCCATTGTGCCACTGCCCTGTGTCCAAAAAGGTGGAAGGAAGGAAAGAGGGAAGGAGGGAAGGAGGGAAGGAAGGAAGGAAGGAAAGAAGAAAGGAAGGATGGAAAGAAGGAAGGAAGGGAGGAAGATAGGAAGGAAGGAAGGCTGGAAGGAAGGAAGGATGGAAGGAAGGCAAATAATTGCTCACCTCCCTGAAATAAAAATAAGTATCAATATTTATTACCAATATTGAATATGAAACTAACAGCTGTCTGTGCATGTTACTGGTGAAAACACAGAAGTGCATGGCACCCCCCCTTACAGTCGCTTTTCTCTTAGGGGAAGAACATGAGAAACAACCATGGAAGAACCCACTGAATCACTCTGTGCAAATGACAAGTGTTACTTTGAAGAAGGCGAGTGAGGAGAGGTCAAGTTCACTGAAGAAGGCTTAATAAATATCAGAAGCAGACCCTGAACTGGGCTAAGAGCCACCTTGCTTGTGGGGTGTTCCTGTTTTGGCTGCTCAGATACTGTCTCATTAAATCATAACAACTCTGCAAGGGAGCTACTATAGTTCCCACTTTACAGACAAGGAAACTGAGGTGCAGAGCAGTAAGGGATGTGAGGAATCCCGTAACTGGTGAGGCGTGGGGCTGGGAGTCTGTGCAGAGCTCCTGGCTCTTACTGTAGCACCACACTGGCCTCCACCAGTGGAGGGCAAGATGTTAGAAAGGGATTCTAACCTGGCCTTGAGGGGAGATGCTATGGCAGGGGTGCACCCCTCCCCAGGGCCTCTGACGTCCTTGTCCACTGCGTGGCCTGCAGCAGTGGCCAAGGCCAGCTCCAGGACGGTAGTGGCCACACAGTCAGTAGAGAGAGGAAAAGAGAGTGGGCCCTCAACACACACACACACACACACACACACACACACACACACACACACACACAGAGCAGCTCAAGGCCCAGAGAAGCCCCGCTGTTCCATTGGTTCTCTCCCTTCACCATTTTGAAGTAAATTAACTATAATGCACCAGGTTAAAAATGTTCCCCTACCTACTTACCCCCTCTATTGGAAATTACAGTTGCCAACACAGTGAATTCAGGCAGGGATATAAATATTTAAAGAAATTCAAAAGCAATGTCTTTGAAAAGCGAATAATTACTCCTTGAAAACGATCACTACTGCATTTATTACGGGGGTCACAGATTAAGTTATTTTATAATAAAATATGTCTTAAGGGTATTTTTATTTATTTTTTTAAGAAAACCTATTTCCTTTTAAATTTTTATTATTTATTTATTTATTTATTTTTGGCTGCGTTGGGTCTTTGTTGCTGCGCACGGGCTTTCTCTAGTTGTGGCAAGCGGGGGCTACTCTTCGTTGTGGTGCGCGGGCTTCTCATTACTGTGGCTTCTCTTCTTGCAGAGCACAGGGTCTAGGCGCATGGGCTTCAGTAGCTGTGGCGCATGGGCTTAGTTGCTCCGCGGTATGTGGGATCTTCCCAGACCAGGGCTCGAACTCGTGTCCCCTGCATTGGCAGGAGGGTTCTTAACCACTGCAACACCAGAAAAGTCCGTTAAGAGTATTTTAAAATCCTCTTAGAAATGAAGAGTAAATTTAAGATTTCCTTTTAAATGCAGGTAAGAAATAATTCATAGCAAATGGATGCCTCATGCATATGTCAAATCTCAAAGTGGTTTTTAATATTCTCGGAGAGGTTATGGAGAGTCTTTGATGGCCAGTGACTCATCTTATTCATCAATCATTTCACTGTCTGTCTCCCATGGATAGAGGGTCAAGAATTATGGACTGTGGGCCAGTTCCAGCCTGCTTCCTGTCTTTATAAATAAAGTTTTATTGGGGCATAGCCATGTGTATTTGGGCCATATTGTCTCTGGCTGCTTTTGTATTAGGACATCAGAGTTGAGCAGTGGTGGCTGGGACTCCCCTGACTGGGCAGGCATCCACATCAAGGGTTTCTCCACGTTGTGTAGAACCAACTATAAAGCAGGCATGAGGGCTTCTCCCCGGTCAACTAGACATAACAAATCTCCCACGAGGAAAATGAGGCAGCTCGGCAGGGACAGAGGTCAGAGTCTGAACCACATACTTATGCAACTTCCTTGTGCCTTCTATACCAGCCAGGGGCCAAGCACATAGACACAACAACTACTTAGTAATGAAATACTCATGCATCCACCCACACTTGGTAGCTTAGATAGCACCTAGTCCAGAATGAGGCATTCAGCTCTCAAGGACACCGATCCTGTGGTCAAAGTTCCATAGTTTCCAAGGCCTATTACCAAGCCAGGTGCTTTTATTCAAAGAGAAGTCTGTTGCTCTGCAGAAGAGAGGTCTTTGCTCCAAAAGTGTATGGTTCTGTCCCATGGTCCTCTTGTTGGGGTTTCCCCGAGAGGCAACACACAGGGAACATCACCCATCTGTTCTGTCCTGAGGCTCAGGTGGCAGGGCAGTTTGGATTGTAATCTGCACCTGCTACAGAATCTTCTCTCGCTCTGAAACCCCACTGAAAACTGGTGGTCTTTCTGGTTATTCTGTAGATAGGTTGGACTAGCAAACTCAAACGTGGTATGTGTTGCCTCCAAATTCTGAAAGTGCCCCTAAGTATTGAATCTGTTTTTAGTTTTAAGTAGAAGTTGTGTGCAGCAACTTTTCTTTAGCCTTCAAAAAGTATTCCGGGGCTTCCCTAGTGGCGCAGTGGTTGAGAGTCCTCCTGCCGATTCAGGGGACACAGGTTCATGCCCCAGTCCGGGAAGATCCCACATGCTGTGGAGCGGCTGGGCCTGTAAGCCA
The DNA here is from genome assembly GCF_003031525.2 of Neophocaena asiaeorientalis asiaeorientalis. NCBI lineage: Eukaryota > Metazoa > Chordata > Mammalia > Artiodactyla > Phocoenidae > Neophocaena > Neophocaena asiaeorientalis. Next base: position 2,740,260 of record NW_020173927.1, read on the forward strand.
TGGCTGCTGAGCCTGTGCGTCCAGAGCCTGTGCTCCGCAACGGGAGAGGCCCCAACAGTGAGAGGCCTCAGTAACGCAAAAAAAAATATTCCTATGTGCTATAGACCATAGAGGCCTAGGGACATTATCAAGGTAATGGGCCCATGAATTTTCTTTGTATTTATCTCACCTGCTCTAATTGTCATGGTTCTTATATGACATCTGCTATACACTGAATTATGTCCCCCAGATTCATATGTTGAAGCCCTAACCCCCAATATTACTATAGTTGGATATGAAGTCTTTAAAGAGGCTTTTGAGGTTAAATGAGGTTGTAAGGGTTGGGTCTAATCCTATATGACTGGTGTCCTTATAAAAGGAAGAGACATTAGTGCTCACTCTTTCTCTCTGAGTACACAGAGGAGAGGCTGGGTGAGGATACAAGCAAAAGGCAGCCATCTGCAAACCAGAAAAAGAGATCTTGCTGGAAACCAACCCTGCTGGCCCCTTGATCTTGGACTTGTAGCTTGCAGAAGTGAGAAAATAAATTTCTGATGTTTAAACTGCCCAGTGTGGTGTTTTGTTATGGCAGCCTGAGCTGACTGAGATAGCATTGAAGGTACTTGTTATTTCTTGATCAAATCCAATCTGCATAATTCCAGGCACATGCAGGGTCAGTGCGATATTCTGAAGGATATCAAAATAATCAAGTTCTCCACAGACTAGATTATGGCAGAGAAGACAAGTGAATACAATGCTGAGGCAAGATTGTGAAGATATATTGTTGGCCCTGCCAAGTAAAAGCAAACTTCTTCTGGTACTTGCAAGTTGGAAAATAATAAATGAAAGCATTTGTCAGATAAATAGCTGCATATCAAATGCCAGGAACTCTGTTCATATTTTCCAGTAAAGGTACCATGTCTGAAAGAACAGCTAATATTGGAGTCACCATGTAATTAAGTTTGTGGTGATCCATAGTCCAATTACCTTCTGAAAAGATCAAGGCTTGGGCTTCCCTGGTGGCGCAGTGGTTGAGAGTCCACCTGCCGATGTAGGGGGCGCAGGTTTGTGCCCCGGTCCAGGAAGATTCCACATGCCACGGAGCGGTTAGGCCCGTGAGCCATGGCCGCTGAGCCTGTGTGTCCGGAGCCTGTGCTCCGCAATGGGAGAGGCCCCAACAGTGAGAGGCCCCAGTAACGCAAAAAAAAAAAAAAAAAAAAAAAAAAAAAAGGTTTTGGATTTTTTTTCCCCGAAAGGCTTGTGTATCTATCTTCCAGTTTGACAGGATCAGATCCTAGGTGTCCAGAACACTGAATCTTGACCATCTTTCAGCCTTCTTTTTACCTAAAGACAGACCCCTTTTCCCTGTTTACCTCACTGCCTCGTGGTATTCTTGGCAAAGCAATCATCTCAAAAACTTAGTGACTGCTGATATATTTGCCTCCAGTCACTCTCAGGTACCTATAACTGCACCCAAAGACTTTTCCTAAGCACTGTTCTGGAATCTCCTTTGTTTTCTGGCCTCCTCACTCTTGTGACTGTCTCTCAACAAAGAGGCAGCCTCTTGGAGGCCACTGGGCTTGAGGGGCAGTCTACCCGCTCACTCACACCTTTGTCCCAAGTCATGTTATTTCACTCAGAAAGTTCACCAAAACTGAAAAGTCAGCTCAATTACATTTTATTCCCATATTTTACTGTTTGGGGACTAGAAACAGTTACCTTTTGCAGCCTTACAAGTTCCTGAATTTCTGGGCTCTCTATTACCTTTCATTTTCTGCTTAAAAACAGCCAACTATTTCCTGAGTTCATCTCTTCCTTGGATTGCCTTCCCAAACAGAGCCAAGTCCAATTAAAACACGCTTCTAACATTCCATTTTCCAGTACACCCCCTATTGCGATGGGGTCTGCCTTCCAAATCTCTGCAGGTGACCCTTTGGTCGAATGATTTATCGCTACATCACATAGATGTCCAGCCACCTAGCATGCTGTTTCTTCGCCCTCTCTTGCCCAACTGCTAAGAAAATAGCCACCTATTTTTTGTCACCCAAACAGCCCACTGCAAAACAGCAATTTCCATGGTGTTAAATAAGTTACGGTAGTTGTCGTAAACAACGCCCAAATTTCAGGGGCTCGACAAAGTAAAAGTTTCTCATGCACTTGATATCCAATGCAGATTTTCCAGCTGGGGCACCTCCCTCAGGCAGTGACTCAGCAATCCTGGCTCCTCTGTCTTGAAATGCTGCCATTTCTAACATGTGGCTCTAGATTTGCTACAGCAGAAGAGGAGAAAGGATCAGGTGTGCAAGGTATTTTATGGGCCAGCCTAGAAGTATCATCTATCATATCTGCCTACCTCCCACCGGCTGGAATTAGTTTCAGGGCCCCATTTGTGTAAATGGAGCTGGTAAATGTCATCTCCTCGTTGCACAGGAAGAGAATTAAATGGTTGATAACAATGAGAATTATTTCTGCCAAAGACTGGTCTGAAATGTTACCTTCTGTCTTTGCAGAATCAAACGTTTTCCCGTCCACTTACACATGTCTTGAACATAATTTGTATCACATACCTGCCACCTTGTGTTAAAAATTTATTTTATTGACTCATCAGGTAATGAGTACCTCAAGGTTGAGAACTGTCCTGTATTCACCTCTGTAGCACCTGAGCCTGAGCTCTGCCTGTCACTTGGCAAGAGCTGAACGAATGCTTGTCAGGAGGATGTTGAGAGGGGAGGGAGGCGAGTGGAGGAGAGTGGACATTGAATCTGTCCTCTCTGCAGGGTAGGATGGGTGTTCTCTATTATGTGAACTAAAAATGCTGCCTGCCATATCAATAAACAAAGGATGTAGCAGCCATTAAGCCATCACATTACAGTCTCCTGACGGTGAGCCCTGAGGGAACCCAGGATAGAAACAGGATGCCCGCCATCAAGCCCTCAGTCACTTCAGACACCCCACGAAGATGCACCCTGAGGAGATTCAGGATGGGAAAGCACAGGATACCGGCCCCAGACAGCCGAGGTGCACATCAAAGGAACAATTTCAGTGAGTCCAGACTCTTGCATCTTCCCATACAGAGAAAAGCACCAGTTTCCTTAACTTGAGATGTCTGGTTTTCTTTAATTAACAATAATCTTTTGACATTCCCTCTACCCAGTCTTTTTTGCAAAAACTCCTCTATAACCTGGCTCCCCACCTTGTCTCTTCAGAGTGATCTGAGATTCTTTGTCCCCGGCTTAAGTCCTCATTTTTTGTCCACCGGATTAAACAACTCTCAACTTTTAGGTTGTGCATTATTTTCAGTTGACAGTTTGAAAGAGAAAAATTGGGAGCTATTATAAGGCACATTTTCTAATAAAAATGAAAGTAGTGAATTCTGCGAACATGGCTCTGCGAGCGGCAAGGAGTGTGCCAGCCACGGTCTGCAGCCTGCACGCCATCTCTGTGCCCAACATGCCCTGCCCACCGTGGCCCTGGGGACTGAGGGTGGGCGCCGGCGGGGCGCTGCGCACCAGCCCCGCTCTGCTGTCGGTGCGTAAATTCACAGACAAACATGAATGGGTAACAACAGAAAACGGTGTTGGAACAGTGGGCGTCAGCGATTTTGCACAGGAAGCTTTGGGAGATGTTGTTTACTGTAGGCTGCCTGAAGCTGGGACAAAATTGAACAAACGAGGAATTTGGTGCTTTGGAAAATGTGAAAGCTGCTAATGAACTCCATTCTCCTCTATCAGGAGAAGTAACTGAAATTAATGAAGCTCTAGCAGAAAATCTAGGACTTGTCAACAAATCTTGTTATGAAGATGGTTGGCTGATCACGATGATACTCAGTAACCCTTCAGAACTAGATGAACTAATGAGTGAAGAAGCATATGAGAAATACATAAAATCTATTGAGGAGTGAACATGGAACCCCTAAGTAAACTAGTTTGAAACAAATTAATCTAGCATAGTTGTCTTAAATTAGTAGCTGATAGATTTTTCTAAAAGCAACTTTTAGCAAAAGAAACTACTTGCTACAATATTGCCTGAAGAAAATACCCTTTAACTTCCTAATGATGTCAGATAAACCCTATGCATCTTTTTCACAACAGCCTATGATTTTTAGGCTAGCCTCCAGTTATAACATTCAGAATTCCTGAAATTATCTGTGGTAAAACTAGTTATAAAAATTATGTAGTTCAAGAATAACATTGTTATCTTAACCTTATATAATATTGTAAATTGCTTACAGCCATCCCTGGATTTGGATCAAAATACTCAATGATTTTCGCACTGGAAATAAATGGCAGTGGAGAAAAGTTTGTGAGTTGTGTAGTGTCCAATGAAGAGCATTACTCTCTTAATTTTGTAATATCCTGTGTTTGCTGGTACTATTTTTGTACAGTGAAGAAACAGCCTTGCAGGAAAATAAGAAACGGTTTAATAATAAAATATTCAACTTCTTAAAAAAAAATGAAAGTAGCAGTATGCTCCTTTTCATTTAGTCAAGAGGGAAAATTGTCCCCGAGCCCCACCAGCCTTGGCATTCACTTGCCAATCTTGAAACTCCCAGTGCTTTATTCTCAACACAATGAACATTCTTAGTAGAGACTATGATTTATATGTCTTTGAATAACATCTCTTGTCCTGAATTAAATTATTACCTATAATAGAAAAAACAGCTGTAAATTATGGGCATCGGACATTCTCAGGACCCACGTTGCACTCAGTACTGGGAGGGTGATGTACGGGGAGTCTGTCCCCTGAAGATTTAGGATGGCACCCCAAGGCTTCTCTTCTCAAGGAGCCCAAGAGAGAAAACCTTCTTATTCAGGCAGAACCAAGTCCAATTAACTGATGGAAATAAACAGAAATGTGGAACAGTAGCCCATTTTTGTGCTATTAACCTAGGAAACTCCTAAGGACTCCTGGTGAAGCTGCACGAAGGGATTCTGAACATCATCTGTGAGGTCTCCTGGCCCCTCAGCAGGGACGAGTGAGTGTGGAAGAGGATGCTTTCTGGGGGACAGAGGGGACCAGCCACCAGGATGGATATTCCAGGAGCTGTCGGGTGCTTGGAGAGTGCGGAGGGGGGCACCACGTCTAGGAGGTGCCATCAGAAGTGTGGACAGTGCAGGTTTGTATTTATCTTGACAGTTTTCTAGCAGATGCAAGTGTCTTGTTCTAAAATCAGAACAAGACTGGCGGTCCAATGGTTAAGACTCCGTGCTTCCACTGCAGAGGGTGCAGGTTCCATCCCTGGTCAGGGAACTAAGGTGCCGCATGCCTGCAGGACGGCTAAATAAATAACTAAATAAGTAAATTAAAAAATGTGTTGAGTAGATAGACTACACTTAAAAAACTGGGTGACTATTATTGGTATATAAATTAAAATAAATAAATAATCAGAACATGTGACAATTTTCTGACAGGTAGACGTGAAGTGTCTTGAGGAAGGGCACATTTTTATAACTTGCCCAGCCCTCATCCCCACCAGCCCTCCCTCCCCAGAGCCCAGCTTGGAAAGGGGATTAGCTGTGCAGATGGGGGCCACATGTGTCCAGCTCTGAAGAAGGCACTCTCTGGCTGCAGTTAGGCACCTGCCTTTGAGAAATTCATCCAGCAGAAAGCTCTGCCAAGCAGCTCATGAGTCACCTGTCCATTTTCCCTGGGCACTTTCAGCTGGAGGCAGTGGAGCTCAGCCCTGGGAGAACCAGAGCATCAGAAGCTCAGGGTGCGGGCAGCCTCTCTTACCTACGGCGGGCTCCACCCCAGGGCATCACACATCACACGTCTGAACAGTCTGTCCTAATGGGCAAAATGCCCTCTCTTTCCACTTAGCTATTGTTTCTTTAATTAATTGACTCTACTTTTTAGAGCAGTTTTAGGTTTACAGGAAGGAAATGGAGCGGAAAATGGAGCTCCTGTGCCTTCCGTCTCTCCACACATAGTCTCCCCTGTTATTAACATCCTGCATTAGTTTGGTGCACTTGTTACAGTTAATGATTAAAACTATGACTTAAATAAAGTAAAACCTAAATAGCATTTACATTTGACAATTAAATTATTATTTAAATGATGAATTAAAATAAATAATTATAATAAAAATAATGCATTATTATTAACTAAAGTCCATAGTTTACATTAGGGTTCCCTTGATGTTGTACATTCCATGGGTTTGGACAAATGCATAATGACATGTGTCCGTTAGTATAGTGTCATACAGAATAGCTTTATGGCCCTAAAACTCCTCTGTGCTCTGCCTACTCAACGCTCCCCTCACTCCCAACCCCTGGCAAGCACTGATCTTTTTACTGTCTCCATAGTTTGCCTTCTTCAAAATATCATATAGTTGGAATCATACAATATGTAGACGTTTCAGATTGGCCTCACTTAGCAATATGCACTTACGTTTCCTCCACGTCGTTTTGTAGTTTGAGAGCTTTTTATCTCTGAATAATATTCCATTGCATGGATGTACCATAATTTCCTTATTCATTTATCTTTTGAAAAACATCTTGGGGGCTCCCCTGGTGGCGCAGTGGTTAAGAATCTGCCTGCCAATGCAGGGGACACAGGTTCGAGCCCTGGTCTGGAAAGATCCCACATGTCCCCGTGGAGCAACTAAGCCTGTGTGCCACAACTACTGAGCCCACGTGCCACAACTACTGAAGCCCACACGCCTAGAACCCATGCTCTGCAACAAGAGAAGCCCCTGCAGTGAGAAGCCCGTGCACCGCAACAAAGAGTAGCCCCCGCTCGCCACAACTAGAGAAAGCCCGTGCACAGCAACAAAGACCCAACGCAGCCAAAAATAAATAAATTAAATAAATAAATTAAAAAAAAAATCTTCGTTGCTTTCACGTTTAGGCAAATGTAAGTAAAGCTGTTATAAACATTCATGTTCAGGTTTTTGTGTGGACGTAAATTTTCAACTCATTTCACCTAGGTTGGCAAATGTCTAGGAGCGTAGTTGCTGGATAGTATAGTAAGAGTATGTTCAGTTTTGTAAGAAACCGCCAAGCTGTCTTCCAAAGTGGCTGCACCATTCTGCATTCCCTCCAGCGATGATGAGACTTCCTTTTTTTTTTTTTTTTTTTTGCGGTACGCGGGCCTCTCACTGTTGTGGCCTCTCCCGTTGCGGAGCACAGACTCCGGACGCACTGGCTGAGCGGCCATGGCTCACGGGCCCAGCTGCTCTGTGACACACAGGATCCTCCCGGACCGGGACACGAACCCGCGTCCTCTGCATCGGCAGGCGGACTCTCAACCGCTGCGCCACCAGGGAAGCCCAATGAGAGTTCCTGTTGCTCCATGTCCTCACCAGCATTTGGTGATGTCAGTGTTTTGGACTTTGGCCATTTGAATAGGTGTGCAGTAGTATCTTGTTTTAATTTGCAATTCCCTACTGACATATGATATCGAGCATTTTTTCAGATGCTTCTCACTCATTTTTTCCCTATGGGCCTAAGGGAGATATTTGTAATTCAAAGCAGAAATAATTGGCTTGTCATTATGGGAGAAATACTTTTCTAGACTGATTGGGCCAAACACTCCCTTAGCACATCTTTCAAAAGTGATGGGAAATGATACTAATGCCAAGTAACATTTTCTTTTTTACATGCTTTCAAATTAGACAGTACAATCAATGTTAAAACAATGGGGAATAATTGATGCCCTCTCCAGAGGATCCTAGCTGGGAATGGAGTTTTCTCAGCCATGTGGAGCCTTTGAGACCAAATCTTGCTGATGTGCAATGTGCGGAAGCAACCAATCTAGATTGTTGAATACTTTGCAAAGAGCTAGACACTAATTAACTTGAGATAGTTCTACAATATTGCCTCCCACTTGTGTATTTTAGGTCATGCAAGCTAGAGTTTTAAAAAGAAAAAGGCAATTGTCACCTCATTGAGAGAATTGGCTTGTTTTCAATTCTATCAAACTGAAGAATTTAAATTTAGTGTCTGTGCTTGCTCCAGCAAATTCTCCATGAGCCAATATTTATTAAGACGTTATCGTTATCTCTTAAGGACAACCCTGTCAGCCACAGTGAGAGACGCAAAGAGCAAAGAGTGGTGGCTCCCTCGTCACCTTGATGGGAAGACGGCATTAATACACAGACAACAGCCCGGACAGCAAACATCTACAAACAGGAATGCAACTGCCAGAAGTTTCAACATCCAGCTTGACCATGACGCTTGAGCTCTTTCTGTCTCTAGTTTGACATTGACAATGGGAGCTGTCTTCCCTGAAGCACGCCACACCAAAGAAGGACCTCCTCTTAGTGGGACTGAGTGACAGAGCCCAGTGGCTGTCTGTCTGAGATCCTCAATGTGTCCTTGCAATGGTCAGTGTGTGGGCACCATGGTTCCTAGAGGTCCCCTACTCACAGCTTGAGTTTTCCTCCTTAAGCTTTGGGGAATAATGAACTGTCAGATCTCTGGAATGTCTAAGTCAGCGTTTCCAGGAATCCAGGCCAGACTCTTCCCAAATGCACCCAGACTGTGGAGCTCGACTGTGAGCTTCGTTGCTACTCATCTTCATCCTGGCCAAGCTCTGTCGAGCATCGCTCTAGGAGGCAAGATGGGAAGTGAGATGTCTTTAACAGCCTTGGGCTTTGTCTTTAGCCCAGGGGCCCTTCATTTATCATGGTTTTCACTCCGCTCTGGGTATTACATAAAACTTTTCCAAATATTCCCTCTAAGATATAGAGTTTTAACAATCTCATTCATTCATTCTTCCTCAACCAACTCATTCATAGATACTGAAGAACCCACTCTTCCAGTGTAATCTATACAAAGCAGGTGGGTTTCCAGTATCTTCCTAGAGGAAATGCAAACTGAGGGAGGTACCCTGGCAAAGGGCAGATCTCTTTGACCAGAGGGCTTCATATATACAGTCTTCAAGAGATACCAACCACTTCTCCTTTTCCATTTGGAGCAGAGCAAATGCTCACCGGGGGACTAGCTGCATGGATGATGCAACCCTTAGTCCTCAGCCTAATGCTAAGGCAGCCCTCCCCAGCACCCCATCAGCTCTCCATGTTCCAGTCCTGTTGAATCCATCTTGCTTCATTTCTGGTGGGCTAGAGAGTCCCATCATCCTTCCTGAAAGCAGGAGCATAGTATCTAATCCTTCCTGTTCTTCCCTATATACAGACATCTGTCCATCTGCCAACAGACGGCTAGATAGACCACTAAATGCTGAGGGATTTTTATACTGCTTCTTTAAACATATCTTCATTTTATGTAAAAACTGACTGCTTTAGGAGACCCAGGAATTGATGAGGTAACAATCTAATATTCCATTCATATTGTATTTGACAAAGGTGAGGATTTTATAAATGAAGATGAACATTCTGAAATATTACCTTTGAGTTCCATTAGTCAGTGGCAATATAAATATGATTTTCCAACCCCATTTTCTTCAGGGAAAAGTGGAGAATGTCATTAAAAAAAAAAACTGCTTTCAGCAGTTTTTACACTGGTTCGTAGTTGAATGATAGTGTTAATTAGATTCCATCATTCTGTGGACAAGGTCCTAGAAGTTCAGAAAGACTATTTTACTGACTTAGCAGTTCCATGTACTATCTTCTGACAAGTTGGGTTTTGAAATGACTTAAAGCAGGAAGGACATTTTGACCAAACCTGATGTTAGCACTGGGGTTAGAACAAACAGTCAAAAGGCAGTTTTACAAAATGTTCTGGTTCTTTGTGAGGTTAAGAGGATGTCCTGATATGTGTATATTTGTCTCATCTGCTCTGAAAAGTTTTCCATCCTCAGTCCATTGTGGTTTTCATAAAAATAGCAAACCATCATACTCTTTATAATTGTATTAGTTACCTAGTGCTGCATAACAATTGTACCACAAACTTTAAGGTGTAAAAAAACACATGTTTATGATCTCAGAGTTTCTGAGGGTTGGGACTTGGGGGCACAGCTAAGCAGGGTCCTCTGCACAGGGTCTCACCAAGCTGCAGTCAAGGTGTCAACTGGGTTGGGATCCCATCAGAGACTCTAATTGGAAAGAATCTGCTTCCAAGCTGGTGTGGTTGCTGACAGCCTTCAGTTCCTGTGGTTGTAGGACTGAGGGCTTCAGCATCTTGCTGTGAGTCATCTGGAGGACATTTTTACCTCCTTGTCATGTGGACCTCTCCATGGGGCAGATTCCACCATGGCAGCTGGCTTCTTCAAAGCAGAGAGAGCATCTTTCAAGATGGGTGTTACAGTCCTATATGTCATAATTACACATAAAAGAAATTGAATCAGTAATCAAAACCTCCCAAGAAACAAAAGCCCAGGGCTTCCCTAGTGGCGCAGTGGTTAAGAATCTGCCTGCCAGTGCAGGGGATGCGGGTTTGAGCCCTGGTCCTGGAAGATCCAACATGCTGCAGAGCAACTAAACCCATACGCCACAACTACTGAGCCTGTGCTCTAGAGCCCATGAGCCACAACTACTGAAGCCCACATGCCTAGAGTCTGTGCTCCACAACAAGAGAAGCTACCACAATGAGAAGGCCTCGCACCACAACGCAGAGTAGCCCCCACCCGCTGCAACTAGAGAAAGCCCACACGCAGCAGCGAAGACCCTATGCAGCCAAAAATAAATAAAAATAAAATAAATAGATTTATAAGAAAAATAAAAAGTCCAGGACCAGACAACTTCACTGATGAATTCTACCAAACATTCAAAGAAGAATTAATATCGATCCTTCCTAAACTCTTTAAAAAAACAGAAAAGGAAAGTAATCTTTCAAACTCATTTATGGGGCCAGAATTACTCTGATACCAAAACCAGGCAAAGCTGCCACAAGAAAAGAAAATTACACGACAATTTCCCTGATAAACACAGATGGAAAAATTCTCAACAAAATATTTAAAAAAACAAATTCAGCAATGCATTAAAAGGATCATACGTGGGCTTCCTTGGTGGTGCAGTGGTTAAGAATCCACCTGCCAATGCAGGGGACACTGGTTCAAACCCTGGTCTGGGAAGATTCCACATGCCACAGAGCAACTAAGCCCATGCACCATAACTACTGAGCCCGCATGCCACAACTACTGAAGCCCACGCACCTAGAGCCCGTGCTCTGCAACAAGAGGAGCCACTGCAATGAGAAGATGGAGCACCACAACAAAGAGTAGCCCTCGCTCACCACAACTAGAGAAAAGCCAGCGTGCAACAATGAAGACCCAATGCAGCCAAAAATAAATAAATTAATTAATTAATTTTAAAAAAAAGGATCATACACCATGAACAAGTGGGGTTTATTCCAGAGATGCAAAGATGGCTCAATATCTTCAAGTCAGTCAATGTGATATACCACATTAAACAAAATGAAGGATAAAAATCATACAATCATTTCAATAGATGCAGAGAAATCATTTGACAAAAGTAAACATCCTTTATGGTAAAAACTTTCGACAAAGCAGGTATAGAGGGAACATACCTCAACATAATAAAAACCATATTTGACAAGCCTACAGCTAACATCATACTCAGTGGTGACAATCTTTTCCTCTAAGGTCAGGAACAAGACAAGAAATCCTACTCTCACCACTTTTATTCAGCATATTATTGGAAGTCCTAGCCAGAGCAGTTAGGCAAGAAAAAAGAAATAAAAGGAATCAAAATTGGAAAGGAAGAAGTAAAACTGTCATTATTTGCAGATGACATAACATAAATATAGGAAACCCCTAAGACTCCATCAAAAAACTGTTAGAATTAATAAACAAATTCAGTAAAATTGCAGGATATAAAATCAATACACAAAAATCTGTTGTTTCTATACACTAATAACAAGCTATCAGAAAGAGAAATTTAGAAAATAATCCCATTTACAATTGCATCAAAAAGAATAAAAAACCTAGGAAGAAATTTAACCAAGGAAGTGAAAGATCTGTATATTGAACACTACAAAATATCAGTGAAAGAAATTGAGGAAGAACGCAAATAAATGGAAAGATATTTTGTGCTCATGGATTGGAAGAATCAATATTAAAATGTCCATACTACCCAAAGCAATCTACAAATAAATGCAATCCTTATGAAAATTTCAATGGCATTTTCACAGAAATTGGACAAATAATCTTAAAATTTGTGTGGCACCCCAAATAGCCAAAGAAGCCTTGAGAAAGAACAAAGTTGGAGGCATCATGCTCCCTGATTTTAAACTATATTACAAAACTATAGTAATTATGGTATTGACATAAAACTATAGATTCGACTCTCAATTTTGTGGAAGCTTGATTTGAATGAGTTTTTTAGAGCTGAAAGTCTTGTCTCCAACTCCCAGTAGTACCCGCAAATCTCAGAGTATGTGTTGTAAGTATGTATCAGAAGTGGGCTTGATCTGCAGGCACTGTTCCCGATGCTGGGCTTACCAGGGGAAGGTGAGGTAGCCTGCTGGAGATGCCTTCTCCATGAGCTGACCCATTGGGTATCCATCCCCTTTGGCATTTCTCTTCTCACTGAGATGTAATATCAAGAGGGTCCTACCCAATAAGACAGAAGTTTCTAGAAATGGAATCAGTGGGCAGAGTGATTCAAACTGCTGTGCTGTGGAGCCCGGGGCAGACATTCCCTCCTGGATGCAGCAGAAATGGAAGCCTGGCCCTGGAGAAGCATCCTCTGAGGAGGGCAGGTATATTAGTAAGCTCTCTGCCTTGTTGGATTTCAGATTTAGCCAAGACAGCCAGTGGATTGTTTTCCCATAAATAGCAGCAGACTGAGTGGGTAGCAGATAGCAGATGACTGACGCCTTGCACAGTCATGGGAGGGAGGAGCCTGGGACTCAGGTGGTTTGGATGAGAAGCAGGTAAAAGGTAGAGAGAGAAGTCCCTGCCAGGCAGAGTGCCAGCTGCTGCCAGGTCAAGTGAGGAGAAGCTTGGCACTGAGTCCTGGGGGTTGCTGGAGGGATGCTGAGTCAGTGAAGGAAAGGGACTGTCTGGTGGGGCTGAGGGAAAAATCACTTGGGGTTAAAACAAATAAGGCAGCCGGCAATTGTAAAAGATGACAGCTTCTGCAATACCGCTTGACTTCAGCCCCTTCATGCTAAACCAGTCCCGCGTGCTGTCCTGCACCTTGTGCAGCGGCAAGGCTTAACCACAAAGTTGAAGGGCAGAAAGAAAGCCCAGTTAGGCAAGCGAGGACAGTGTGGGAAGCCTGCCCCTTCCAGACCTGGGCACGGTGACGGGAGGAAGGAGGGGCTCTCTGAAACTGTCCCTCAGGGGAGAGGGGCGGACAAGATTGGGCCAGCTTGGGCCCCGGCTCCAGCCCCAAGGCTGCCACAGCAGAGTGATTTTGGCAGAGGGAGGCCAGGTATGGGAAAGCACGCTGCTTATAGGAGACTACAGATGCTGAGAGGCAGTTCAGAAGGCAGCAGGTCTGTGGGCAGGGTGGCCAGCTCCTCTCCTTGCTGAATGAAGAGCTGTGGGTTGGACCCCTGGATGCACCTGGTTCCCCAGGGATCCTGAACGATGAGGGAAGACTGCCCTGGCCATTAGAGAGAGGCTGGAATGCTGGTTCCCGAGGAGAGGCTACAGCCTCAGCAGTAGCAGGACAGTTTCCCTGCAGACCAGCCTCCTGCCTGGGATGGGTGGACAGCGCTGGGGTCCAACGTTGAATCTCAGCTAGGAGTTGGTCCCAGTTGGGGTGGGAGACACATGTTCCGATGGGCAAAACAAAGACAGCGGATCCTCCCCAGGGGCATAGCAGAAGGCTGGAGGAACCAGGGGCCCCTGAATCACGCTGGAGCTGCAGGCTGTTAAGTTGCGACTTATTTGGCAACCTTGGACTTCATCATAGCGCAAGGATACCCCAAATCTCATCCTTAGTGACACTAGTCAAGGCTGAGTCTGCGCTCTGAACACAAGATAACAGAGCAAAGAGGCAGACGTGAGGGCCCCAAGCTGGCCTAGGGAGCCCTGGAAGTTGCTTCTGTGCAAGAGGGGTCACCAGGGGACACCCCCAAGAGCCATCAATCATGTGTACCCACTCACTCGCTTCCATGCATACAGGATTCCAAGACGATTATGGGTCTAAAAATACACAGGCCAGCTGTGTTTGGCAATACACTTGAATGACCTCCAGCCAGAGGCAGCGACAGGCACACTTGTCCAGACTGTCTGTGTGAAAGCCACCAATTCCCCACAGGACACTTATTTCAGGATCCAGACCCTCGGCCCAGGTTGCCCCGTCCTAAAGCATGGAGCTTCTCTACCTGGGTTTTCTTGCTGAGTGAGAAGCAGTGTGGGAGTCATTGTTTCATTTAACAAGTGCGTTTTGAGCCCTGACTATGCCCCAGGTTCTCTACCAGGTCTTCAGGTGGACCTCGATGGACGGGCCCTGGGATAGTGCTGTCCAGGGGAGATAAAACGTAAGCCGCGGAGGCCACGCTGTGCTCATATCGAATCCTTGGAACCCAGCCTCCTGGGCACTGATCAGCCTGGGTGAATGGAACACTTGAGGTGGACGTCTCTGTGTATGATGGCTGCTAGCCTGCTGTTCAGACAATCACTTGGGAAAATGCCAGAGATTTCTATCATAGGAAGGCATAAAATGTCTATCAGAGGAGGATTTGCCTGCAGAAAGTGGGAAGAATAGCTAATCCTCTGCACATTAAAAGTAGTCTCCTGGCAGCTGCTCCCTATTTTTTATGTTGGTGAATCCATGTTCTATGTAAATAATTAGCATATAACCAACCATTTGAGGTCTGAATAATTTTAACAGGTTAACAATCAGCGTCCTGGTTTTGTTGCATACATGTCCAACAGGCTCATACACTGTCATCCCCATAACTCATTCTGCAAATGCTCTTCTGGGTCCGAGACTGATTTCGTGAGGAATTCTGAGGCATGTGGTAGAAAATAACATAGAAAATTACTTACGTCTCTTTCACTGTGGTTTGGAAGAGATGCATCTTTACAGGAAAAGGCCATTTTTGGACTAGCTTTTTAAATTAAATTTTAAAAAAGAGGGTTAAAATGTTGTCAATAAAGATTATATTCTTAGTAAGGTTTGCTTTTCTCTGGTCAAACAAATTTGCATTGTACTTGGAGAACCTCCACTTTGAACAGACCTAGTTTTTAAATGATTTGAAGTAAATGTAACAGTATTTAATGGGGGGAAGTAAATAAGTTATGACTTATGAATCTTACTGAGGAAAATGTTCATTCTTATTCACTACTTGACCAGCTTCAAGTCTCTAGAAAGAGCAGAGGGACACTGTGAAGTAAGGATTCTTACTGTGCATGCCATCCTTTGTGGAGCCAAGGCTTTGAAAGTGAAGTTATTTTTATTTATCCAAATTGAAAATTTATTTTCTTTTTAAATACAGCATTTTAAGTCTAAATTATATTTTGCCTGCCAACTTGAATGGAGTCTCTTATGGTATTATGGTCTTTACTTCGTATGTGATAAACAGTTTCCAAATCCTCTAATGACACATTTCCAGTTCAGTATGCCATGAAATCAATACTTCTGAGCTTTGACAATGAAGGAAAGCTTTCAGTAATTTTAAGTCCAGGCAAGATAAATATTAGGAATGTAACTCCTAAAGCTTCCAGCGGTGTGCTTATTAAATTCACACTGTCAATGGTCTTCAAAGACCAAGCAATACATTTTAAAAATTCAATCACTTTTACAGTTAACATTTCTTAAAATTCAATAGAAATTCAGCTTAACTTTCAAACTCAGAATTAAGAGCCTAAGAATATGTTACGGTGTTTTTGTATATAGATAGATGGTATGTTGTAGACCAACAATGTTTGCTGTTCATGATCAAATAGTGATAAAAATGTAAGACCATTGGGTCTTTAATTAGCATTAAATATTTGACAATTCAAAAAAAATAAGGAAAAAAGGAAGGGAGAGAGAGAGAAAGAACATAAGAATGAAAAGAAGAAAACAAGGAAGAAACGAAGAAAAGACAGGGAGGGAGAGAGAGAAAGAGAGAAAAAAGAAAGGAAGGAAATTTCTGGTTTTCCAAATCGGTCTTGCTATTTTCCATTCCCCCCAGCCGGGTGGGTGAGATTTTGAGTTGCTTCACATCCTCACCGACACTTAGTATGCTCAGGCTTTTCATTTGAGCCATTCTATCACATGTGTGGTAGTATGTTTGTGGTATCAATTTGCATTTTCCTAATGACTAAAAATGTTGAACATCTTTTCATGTGCTTATTTGCCACAGGTGTATTTTCCTTAGTGAAGTTCAGATCTTTGGCTCATTTAAAAATAGAGCCTTTCATGGGACTTCCCTGGCAGTCCAGTGGTTAGGACTCAGTGCTTCCACTACAGGGGGTCGGGGTTCGATCCCTGGTCAGGGAACTAAGATCCCACAGGCTGTGCGGTGAGGCAAAAAAAAAAAAAAAAAATTAAAAAGAAATACAGCCTTTCAACTTCTACTCCTCGGTATTTATCATGCCCACCCCTCCCCCAACACCTGTCTGTGCAGGTCTACCCCTCCCCCAACACCTGTCTGTGCAGGTCCACACCTGCTCTTCTCCTGACTCCTCACCCATCTCCCTGTCCTGTCCACTCCTCTGCATCACGCTCATGGCTACCAGAGAAACCTCCGGAGCCTCCAGGTCTGATGTCATAGTCCTTCTCAGGCATGTCTGTGGGCTCTGAACGACAGGACTTTCTGTCCTCTGAACGACGGGACTTTCTGTCCTTTGCCTGCCACATGGTGTCTTCCTCATATGTGCCTCACCTGTTTTATCTTAGCCCCTCCAATTCCCCCTTTCTCACTTATTTTCACCAACATTGGACTAAATTCGGTCCCAGAAGCCTCCTGGCCTTCCACTCCTCTGGCCTCTACAGATATGGCCTCTGCCCAGACTGTTTTCCCCAAATTGTAAACATACAATAGCCACTGAGCAGACTGAGGGCCCTCTGTCCTTTTCCTTTCCCATAATGCAGCATCCCATTGTATTTTCCTTCTACACTAGACCCCAGATCTACTGGGGACACAACTGCATTGTGCCCTTTAGCCCCCTTGTCTAATTCCGTGCCTGGCCACAGTGGACCACAGGTTTCTCCAGAAACGTACTGAGTAATCTAACCCTGCATTTCTCTTTTGGGATACAGGGATACAGTATCTGTCATCTGTTAAACTTCCTCATTCAGTGTGTAGGAAGTGTCGTCAAATCTCAGTGGTGTTCATGAGCTCCTTGTGCTGCTTCTGACGCCCCCAATGACAACAACGACAGCAAAGGAAGGTGTGAGACCCTCTGCCCTAGGAACAGGATGGCTGCCTGTGTGGAGCTCTCCAGAGTCCTGTGACTTTCCATGTGCACGGCTGCTCCAACTCAAGGCACGCCTTGCTTACAGCCCGTTTTCTCCTTTCCTATTTACAGCATCCTGGCTTCACTTTCCTCACCATCCAGACTCCACTGTCCACTTCCGTATTCTTTTCTTTTTTTAATTAAAAAATAAAAACACATAGAACTGCAAAGTATAACATAGCCACCCAGCATAAATATTATTTGAAACATAGATTTGATATATTTGCTTTAGATCTTTAAAACAAACATGACTGGAAGCCTGAAGTAGCCCAGATTCTCCTCCCCATTTCCAGTCTCCTCTCCTTGCTGCCGAAATGCTGGCTTCCCTGTGCACCTAGGCTGAACAGAAATACGGAGATAGGGATTTTGGAGGAAGAGAGAGATGGCTTTATTTTTCTGCCAGGCAGAAGGGAAGACACAGCAGGCTAGCACCTCCAGAGCTGTGTCCTCCCTCCTTGGGAATCAGGGAAGATTTTATATGTGGGGCTTGCAGTCCAGGGTATATGATAAGGATCAAAGCAGTGAAGGTCTTGCATTCTTCCTTTCCTTTGCATTATTTCAAAACAGTCATAGCTGGCGTCAGGCCGCCCCGTAATTGGGGTCCCTCTGTCTGGTAATTGCAACCGGTTGCCTCTGGTTCATTGCCCGGTGACCTTGTTTCTGAAATGCAAAACCTATAGGGGGTGATTTGTTACAAGGGGCGTATAGAATGTAAGTGCTGGACATAATAAGATTAGGGAGTGAGAGGCAGGGGATGTACCTCACACAGAGTTAGGGGTGATGGGTACCTATGTAAATTACACAGTGTCAGGGAGTGAGGGAGTGAGGTTAGCTTTGTAAAGTACAAATCTAGTTACTCCAAATTAGTGACAGTTAAAGTAAACCAAGGCGTGATTAACTCTTTCGGGCCAGGTTATGTTTCTTCTCTAGCCTGTTCGCTGTCCCTTTGTTTTCCTTGCTCTCAGGGGAGGGAGGACTTCATTTCTATTTTTTTTGCTGAAACATCCTCCTCAGAGACAACCATGATCAAGGACTTCTGTGTATCCAATCCCTGTTTTTATGCTTTTACTACATGTGCACGCACATTCTGCACAGATACAGCGTTTTGTGTCCCTCTCAACTTGCAAACACTGTATCATTCTCCAGTGATTTTTGTGCCGCTTGCTTGCTTCCTTCACCAGAAGGCCAACCAGGGCTTCCTGTCTAGTCTGAGTCCACCTTGTTTCACAGATCACCTGAAGCAATCCTCAGATCAGCTTATGTGGACAGAGGTTCTTGAAATCATCCCAGTTAGGGAAGAATTGGGGAGAAGGCTTTTCTGTTATGCCCATGAGTCAAATGTGGGACCGTCTACGTGGTGCTGTGTTTCCCTGTTCTTGGTCGTTATATTTTCTAGGACAGCCTTGATTTTGCCTTCTACCTCTTCTATCAAATTCTCATTTTCTAAGTTCCCAGATTCATTGTTCTCAGATAAGTTCATTTTCATAGCATTCTATTGTTTTGCAAGTGTAATAACATGATTCTTTTTAAAAAAAGCTCGAGATATAAGGGACATACAGTGAACTGCATATATTTAAAGTGTATAATTTGATGCACACAGCTTCACATAACCAAGATAACAAACATCAACCCCAAAGGTTTCCTCATGCCCCCTCCCCCTTGCCCTCATTCCCAGGCAAATGCTTATCTCCACACAATGCAGCAGGTACTCTTTTTTATCTGGCTTCTTTCAGCCAGCATGATTTTGAGACACATTCATGTTGTTGCTGAGATCCATAGTTTATTCCTTTTTATGCAGGGTAGTATTCCATTGTATGGATACACAACAACTGGTGGACAACTGGATTGTTTCCAGGTTTTGGCTACTATAAATAAAACTGCTACGAACATTCATGTACAAGTTTTTGTATAGATATGTGCTTTTATTTCTCTTGGGTAAATACACAGGAGTGAAAATTTTGGGTCATATATTAAATGTATGTTTAAGTTTTTAAGAAACTGTTAAAGTGTTTTCCAAAGTGGTTAGATCACTCCCCATTTCCTCTAGCAGTATGTGAGGGTTCCAGGGTCTCCACGTCCTTGCCAAACCTTGGCTGGTCATTCTTTTTAAGTTCAGATATTCGAAGAGATGGGCAGTGGCATCTCGTTGTGGTTTGATGGGTGTTTCCCTAGTGACTCAAGATGGTAAACACCTTTGCATGTGCTTACTTGCCATGCGAATGTATTCTTTGATGAGTGTCTGTTCAAATCTTCTGCCCATTAAAATATATTTAAAATATCTATTACTGAAGTTTGAGAGGTCTTGACATATTTGGATACAAGACCTCTATCAGATGTGGTTTGTAAACCTCTGTCAGCAGGCGGAGGAAGTCAAAGCATAAGTTCAGCTCATCATATTTAACTGGGAGCTTCTAAGTGAACTCCTAAAAACATAAAATCATTCCTAAGGTGCTAAAAAATAAAGGGAATTTTAACAATATAACTAACACGTTTGAACTAACTATAGAACAAACAGCACCGACTTTAAAAATGGTGGTGTTATTTTATAAAAAAGGTTTGAGGCTACAAAGGAAAACTCAAAATCCACAAAGGAGAAATCTCACAGAAAATGGTCTCTATTATATCCACACGTGTGAAAAGAACAAAAAATGTTTAAATAAAATCCCCCCAAATGGTTGAAAAGCAAAAAGCACCATTTCAAACAAAAAAACTAGTTTCCTAACAATATTTGGATCAAAGCAAATCTAAGAAGTATAGCTGGGACTCTTCAGGACCATAATTATAGGAACTTGGTTAAACTTAAGGAAATGTGGTCAATGTTACTTAGCAGAAACACAGAGCCTTAATAAAAGCCAAAAAATACACATGCTCAGAAGAAAATAAATGAAGCACTCCTTCTCAACAGTTATGAACACAATGGAAAAATCTCCCCCAAATTAGAGGAGTGAAATTAGAAGAGTGAAAATAAGATCAAAGTGAATATTAACAAATTAGGCAATACAGAGGAAATTACCATAAAAAACATTGAGTAAAACAGAAAAAGATAAACGTCAAGAATATCTAATGAATAACCTTCAAGACCAGAATGTCCAAGTGGGCCTGTTCTTTAGTTTGCCATCTTCTCTACGCCTGCTGGCCAACCCTTGTCTTCATTTCTGATTTGTATGATGTGCATTTGAAATTCTCAATAAAAAGATAAACAAAAAAAGCAAAGACAAGATCCCAACGGCTGAAGCTTAAACAGAACCATAACCACACAAGAAAATGAGTGCTCAAAATAATCATTTCACATTAGGCATTCCTGTCAAAATTATGCAAGAATCCTAGCAATCACCTCTATTATTTAATATTTCTTTTGAATTTCTTGTTAATATAAGCAGCGAACGACAATAGCAACAGCTTCAAATACTGCAAAATAAGAACTACTTATTGAGAATGGTATGACTGTAAAGCTAGAGATCCTAAGAATAGCAGCAACAAAAGGTGGGAATTCATGAAATAATCTTAGTAGCATGGCTGGATGTGACAAATATACAAACCTCAATAGGTTTGATTTATCCTGGTTATAAAATGTATTTGGGGACATATTCTCATTCACATATATCTAAAAATAACCTTAAGCTGGGATGAAGTGAGAGAGTAGCATGGACATATATACACTACCAAAAGCTAGTGGGAAGCAGCCGCATAGCACAGGGAGATCAACTCGGTGCTTTGTGACCACCTAGAGGGGTGGGATAGGGAGGGTGGGAGGGAGACACAAGAAGGAGGAGATCTGGGGATATACATACACGTATAGCTGATTCACTTTGCTATACAGCAGAAACTAACGCAACATTGTAAAGCAATTATACTCCAATAAAGATGTTAAAAAAAATAAAATAAATAAAAATATCCTTAGCAGAAGTGCACAAGATTTACACGAAGAATGTCACACAGCTCTACTGAGAGATAGAAGAGAATATTTAGCACTATGAAATATTAATATGGGCGGGAAAGAGATTTCAGGGCTGTCTGAACTTCTAGCGTGAAGAATTGTCCACACAGAAGGGTGACAAAACAACCCAACTTTTACCAGTAATTTTATTAATCTCATTAATTATTATAACTAACACAATAACAAACTGTCATAATTTGCTAGTTACAGTTTTTAGCAAAGGGAAGACAGGCAGACAAGATAGAACAAGATTTCGTCCTGTCAATCATCCACCCAGCTCATGACAGTGAAGTAGCAACCATTCATCAAATCCCCACTTAACCCAAACTTTTGGTCACTCAAATAAAAAAGAAGCACCAACAGAATTAAAAATCACAGTGAGCATCTCTAGCTCTCAGACAAGCATCTTTCTGGCCAGGTACACCTTCCAGAGCCCAGGGGCCCAAATCAGTCAAGACTTGCTCAGATTTTTGAGTTTTCTGGAGTAGATCCTAAATATTTATCGTTTTATGGTTTCAAGTAATTATCCAGTCAGAAAAAGGGCCAAAGTTTATTTGATCATAAAATTTCCCCACAAAAGCATTCAATTTTTTAGTTAAAAATGAAGCACAGCCACATCAGGAAAAGTTTTCCTTGTAATTCTAAAACCCTAAGGGACTCTAAAAACCACTAACACCAAGAACACAGTCTCTACATGAAACCTCATGGGGAGGGAGCCCCTGGTTGGGAAGGTGAGCCAGGAGAAGTGGGGAGGGAGCCGATGGGGTACCCAGGGGCCCCGGGGTGCAGGGGGCAGGAGGGCCTGCTCCCTGCCCAAAGGTGGCAGTCGGTCGGAGAACATACAGGACGCAACGTCAGGCATGTCCCGGAGGCCTCTGCCACCCAGCATCGTTAGAGATCGTTAAGTGAACACGGACTCTCTCCACTTACACCTTGCTCGGTTCCCACCCCTGCAAATGCAGGAGCAATAGAGGTAGCGCTGTCCCAGGTGAGGAGGGGTCCGTACCATGTGTTCATTGGATTTTCACAGAGGGGGCAAGAGACTCAGTAGGTAGCC
Organism: Neophocaena asiaeorientalis asiaeorientalis; assembly: GCF_003031525.2. Lineage (NCBI taxonomy): Eukaryota > Metazoa > Chordata > Mammalia > Artiodactyla > Phocoenidae > Neophocaena > Neophocaena asiaeorientalis. The sequence continues at coordinate 2,762,498 of NW_020173927.1, forward strand.
TTCCAGTGGGGAGATTTCTTTTACATATCTGGCAATAAGTAGTACATTTTATTACTGTCATTCATCTCCGTGGAGGTTTTGAGTGCATCTAAAATAAGAAATTCTGCTTCAAATTATAGTTTTGCAATATTGAGAGGTATTTAAAAAGAAAAAGTGCCTTTAAAAAAATGTTAATTCTACCTAGAAGGAGGAAGAAAAATCATCCCAAGCCAGAGACTCCTAGTGGCTCATGGCGAGTGACCCGAGATGGGAAGGCTGCCCTGCAGCACCTTCGTGCTCCCAGCTGAGGGCCTCCAGGAAGTAAGTCCCTTTCATGGGGGACACAGCAGCTTGCTCCTTAGGAATGCCCCCAGTGCCTCGTCCTGCCAGTGAAGTCACCTGGTGGTCCAGGCTGGAGCAGGTGCCAGAGGCCTTTTGCACCGGCCTCCGCTGGGCTTCTCCTCTCTCTACGCCCAGCTTCTCTGCCTGCCCAGCACCCAACAGTGAGAGGCTGTGGTGGGTACTCTGTGGAGACCCGGGCCTCTCCGACCTAGGGGGATGAGAGGGACATGAAGACAGAACACACCTCCATAGGGGGAGGGGACAACATCACCTTTGTCCTTAAACTCATTGCTGTAGGGAGTTGTGCAAGGGGTAGAGAATGTTTTGGTCCAAAGAGGCAGACAAATGAGAGGAGGGTCAAGCTGCAATTACAGAGTCCCAGATCCGTGACCTGGTATGCAGTGTCATACTTCCACCTGCCATTTCAGTTCGATTAGACTGTTATTAGGTAGCTTACACATTTGCTACTGTTATTAGGTAGTTTACTCGTTTACACAGTCCTAGAGCAAATCTTGAAAAAGGTGAAGTAGCAGAAAAATTACAGAGACACACATTCATTTATATCATCCTGAGAGAAACATGACCGAAAAGCTTCAAGTTGAAGGTAACCCCATTGACAACGAACTTAAAACAAAAATGGAATCATAATTTTTCTGAATTTGGGATAGTCTTCAAATTTCTCATGGTACCACCTGAAATAAGACAAAAAATACATTAAAAAAAACTTAATTTTCTCACTGAAACATTTAACAGTTGCTAACAAAACGGACAATATTTCTCATCGTAAGGGATACTGAGCTTTTTAAAAGTAGTAATAAAAATTCTGGCATCTCAGACACATAGCTTGACTTTGTCTGTATCATGAATAAACACATCAGACTGTACAGCACGATTCACGAAGATGTGACTCATATAATTCACCTTTATATTGGCAGGGAAAGTTACAGGCATGTGATAAACACGCAGATCAGGATATTGGGGCGCTATCTTTGCAGATCTTGGGAAGCAGGCTGACTGGGGGAGGGGAGAGGAACTGAGTAGGTGTATCCTGAGTATCTCTCAGTTACCCCAAGAGTTTTCTCCAGTTCCCAGAAGAGAACTACTGCTCCAGACCCAGGGTCTGTGGCAGGGGCACGCAGCTACATGCCAGGTGACTCTCAAACAAACCTAGGCACACGTGACACGGGTCGTTCATAATTCAGCCCTGCACTCAAGCAGGTATTTTGAGTTTTGATATAAATTAAATCAACAAAGGCACACTCATTCGTTGTGGGGTAAGAGCCCTTTGGGAAGGGTGGCAGCTAAGTGGGTGGAGTAAAAGCTTAAAAATAATTTGACAAAATGGAGAAATAGGCAGAAAAAGTCTTTCCATAAGTACAAAAGAGTGCTAAACACTAAAAACAATGATGAAAAATAATTAGCTATTGTAGAGAACAAACGTATGGACACCAAGGGGGGAAAATGGCAGGGGCGTGGGGGTGGGATGAATTGGGAGGTTGGGATCGACATACACACACTAATATGTATAAAATGGATAACTAATAAGAACCTGCTGTATAAATAAATAAATAAAATAAAATTTTAAAAAAATTAGCTAATTTGTTAAGATGGCAGAAACATATGAAAACAACAACCTGAAAGTGAGTCAACAAAATCCTGTCGATTTTAGATCAGCTAAACACTGTCATCCACAAATACAGAATTACAACATAGCAGATGCCACGGTGCTCTCATGCGCTGTTCTGTATTCCCCAAAAGACACATGATGAGAAACACCCACAGAAGCTGGTCACTGGACCTCAGATCAAGCAGCACCTCCCCTGACATGAGGCCACAGTAAAAACGGACTTTTCCAGATCAGTGATGTGTGTGGAGACAAGAAGGGCTACGGGCAGCAGAGGTGCCAAGAATGTGTACAGTCCACATATTTACTCATGTCAGCCTGTGCTATGGTCTGAATGTGACCCCCGCAAAAGTCATGTGAAGGACCTAACGCCCGAGGCAATGATAGTATTAGGAGGTGAGGCCTTTGGGAGGCGATGAGGTCATGAAGGTGGAGCCTCAAGGATGGAATTAGTGCCTTGATTAAAGAGGCCCCCCGGCTCTTTCTGTCCTTGAGGTTACAGCGAGAAAGCAACCCAGAAGAGGGCCTTTCCCAGAACTGCCAGTACTGGCACCCATATCTCCAATTCCCAACCTCCAGAACTCTCAGAAATAATCGTTTGTTGTTTTGTTTTTTTTCTTTTTTTGCGGCATGCGGGCCTCTCACCGTTGTGGCCTCTTCCCGTTGCGGAGCATAGGCTCCGGACGCGCTGGCTCAGCAGCCATGGCTCACGGGCCCAGCCGCTCCGCGGCATGTGGGATCTTCCCGGACCGGGGCACGAACCCGTGTCCCCTGCATCGGCAGGCGGACTCCCAAGCACTGCGCCACCAGGGAAGCCCTCGTTTGTTGTTTATAAGGCCTGTGCTTCCACTGCAGGGGGCATGGGTTTGATCCCTGGTCAGGGAACTAATAAGATCCCACATGCCACGCGGCCAAAAAGAAAAAAGTACTTTAAGTATGTGTGTATGTATAGATACTTTTAAAAGGACAAGCAGCATATTTCTATTACTTTTCTCATTCACTTTCCTACCCCTAGAATCAAAGTTTATGTGACACTGACCAGGGCTGGATACCAATTTTTTGTCTTGATTTTATTACTGTGGAGCCTGAACTAACATCTCCTTGCCTTTCTGTTGAATGCAAAATAATCCCTAACCGTTTGTGTGTTTCGGGCTCAGAAACAGCTTTGTGTTTGTGAACACAGGGACGGGCCACTGACAGCTGAGTAAACACTTTCCAAGCATTCACAAATCACGGTTATGCACCCAAGTCTCATGAAATAGGCTGTGACAAGATGGCAGCATGTCATATTCGTGTGGGTCTCTTTAAAAAAAAAATCATTGTGTCATCAACCAGTGTCTTGAAGACTCATTGAGTTCATTTTTAAAAATGACATTAAAGTTAACAAATAGATAAGCATGCCATAATTTATTTCAACAGAGTCTGCCCTCAAAGACTGTGCTTGAGGCCGGCCCCAACCTCCAGTGCCCGGGTTTGAATGAGCACACGTCTGAGTTCATTCTCACACAGCTGTGAAATCTGTGCAGCCACACCCTGGCCCCATCCAACAAGCATGGCTGCTGGAGGCTGGCAGGGAAGAAAACGGTGAGAAAACGTGCCCCCCTTAACCATTCCTTGAAATGTGGCCCTCAAACCTGAATATCTGTTAGCTACTCGGAACAGGTGACCCTAAGTTTCTGATCTACAGATCTAATTATCAATATAACAATCATTTATGGATTTAAATACTTCACGTCTAGCTGTTACAGAAAGAAGTTCATTGTAATAAAGTATGGCTTTAGGAACATTGTCAGTAAGTAAAATATAGTGCAAGGACTAGTCCCAGGGATTGCTTCCTTTTGGAAGCAATTTATCTGATGGTTTCATTAGTTGGGTGGACTGGATTTAAAAAAAAAAAAAAAAAAAAACAAAGATAGGCTTAATTTTGTCCTCAGCTTGTAAATCTAACATTTCTGAACATACTTCCACTAAACCGAATTAATTGTTCAGCAATTAAAATTGCTTTCACACTGACATCAATTTAAATAGCAAATGAATGAAAAAGAGCCCTTTCAACCCGTGAATCTGCAAAGAACACCTTTGGGTTCTCTTTACAGAGACTTTCATTTGGAAAATAGGATTATTTTCTACTTCTATCTGTGTCACACTGCAGCACTGAGAGGGATTTTCCTGTGCCCTGTTTTCATTTGAGAAAACATCTTTACGACTGACCTAGTGTGCTCTTGTTCAATCTTCCTCTGTTCCACTTTCTTAAAATGTCAGGATTATCTCTTTTGCTTTTATTATTAGAAAGCCACCAATATTCACTTTTTAATATCTAATATCACAAATGGACAGGAATAGCATCTCCCCCATGGCCATGAGAAGGTGGTCTTAGGCCCCTGCACTGGGCTGTGTGGGGTACGTGTTGGTGTTGAGGTGGGGGAGAAGGGGGAGGGAGAGAGGGAAGGGGGAGGGAAGGAGAGAGGAAGGGGAGAAGAAAGGGGGA
>NW_020173927.1:2766948-2846353 GCF_003031525.2 Neophocaena asiaeorientalis asiaeorientalis
ACATGAACCTAGTTTTGCTTTATTCATTTTCTAGGACGTTGTTAGATACTTTTATTCTAAAGTGATAATAACATATTATTTCAGCCAGGCCTGCTGAGAGTATGAATCTTTCTGGTTCTGAGAAAAGTGTTTCATAGGCATGAGATCTGGGGAAATCATCTAGCAGAGGAGAAAACTGAGGACCTCAGACTCACTGCCTTTGCTTACAGCCCCATGGACTGTAAATCCTGGAAGGGCTGGTGTGTTGGTTTCTCAGGGCTGCTATAACAAACAGCCACAAACCCGGGGCTTGAAACAACAGCATCTATGCCTGGCGGCCAGAAGCCTGGCTTCCGGGTGTGGTAGGGCCACTGCTCCCTCCCAGGCTCCAAGGGAGGGTCTTTCTGAAACGGGAGAGAAAGAGGCTGGGCACAGCCTTTGAAAGAATGACACAGCCCGAGAACATGACATAAACTGATTAGAACCAAATGGATCCAAGATGGCGGACAAGTCGACTTTTTCCACTAGACCTTGAGCCTCAGTATCAGCAAGTTCACGTTAGCACGCTAAATGACCCACCCACAGGCGCCATGACAGTTCCAAGACAGGCCATAACGATGAAAAAGTGGGCGGTGGCCCAATTCCTGGAAATCCGCGCCCCTTCCTGAAACAACTGGAACACTCCTTCCCCTCATTGGCTTATGAAATTACCCGCTCCCAGACCCTGGTGCCTCTCTCGCCTTCTGAGATGGCCCACACTCTGTCTGTGGAGTGTGTTTCTCTCTAAATAAATCCACTTCTTACCCATCACTTTGTCTCTCACTGAATTCTTTCTGCGATGAGACATCAAGAATCTGAGCTTCATTTAAGTCCTGAAACCCGGTGTGTGATCTCAGTTGGAAGACTGTGGGTTTTGGCCGGGCTCGAGTCCCGGCTGGCGTGGGTTTAAGTCCCAGTCTGAGGTGTACGGTTTCACTTCTAGCCTTTCCCAGCTTCCGGCAGCCTCTGGGGTTCCTTGGTTTGTGGCTGCATCACTGCCACACTCTTGGCCCTCAGCTTCCCTCTGTGTCTGTCTGCACGCAGCCGTCGCTTCTTTTGCGTGCATGTCTGTGTCCAAGTGTCTCCTCTTCGTAAGGACACCAGTCCTACTGGACTAGGGCCTGACTCTAGGGTGACCTCATCTGAACTAAGCCCGTCTACACGGACTCTGTTCCTGGGATTAGGACCCAATCCAACCCTAGACGGCGAATCATTCCTGAACATTTGTGTGTCTGAGCCGCTTCTGATGCTGTAACCCCTTTCCTGAGCCCTCGCTGGTATGGGCTTCCTTCCTACCCTTGTCTTCACAGCAGCTCCGGGATACACACGGGTCCTGCCTTTGTGGCCCTGCTCCCCTCACTGGCAGGAGGGAAGCTCACCAACTTACCAGCGCGGGGGGCACTTCAAAGAACAGAGGTGCTGCTCTCAGGATCTCAACAACTCTCACGCTTTGGCTGTAATGTCTTCAACTATTAGCTAAACATATATTTAGCTCTTCCTTACTACCTCCAATAATAATCCTATGTGTCTTTAAATACATGGTGAGCCTGGGAAATAAACCCAGGACTTCTGACTCTAAGAAGTCTGTGCTTCCCACTGCACCGTGATATCATCTATTCTTCTGCTGGCCTTCCAGCTCTGTCCTGTTCCCCAAAGAGATGGCAAAGTCCGTGAAGCAGGACAATGATATACATTTTTGGATGCCTCTGTGTCAGCAGCCCTGGAGGTTAGGATGGAATGTTTCCGAGTGCATGAAGCCAGGGAAGCAGAGCAGCGTCCCCTCGAGCTCAGAGGACACGAGCTGTCCATGTGGGCACTGGGGAACCAGACACGCCAAACTTCCAGCATTGCTGCGGCATCAGGGGACTGTCCCGATGCTCAGATGGTCTGCGAGCCCTCCAGTCTCAGCGAGACGTGACTTCCACCCTGTCTGAGCCTGAGCCTCAGTTTCCCCACCTGTTAGATGGGGAAGATGCCCTCCAAGCTCACTTCAGCTTTAACATACTTTGTTTTCTATGCTGTTGGTCAAATGGATCACAGACCCTTTTGGGGATCTGATAAAGGCCTCACACTCTGGAAAACAATGTGACCTCGGGGTGCGGTATCCCAGGAGTCCATCAGGGACCCTGCACAGTGGGATGCCCTTGTGGGAAGGGGCTCTGCCAGGGCCAGTCACTGATGCTTCCAACTGCAGCCGCCCGAGGGCCTGCTGCCTGGTCAGCATCCCCTGTTATCATTGGCGAGTCCACGTCAGACCCTGAATCCCCCTGCCTGACATTCAACTTGACCACCGAGTCCAGCAGCAGACATTCAAAGAGGCTCAGAGCAGGGTGGAGCAAATGATGTGGCTGACGCGTACCTGACGATTACAGCTGGGCTATTCTTCAGACATTTGCGTGGTTCCATGCTCGTTTAGCTAAAGCCTGGTCTAAACTGGGATTTGGCAAATTGATATGAACATTTCAAAAATCTAACCTGCAAATTGCTCTACCAAGGTCGGAGGACAAATTAGAAATGCTAAAAGCGTTTTCAAACGTACTGGTGATGCTGCTGAGCCCTGGTGAGCAGGACACAGAAGGTGAACACAGCAAAAGCCCAGCCTTGGATGGACCAGCTGGCGAGGGCGTAGCCACACCACTCGACGACCTCTCCGAAGTAGTTGGCCGCAGTGATGTATTCAAACAAGCCCCCTAGAAGAAAACAGAGACCCAGCAGTGCGTTTACTATGAAAGAGTGCCTCATGAAATCCTGACTTAAGAGATACCAGTGGATACTTCCTCAGAGAACATACAAATCAACTCTGGGGAAATACAACCTTTACAGAATTTTCATCAATGAGACGCATCTAACATGACCGGTTTTACTATTTCATATCACAACTTCTGGTAGTAAGTACACGCCTGTATCAATACCTATCTGTTTGTCTGACTATAAAATGCTACGGTTTTAACACACTTCAATATATCACCTCCCTGGTTAATGAATCAAGCTGACAAAACTTAAACAAGGATGGGGAACACAGACTAACAGTTAATGAACCAACTTGATAAAATGGACCTATAGGGACCCCTAGACAAAGAGCTGGAGAAAATACAAATTTTCAAGGACAGACTCATTCATTCACTCCTCACATCTTCACAGATTCATCAAGTCTACATGACAGGCCAGACCTTTCTCGAAGCACGTGGGGTGCTGTGTGGACCAGACCCCTCCCCCAACATCTGGGCCATTACACCCCAGGGAGTGGGGGGCACCCAAGGGGCAGAGCAGGGCGTGGGGGCCTGGGAGTCATCGGGCCGGAGAGCAGAGCTGCACACTCCACGGGTAACCCCAGGGCCACAGTTTAAGTCATTTGAGCTTTACAGGGTTTTTTGGTCATTTGTTCTGCTGTTGTTCCTGTATGGTTTCCAGGAAGATAAGCTGAAGGATTCCAAACTAAGTGCTGCTGTGTGCTTCTCACTTTCACTCTAGCTGTAGTCTTACCTACTGATATTTAAAGAAAATTTTCAGAAGCTCTGTTGTTTTCCAGCTTGTATCTATGTTGTCCTTTTTAGAGTATATTGCTCCTTTGCTCATAATTTCAATCCCTTTTTTATTTTTTAAATATTTAAGTATTCACTGTACAACTTGTGTCCATGAACTCTAAGATCTGAGCTCGCTCACATTCACGAAGCTCTTGTTCATGGTGCCCTTTTCCTCACGGGCTCAACTTTTGACTGCGGCCCTTATTCTGTGGCGTGTGGTCTGCCGGGCTCTCGGAGGCCTGAGTTGAAGGCAGGTTCCTTGGGGATCTGGGCTTGCGTTGGCCACAGGCATGAGCGCACCGCCCCCAGGAATACATGGATCCTAGTTCACAGCTGGACATTTTTCAGACCAGGCAAGTGGCACGAATTTGGGCCACAAAACCAGCATGAGGGTCAGCTAGTGGTCAAAACAAGATGCACTCTGGACTCTAGCACTCGCTTAGATTTTGCCCTCTGATTGATGATTACTTGCTTTCTTGATACCACACTGACGCATTTAAATTTTTCACCCAACCTTTTAAATTGTTTTCGGAGGGAGGGTCAATCGAGCTATCGATTCTATTCTGTGGCTAGAAATGAAGTATCGGACACCCCTTGTAGACCACCAATTCCTACTAATCTCTCTTTCCAAACACAGATATAACTAGAGCTTCCTTTCTGCTTAATAAAGCGTCCAGTTAGTCAGAATTGCTTCTTCTATCATTTTAACAAAACAGTAATCAGTCACTGTTACGAACAATAATGGTGACTCACACTGAAAACCTGCAGCTAAAACATACTGCACTTTAGTTACGAGATCTGGCAAAACTAAAACAGCAAAGCATCACTCAATAAGATTTTAGAATAAATTCCCCATTTTCGGTACATACCCCTTGGTATTTTATATCCAGTCTCCCCTGGTTTCCTGAGGTTCCTTAGGACATGGTCTGAATGGATGTTTATCAGCATACCTAACAACCACAAGACAAAACCTAAAGAAAATGAGATATAAAGAAAATAAAATATTCAAGAGTATTACGGTTAATAAACTACAAAGTTTACAAACCCAAGCCTGAATGAAGGGTATTATTTGTATAACACATTAGCCATGACGGATAGCAAAAATCATTGTATATAATAAATACTGTGCTTTATTTAGGAAGATGACTTAGAAGCACTGCTCTAGGCCTGCTAGATAGGGCTTTGCTTTTCTAATAATACTATTAAATTATCTAATCTATTTAAGATAGCTTGACCGGATGGCCACAATCTATGTTTTTAGGATGACTGGTATGATCAGAAATTTGACTTATGACTAAGGCACAAGGCTCTTTTCTAGGAAGAGGTATTACCATTGTCAGTGGGTCAGCCCACAGCCTTTATTTGTCCTCTCAAACACTGAAGCACGATGCCCCCTCTGGCCCCTCTGTTTCGCAGAAGAGGAGATGGGAAATCCCAGCGCGCGCTTTACCACGACTGGTTGCATTCAGGCCCCTTGAGGGGCGGTGCGGAGGAGCTAACCTCGGGTCCTCTTCTCTTCTTTCTCCATAACCTCATTGGAACAATTTAACGCACATCCACGGCCTCCCCGACCCCTGACTTCCTGCTCATTCATCAGTCGGCGTTCCTGGGTCTGTTCGTCCACCTCATCTCCCCCAACTAAATCTTCAACTGCCAGCCGCCCAGCTGTGCGTAGATATTCCACAGCATCTGAACATTTTCTCTCCAGTTCTCCAAAGCCTTCAGGGGTTTCTCATCACTTAAGGGAGACCTATCAGTATCATACCAATTAATTCCAACAAGAAAAGGCCAAATGCCAAAATAGTGCTTGATAAAAGGAATAACTTGATTTCATAAAAAGAGTTAATTTGATTATCCTGAGATACTTAATGTGAAGGCAGATGGTGCTTAATGGGGGCATTCAATTCAATTTCAAAGGAACGTACACTTGGAGTAACGTTATTAGTTATTCATCAGTTACCCCCGTGGCATTAAATAGTTTTCCACAGTTAGAACAGGGACATACGAACCATGTTCAGGTCTACAGTAAGACTTGCAAGATTTCTTCCTATTGATTTCACTAGGTAGCTTCCTTTCTAAACAGTTTGTACCGAATTGTCTAATATGTTTTGTAAGTCACTTACTGGATCCATCAATTTATGGCTGACTCGCTACCTTGTTTGAATTTCAGTATGTCACTTCTAGGTGATTGGGCCCCCAATGTGATGTTCCAGAAAGCATCACGTTCTCAAAATTCCATGCTTCCTTTATTTGTCTTCTAAGAGACAAGCTCCCTCTATTGCCTAGATTCGTAGGAAAACTAATATTTGTGCTTATCTGAACTAAACATTTAATTCCATGGTTAGGGATCTTAAAATCTTTGTATAAATTCTTTTAGCTTAACCACTCTTACTTCTCTGGGAAACTTTTTGTTAGGATTTTATTACTATTGATACTTGCTTAACCTTTTCATAATAACTATTGTAAGTATAATTAATTATGTGATTTCTAAAATTATTCATGTAATTACAAAATCTATAAACTTTATGAAATGAATATGAAAAAAGTAACCCAGTTTGTTTCTCAGTTGGCATATTTCCTCATTTTCAATTACTTCTGTTCAATCATAGAGAAGTCAAGAAGTCTGTATACAATTTATTGATGTCTTAAATTTTAGACCAGTTTCAAAGGCACCTGCAGGTAACATGGTCTATCTATAGAGCTCCTTTAAATGACACTGAAATTCACAGACCAAAGAATTCTTTTGTTTTGTTGTTCATCAAAAGTTCAAACAATTCATCATAAAAACGATTCCCATGAGAATCTCAAATAAACATTTAAAACCTTTATCTTTTAGTTTAAAAAACAATCCCCTTTCTCTGTCCATCATTGCCTTTTGTGGGCCAGTGTGATGATCTGGTTTAAACCACCACTCTGCTATTACTCGATTTAGATCTGGGGCCAGCTGCTTAACCATATGACCTTTCTTTCTCCTGTGAAAAGGACCTAACTTTTGCCCTTTTCTGAACCTCGGACGGCAGAAGCATGGGTACAGCTCCTGGCAGATGGCCAAGCCTGTTCTGTCTCCTTCTGAGAGTTGGGGCAAAAGATAACCAGACAGTCAGGGAGCAGATAAATCAAGATGATATTTGGGGGCAGGGTGCAAACAAAACAATTTAGTCTGGTGTTTCATGGAGGCACAGACTTGTGGAGCTAGAAAAGGCTCTTGAAAATTTTCCCATTCGTCCCCCCTCTGATAGATGAGGAAGCAGATCCCTTGTTGTCACAGTTCTCAGGTTCGATGAGGACTCTGCCCTGGGAGCAAAATTTTAATTCACAGAAAAAAACATGAACGAGAAATGTGAAACTGCTTCGTCAACAACAAAGTACTACTCAAATGTTCGTTTTCTCTATTATGACAAATTCATACACATGGAGAAAAAGCCAGATGAAACGTAAGATCACTTTATGTACTTTAGGGTGAAGGGCTCTGGGGCAGTTTGAGAATTTGATGGACCAACTGCCGATTCTTAGCATGGTACCTTGGGGGTAAGCTACACCTGAATGTGCTAGAATGTCTAAACGTTAGGAGGGTAAACATATAGAAGAAACTTCCTTACAAACAAGAGCTCCCAAATTACGTAGTTTTAACATCCTTGCAAATATTTTTGATGGCTAATGTTCTATCATCATTTTTGTTCAGAACTTGTAAGGTTATAATTAGAACTTGAAAATGTACATTACATTCATTGATAAAAATTTTAAAAAAAATTCAAAAACCTCACAAACCTCAAAGTCTAAAGTCAGTATAACCATAAAAGTCTAATTACCTTGTGGGAAGATGACCCAGTCTGACTTTCTCTCGCTTTCCAGAAGAAACCATAGGAGGTTTAACCACTTAGATTACACAGTCAACTAGTGCCCAAATGAACTCACTCTCCATCCACTGCTCACTGTGCTGCAGCCGGTTGCTATTTTTAGGCTCACTTTAAGAACAGGTATTTATGCTTTCAGTGCTTGAGTGGGCAAGGGTGACGGGCACCTGCGTCATCTCCTGCTACTGATACGGCGCTGGGACAGCGTGACCCTCCCTCCCGCCAGTGCTTGGCCCCCTGCTAGGGCATGGACCTACGCAGACTCTCTGTTCTCTCAAGAAGTGTGCGCTTTCTAACTGGACACTACTGGAAGGTGAGCACCGAAGTTATGAGTAGGAGGATGGAGTGCATCACTAAGGACACTCACCTGTTAGAAATCGGGGGTCAGTGAGCCAGTTGTCAGCATATACCGCATACTGGCTCAAGTATCTGCTCTGCAAGTAGCCATTATAGGTGCAGAACATGAATGCCAGGATAAAGGTGTACAATGGCATGGGCTTTCCTCCTCGGATCAGAAATGGGAAAATCAAGGCCCTTCGGAAAAAAGAAACATATATATATATATATTTTTTTTTTTTTTTAAGAAAAGCAACAACGATAAAGAATCTAATTTCTGCAATTCTACTTTAAGTGTCTTGGGTTTTTAATCCTGCTTTCTGTACAAAAGTCATTCTTAGTAATACTTGCCCAGAGTACCACATCTGTTAAAAGCAGCATTTCTAGTTAAAGAATTAACCGTGTTTCAATAATGGACACCACTGTGCACAAAGTCAGGATTCCAACTGTACAGAATGCGAAACAGACACAGAATCAGAGAGACTGAAGGCTTCAAGAGACTCTCAAAATCCCCGCCATCCTAAAACCAGTAACTCGTCCTAGTCTGAGCACTACGAGCTGGGGACCACCATCACGTTGTCCGTCACCATCACAATGGCTCTCATTCCCTGAGTGTCCATCACAGCAAGGCCTCCCAGCTACCAGCACAGGAGATAGCGTTACGCACATTTGACAGAGGACAAGATTAAGACTCGGAGTGGTTAAGTAATCTGCTCAAGGCCACAGGGCTAGACAGTGGCTGAGTTTCAGTGTAAACCTGGGCAATTTGACATCATGTTCTTTGGTTATATCACGCTGGTGTAGGGGCACATTACTAAAAATTTAAAGAGGGAAAATACAAGGACAAGAAACGTGAAATGTATGAAGAAAACAGGATGCAAAATTTTATTCTGTGTTTGAATTTTCTCTTTAAAATCAGTGTGTAATACATTTAAAGAAGGGGCATCACTACGTAACCTACAGCCCTTAAGAGGATAATAAGAAACTATTTTCAACAGCTTTATGTCAATACATTTGACGTGGATGAAACAGACAAAATTCTTAAAAGACAAAGGTGACCAAAACTGACCCAAGAAGAAAGTGACAACTTGAACCCCTCTGTCAGTGAAAGGAATTGTTGTACACCAGTTCTGTATCCAGATTGTGGCCATGACTACACAACTTACTCCAATCACCAAAATTGATCAAACTAAGACTTAAAATGAGTGTATTTTATTTATGTACATTATAGCTTAAAACAAGGAAAAATGTAAACACTTATTGTTTCCAGTTTGGCCATCTACTCTAGAGTAAAAATGTAATTGACTGTCTAGTAATAGTAATAGCACGAGAATAGCTCTATAATGTTGGCTATGCATCCTCAAGGGATTCTCTCCCCGACAGTCTCACTCAGCATCTTGGGAGAACTTTCACAGGGATCACAAGCAGCCTTCAAGGTTCTCATCTTGTTCACGACACGTCCCCCAAAGAAGACCTTATTCAAATTTAGGGCAAAGCATCCATTTGGTTATGACATCATCAGTGGAGATTTACCTGGAAACTATAGTGTTGACAAGCCCCTCAAAAAGAACAGGGAATCTCAACCATTTCTCTCTGCCTCGGGAAAACATGGTTCCTATCTGGCAGACAGTTGGTACAGTGGGCTGGCACCGGGGATGCAGGTTAACTGCAAACACTCACACTGCAAGATCAGGACTTGGTCTTGGTTGGGGGTAAGTGTGCGTGTCTTGGACCGGCATAGGCTCCCTTAAAAACAGGCAGGGATTCTGACATGTTGTGAGTGGGCACTGTTGTCAAGGTGCCTTTCTGCCTCTCCCTGTTTCTCAGCCAGGGTAGGGGCCCTTGTGTGAGACCCAGAGAAAACGGTAGATGGCAGAATACAAAATGGTTCTCACCCTGTCCCTGAGTGCCCAGACTTCAGAAGTACCAGGAGCGAGCAGCCTCATTTCCACAGTCAGTGTAAGGGATTCTCTAGCCGTGGGAAAGTAGAAAGGGGACAGTGTGGTGAGAAAGTTAGGAAAAATCTCCTCGGGGAGTCATGGTCTCAAGGAAATTTCCAGGAGGCAAATTGCAGGACTGAACTGAGAAAGTGTTAGAATTCCAAGTTTGGAGAAACACGGAAAAAAAAGAAGAGAGAGCAGGATATAAGACTTGTGGTAGACGCAGGGGTTGGACTTGGTTTAGAAAGATGCCTGTTAAAATGTAGAATGCTCTGTTCCTGAAAGACTGGGACTGTTGACCTGAACGGAACATGCCGAGTTCAACACAGGCTAATAGAAACGCAGGGTCAGAGAGTGGAGGGAAAAACAGTAAGCTTGGAATAGGAAAAACAGGTACTAAAAAATGGTGGGAGGCAACCTTCTAGGCTAGATGTCACAAATTTCTAGATTATAGATGTATAAAGTGTTGTAGAAGCAACTCTGAGGAAACATTCTGCAAAGGTGGTAGACGTTTCTGTACAGCAAACTTTTGATGGATTTCTCCCAATCCGGTTTCAAGTTCAGGGCTGAATTCTGAACTGGCAAACATTGGCTGGCACACTGTAAAGGTGAAACCCAAACCTCTCTTTTGTTTTGCCTTCACAAATGTTCCTCATCTGTCACTAATGTTCTATGCCTGTGATATCAAAACGTGAGTCTGGATCAGGTGTCAGCAAACACAGCCCCTGGGACAAATCCTGTCCACCACCACTGTTTTTTACAGTCTGTGAGCTAAGAATGCTTTTTACATTTTTAAATATTGGGGATAAGGGAATCAAAAGAATATTTCACGACGCGTAAAAATTATATGAAATTCAAATCTCAGTGTCCATAAATGAAGCAGTACTGGAACGTGAGCATGGTCCTCTGTTTACACGTTGTCTGCGCAGAGTTCAGTAGCTGTGACAGAACCTGTATGTGACCATCTTATCACTTTGCACTGCTGCTTGGTGTGCTCGCTGCCCATCACCGTGATGCAGTGACCTGAGTACCAAGCACAGCACTGGGCTGTGTATGACCAGTGCTTACCCATCCTGTCAAAACAAGAAAAGTTGATGGCCTCTTCGTGCTTTGAAGGTACAGTGGAGTGTGGGCTATTTTGTTACTTCATCAGATGGCAAAGCATACTTTGGGATGCAATGCCACTATAGCTGTGCCAGGAGAATATAACAGAGGTCCCCACTACCAGGCTGAGCCGTCATCACAATGTCCCCAACTCCCAGGAAAGCAACGATCAAAAAAAATCAGAGAATTTAAAACAGCACCCCATGACAGAATTTCTTTACAAAAGAAATGAAAATGAGGCTACAGACCCCCAGGAAGCTACCAAGCAGTTCATTTTGCTAGCCAAACAAGGAAAACCATATGCCAATGGTGAGGCAATTAATTGCAGCAGCCAAAGAAACATGTCCAGGGAATATAAACTTGTTGTACATTATTATTAGCCTTTTGGGGAGAACAGCACTTGAGGAGTTAGGACACCAGGAGTGACGTCTATAGTTAAAAAGCGAGGCAGGGGGCTTCCCTGGTGGCGCAGTGGTTGAGAGTCCGCCTGCCGATGCAGGGGACACGGGTTCGTGCCCCGGTCCGGGAAGATCCCACATGCCGCGGAGCGGGTGGACCCGTGAGCCATGGCCGCTGAGCCTGCGCGTCTGGATCCTGTGCTCCGCATCGGGAGAGGCTGCGGCAGTGAGAGGCCCGCGTACCGGGAAAAAAAAAAAAAAAAAAAAAAGCGAGGCAGAAGATGCAGCATGTGAGCATCCTCGGCTCTTGGTGTGTCCACGGAACTGGATGCTATTGCTCATCTGTTTATTCTAGGGTTCAGTGCCGAGGCTGCAGCGACTGCAGGCTCAGGCTCTCTAAACAGTCTGCGTGGAACAGCTAAAGGTGAGGATACTTCCAAAGAGGTTGAGGAAACACTAGTTCAGTACAGCCTAAAGTGGAATCAGCTAGGATGTTATTACTCATGGTGGTAAAAATGTGTGGGACAGACACACAGATAAATTACAAATTTACAAAGCTTGTGAAAATGTAAGGCGTTTAAAGCTATCTCCTATACCATCAGGTCCTCGGCAAAACAAACAAAATCTATTGTGTGTGACTGAATCAATAGTGTCAACAGTGCATGTGACATTCCCTCCATGGACCTGACCACTATTCTGAGCTCAAGACAAATTTTCTCATTGAGAAAAATTGCTCTCAACCACTACTATTGAGGGTTTTTTTTAAATTAATTAATTTATTTTTGGCTGCGTTGGGTCTTTGTGGCTGCGCGTGGGCTTCTCCTTGTGGTGGCTTCCCTTATTGTGGAGCACGGGCTCTAGGCGTGTGGGCTTCAGTAGTTGTGGCTCGCGGGCTCTACAGTGCAGGTTCAGTAGTTGTGGCGCAGGGGCTTAGCTGCTCCGTGGCACATAGGATCCTCCCGGACCAGGGCTTGAACCCGCGTCCCCTGCATTGGCAGGCAGATTCTTAACCACTGTGCCACCGGGGAAGCCCACTATTATTGAGTTTTAAAGGGTTTGGAAATTAGCTTTTGCTGCAGGTTCAATTCACCTTCTTAGTGAATCCACCTAAAACTGTAGGACAAAAATCACTCAGGTGCATAATTTACACTGTGTTAGTTAGTTTAATGACAACTGACACTGTTTGAATCACAAGTCATGTCAGACTGCTCTATATATTAATACTTTCCGTGCTGTTAAAATTAAAAGCAGCAGCAAGATCTACTTTCTCACATCAATGTGCAGTGGACAATTTCTAAGCCCAGACTAGTTCTAGCAGTGCTTCTCGAACTTTGGTTTCCATACTTCAAAATCCACTTAGCTGTGTAATTGAGCAGCTGCCACCTGATATTCAATCGCAAGATATTAATCTACAATGTCATGACCCACTAAAAGGCAGATATCAAGAGAGAAGAATGCAATAGAATTTCATGGGACTTCCTTGGTGACTCAGTGGTTAAGAATCCGCCTGCCAATGCAGGGGACACGGGTTCGAGCCCTGGTCCGGGAAGATCCCACATGCCGTGGAGCAACTAAGCCCGTGCGCCACAACTACTGAGCCTGCGTGCCACAACTACTGAAGCCCACATGCCTAGAGCCTGTGCTCCACAACAAGAGAAGCCACCGCAATGAGAAGACCGTGCACCGCAACGAAGAGTAGCCCCCACTCGCCGCAACTAGAGAAAGCCCGCGTGCAGCAAAGAAGACCCAACGCAGCCATAAATAAATAAATACATTTATAGAATAAAGTTTAAAAAAATTTCACAAAAGGCTTTCAAGCCAGGGTTGTGTTAAATAAAAATCATAAACTTGTGGACTGATACGAATATTTGGCAGAACATACATGCGCGAAAGGACATTTTCAAAGATAAAATGTCATCGCGGTAAGAGGTAGACACAAGAGATTTTCATAAGAAGGTGCCCTAACCCTGATGTCCAATTAAGTTACATGTTATTCCCCAACAAAAAAAAGAACCCCATTCTTCTCATTACACCTGTATTACCAAAATTGCACTAAGGTATCAAATTTTGTCAATACAACTTTTGTGAAATCTTTTCTCTTTTGTTATAAATTCCTACGCCATGTACCTTATTTTGTCCTTTGGCCCAGAAAGCTTAACATATGCACTATCTGGCCCTTTCCCAAAAAGTTCACAGCTCTTGGTCTAGATTAAAACAGGAGATCTAACCTAGAACCATCACTTTGATTTTCTTAGAAAACACTCCTGCCTGTGGCCCCAGCATTTGGACTTCGGGCAGCCGCTGGGTCCCGGGGCTCACTGTGGCTTGGTGGCTGGCAGGGACTGCACACCTGTGTCCTGTTACCTGACCAGGCAGGAGAGGTGCACTGACTTCTGCTCCTATGCATGCTCTGGGGGGAACTTGGCGAAGACAGTCATAAAGAACCTGGGGAGAGGATTTACCTCTCTTTGGTCTCATGTGAATGTCAGTAAAGGGGCGAGGACTGGAAACAGGGCCTTATAAAGGTTGACACAGGCCTCTTCCGTTGCTCTCTGCTCTCTGCCCTTGGAGGGGACAGCAGTGACCCTGATGTCCACAGGCCTGGCCATAAAAACTATCGAAGTCAGAACAAGCTATGCGGAGCAATGCCACCTATGCCTGCAGACCTCTAGGACTGCCTCTGAGGACATGCCGGCCAGGGTCTTCAGGGGCCAGATGTCCAAGTGCAACATGCCTTCCAGAGGGGAGTGCTCTGACCCCTCTTGGCATCTTTTCGATTATTTTTCTGTTTTTGGGTTATTCCCTTTAGCTTTACATCTTTTCCTCGGAAATCCAGGCAGCTGTTGTCAGCAGTGTTTTCCTTTGACTTGGGCCATTTAGGAACCCGAATGGGACCAAGGAGTGGTGGCTTCTGGGCTTGGCTTTCATCTGAGCCTTCATCCAGACTTTGGAGGGGTAAGAGCAGCTCAGGGATTGCCGTGGACCCAGCCGCCTATCAGGGCGAAGGATCCAGGCTCAGACAGTAAGGAAGGCAGGCACACCTGCTGGATGGACACAGCACCAGTCATGCGCCAGGGTCTGGGACCCAGGCCACCTTGGTTACAACAGACACTCGTCTTCAAAAGCTCTTCTCAGACAATGCCTCACCCTCACACACCTATGGGAAATGAATACCACCCCTCTTTAAAATAACGGCATTAAGTCAGAGGTTGAAAATTCCTTAAAATAGAAATAATCTTTTGAGAAACTATGAAGCACTTGGACTTAAAAGTATTTTATTTAGGGCTTCCCTGGTGGCGCAGTGGTTGAGAGTCCGGCTGCCGATGCAGGGGATACGGGTTCGTGCCCCGGTCTGGGAAGATCCCACATGCCACGAAGCGGCTGGGCCCCTGAGCCATGGCCCCTGAGCCATGGCCGCTGAGCCTGCGCGTCCGGAGCCTGTGCTCCGCAACGGGAGAGGCCACAACAGTGAGAGGCCCGCGTATCGCAAATAAATAAATAAATAAATAAAGCCACAAACTCCACTTATTAAAAAAAAAAGAAGTATTTTATTTAGGTACTGGGTTATAAAGCCATTTCCGCTTCTGGATACGCAGTAGCCAGGTACCAAGGAGCTAGGAAGGAATTCTGTTTCCTACATCATCAGAAGCAGATATGGGATTGAATTTGACACTTTGTTCTTCATTGTGTTAGTTTCCTTATTTTATTTTCTTTCTGTTCCATGTAAAGAAAGAATATGTACTTTCCATCAAATTTTTTTTTTGTTTTTTTTTTTTTTTTTTTGCGGTACGCGGGGCCTCTCACTGCCGTGGTCTCTCCTGTTGCTGAGCACAGGCTCCGGACGCGCAGGCTTAGCGGCCATGGCTCACGGGCCCAGCCGCTCCGCGGCACGTGGGATCTTCCCGGACCGGGGCACAAACCTGCGTCCCCTGCATCGGCAGGCGGACTCTCAACCACTGCGCCACCTGGGAAGCCCAATCATCAAATTGTTTTTAATTACCCAGGGAAACTTACAAAAGTTTGTGTTTGTAGGACAATCAGGAATGCAGGGAATGTTTGACCACTGGATGAACCAAAAGCCCAGAGATGCCGGAAACTCCGCGGGGCTTTGATGCTCAGGGCAGTCTGCCACCTGTTTACTTTTTGGGTGAGTTTCCATGCTTAGAAAGCATAAAGGTGCTTCTCATAGTTCCTGATAAAAATGTTCCCAATAATTCCTAATCCTATACAACATGCTTTTTTTTTTTTTTTAAATACTTTCAGAACTGTTACTATTTACCCTATTTAATAGATCAGGACCCAGAGGCTCAGAGGAATACGGTGCCCTGGGTGATGGAGAGAGACAGTAGGCTAGGAAGAGGCAGGCTCCGAGGCAATGACCCAGGTGTGCCATCCAACACATCGCAAGGTGGTGGCGAGAAACAGGACCAAGCAGGGCTGGCTCTGTCTATTTACTCTGTGGCACATTGGTCTTTAGAAGTCATCTTTAGTAAGTATTTCTACTAGGCCAGTATAATACTTATGTTAAGTGACAAAAGTGGGATATAAGGTTTTATGCGTGTTTATACGTGTTATCTTTACTGCTTAGAAAAAAAAGTGATCAAAAACTTATTAAAGACAGTGAAGGAGATGGGAAAGAGATATGCCAAAATATCGTCAGTGTTATCTCTGGGTGATGGAACTATATAGGTGGTTTTTATTTTCTTCCTTCAGTTCCTCCACATTTTCTAAGTTTTCTACAGGAGCATGTACCTCAGTTGTAGGTTCTTTTGCATGCAATACGCACACATGTATTTTAAGTCCTGGAACCTAATACATTCAGAACAGACCTGATGAGTCAGAGGGAGAAATCTGATTTCTTGGGCTGAAGACTTGCAATTGCTTATTGGAAAAGGCTCAGAGAGAATCAGGCAAAATTAATAAAGCAAACCAAAAATTTTTCCTTTTTTCCTGAATTTTAAGGAAACAAGAAAGTATCCTATTAGCACCCATGAAGGAAAATGGATTACAGAAAAGAACAAAGTCCCCAGAGCTAGCCCGCATTTCTACTCTCACTGCAAAGTAGCGCCCAGAGACCCAAGCTTCTCATCCTCCCAAGCAGCTCTCACATGGTTTCTTGAACCACTCAAGCCAGTAGGGTTAATGCCTACACAAAACCCAAGTTAACTGGCAAATAACCACTGCACCCACCTGCTGGAAAGACTCAAGTGAAAGCATTCCTTTCGAAGGTCAACATGCCGGCAACCATGTGGAATGACAATTCTCTAATGGTTGCAAGTTAAGATTTCAATGTTTGGGCTCCCAGACACAAGCTCCATGACTGCTTAATTTGCACAGTGAAGTATAAGAATTCCCTCTGAAAATGTTTTCCCAATAAACTGCAATAACAACACTGCAGTTTTCTTGCAACAAGAAATAACGCAATCACTCAGCAAATGATTTGACTCTGGAAATGGAAGCAGTTGGCCATCATCTCCTAGGACAGCCTATAATGTCGCCCACCCAAGTTTGGGAACACTAAGTAACCAACTTGGTGATCTGGCAGTAATTTAGGTAATGGTAGATTTAGCCATTTTAAAATGTTTAAAACTGAGAGTGGTTGTTGATTTTAATATTTGACTGTATTACTTTTTTCTCAACAATTTGACATCATTGAAATCTACAGCACTTCCTACATTTGGATCAGTTCCCTTTGCTTTTCTTTCCTTCTGTAAAAGACTTTCCCTGTAGTGATTAAACTGCAGTAAAGCTACATACTTAAATAAGCACTTTGCTCTTTCAAGGCAAGGTCACAGACACAATTAATACTTTACTTTCTGTCATTCTATACTTTGACATAAAAGTTTTCCTCTTTTCAAATTATTTGAATCCACAAGGCAAGGGCCAAGGATTTGGTGTGCCCTTCACCCTCTCCAGTCCTCTGCTGTGTTTTAATGTCATACATGCTTTATGACACAGTTAAAAGAGAGGCTAGGCCAGGCTCTCCCCAGACCATTAACAGGCCCCAGCTGGAGGAACGATGAACCTGAAGTAGGTGAGGGGCTTTGAGGCATTGCAATCAAGGATGACAACAGAATCAAGATCCCACAAGGTCACAGATCTGGTTGAGCACAGACCTTGGGGTGGGTGTTTGAAAGTCTGCACACTTGGGATGCGGGTGTTTGGCACCCTTCCTCTGTGGCCTCAGGGTGACTGGGGCCCCAGCGGTAAATAAACAGCTCAGCGCTCAAGTGGGATTTTGGTTTGTAACTACTGTTAAACAGAGGAGCTGATAAGAAATAATCAGTGACTCACTCACTCACTGCTGAATGGAAAGGGAAAATCTGTGCCACAGGTACCCTGGGTTCGGGTCATATCGAATCCCTGCTTGGCTGGACAGAAAGCAGCAGAACACGAGGTGAGACGGGGTTGAGGGAGCCACACCTGGGCTTCTGACAAATGCAGAGCAGCTCTGAGTTGACTTGAGAACAGGCAACTGCCCATTTCCGGCATACACTTGCCTTAGGTGAGCAGGCGAGAGGTCGGACACGCTCCACACACACGAAACCAAGGGTGGTGTGAGAAGATGCGGTGGTGCCCTTGGGAACTCAGAAGCCCGTGACCAACAGGAGGTGACCTCAGTGCAGACAGGATGCAAAGGCCACCGGCCGCTGGTGGGACAACCATGTGGTTTGCCGTAGATTAAAAAAACCTTCCTATGGGGACTTCCCTGGTGGTCCAGCGGTTAAGACTCTGTGCTTCCACTGCAGGGGGCATGGGTTCGATCCCTGGTCAGGGAACTAAGAACCCACATGTCACACAGTGCGGCCAAAAAGTTAAAAAAAAAAAAAAAGTTACTACAAACATCCTTCACCATCCTTGGGGGAGCTGGTCAGGGCCCTGGTGTGTTCTGTCCCACAGTTGTCCCCTCTTGCCCTCCTAGGCAGGCCTTCCCTCCCATCCTTGGCTCTTGTGCCCCAAAGATCCTGTTGATTCTCCAGAGTCTGTCCTGTATTCATTGACTCAAGAGAACATCTCAACTCTGTACGCCCAGCGATGAGTAGAATGCCAAATACATCAAACAATCCGTAGTCAGTGTGTGCCGAACGAAGAGCTAAAAACACACAGGCAAACACCCCTTCTCACAGACCATGGGAAGCCTCCTTCTGGCTTCAGTCCTCAAGAGGCTCAAGCTCCCCTAGGCGGGGCCCCGCCTCCCTCCCGTGTCAGCCCAAGTCTTAGCACAGGGCCTCAGCACACGTCTGCCAAGTTCTGGAAGTTGCTGCCCATTCGGTCTCGTGTCTCCCAAGCATGTCCCATGGTTTGTGTTTCTCCCGCCACTAGCCTGACTCAGGCTTGGATTCACCTGTCTGCCTTCTTACTTTCTTGTCTGGCCTACAGAGCCCTGACAAATGAGGGGCTGAAGAAACAGCTTCTGGGTCAAGGAGTTCAGTAGTTTGGAACAAGCGCTCAATGTGGTTTGCACTTCCGTTCTCGTCCAAGAGCTCACCGACTTAGGTCAAATGACCGTTTAATAAATTAGTTGCTTGGGTAGAATGGAAGATGTTTATCTTTTCTATTTGGAAAAACTTAAATGCCCCCAAACCACATGGGCTATGTGTATAGTAACATGAACGACTTGGGGCGAAAAAAAATAGCCCAGCAGTTTAAAAAACTACACGTGACCCGTCAAATCCTGTGGAGCAGAGTTTTTGAAACCACTGGTCTAGAAACCGAGGAGGGGAGCAGGGTGTTAGTCCCGGCAGTCGCTCATCCAACAAGCTTGGATAAAACACCTGAACTCTGGGGCTCTGTGGCCTCATCTGTATGAAAGGATCTATTCCAGTTCTACCTGTAGAAGCGACTTCGGCCCTCTGGAAGGCCGCATCCAGTCTCCCACTAGAGTGAGCCCCGATGCAATTACACATGACACCTTACATCAAAAAGCTTCAACTCCAGGCATTCAGACAAAGCTCTGTAAAGTGCTCCCTTCACATCTTTCCAATGCCTTCAGTGTCTTCAGACTTTTTTCTTGGCACCTGAAGCTGGCTGCAGCGTGCACAAACGGCACGCAGAGTGTGTATGCGGGTACGCCCATTTGCGTGGTGATATAAAGTGGTGCTATTTGTCACCATTGAGCATTCAGATTTCCCAGAACCTCACAAGCATTTTATGGAGTTGCCTTTAGTATTTAATACACATGCCAATCCCACTGGCGGGTAGCTGGTACCATGGCTACGCCAATTTCATTGATGGGGCAATCTGCTGCGGAGCAGCTTTATAACTTACCTCACCAGTCACCAGTGATGCGGTTGAGATAACACCTAGCAGTCTGACTCCAGAGCTTGCTTTTAGTTGTGACAAAAACAGACACAGGTTCTGGCATATTTATGGAGAAATGTATGTAGTCATGAGAATTCTATTGATATGCAAATTGCAGTAATGCTCAGTCACATTACAGAACCTCCATGAGCCTGGTAACAACTTTGCTTACTGGAGTTCTCTAGGAGTGTCAGAAACAGGGCACCCAGAAAGCCTTGTGGAACACTGACTCTGCCCACTTCCTGTGCCTGCTTAAAAGCAGATGGGGACACAGCTGTGCCAGGAACTCAAGAGAGGCTTAGAGACACCCACACTTCTTTCCCGTCCCACTTTATGAAGTGGGCGTAGTGGGGTGGAACCCACGATCACAGAGGTCAAGTAACCTGCCCACGTTCACAGAGCAGGTGAGCCCAGGTCTCTCACATGCAGGGAACACCCTTTTTAACTTGGCAGCCTTTTGAAGTCTGAATACACATTTTCAAATTCTGATTTTAAACTTTTCTCCAGCCATTTGGTTTAGCAGTGTAAAAGCCAAAACCTAAGAGCTGGAGAAAGTCCCAACTTATTACGAGACCTGAACAGTTCAGACACAGCCATTGAGCATTCTTCACAAAAACGAAACACTTGGAAGTCAGTGTAAAGACCTCATGTGTGTTTAAGGTTATTTCTTGGAAGGCCACTTCCACAGTCGCGGGGGCCCTTGCATAATGTGGAGGTGAAAGTCTCTGAACGTGATCCATTCAAGCCCATACAGTCCGTGCATCGTAAAGGGCAAGTCACAAGGAGTTTGAGGAAACCAGGCTCCCAAGTTGCAGGTGACCATTTGGCTGGAGGAAAAGAGCTCCTCCACCCACAGCAAAGAGCCCAAAGTGGAACTAGAAAAGTAGAAAGAGGATGCTGGGAGAAGAAGTAGAGGCGCAAGGAGAGGGCGCCAGGCCCTGCTGCACAGGTGGAGGGAGCCAGCCTGGGGTGGCAGGGAGGGGACAGGGCACCAGAGGTGGCAGGGAGAGGGCAGGGCACCAGAGGTGGCAGGGAGAAGGGAGCGCACCAGGGGTGGCAGGGAGAGGGCAGCGCACCAGGGGTGGCAGGGAGAGGCGCGGGGCCGCCCGCCCTCACCTTTGCGCGTAGTGGACGAGGAACATGGTCAGGAGGATGCAGTTGGGCCAGCGGTTGAGGCGCTCGGCGGGCGCGCAGGCGCACGCGAGGAGAGGCACCACCAGCGAGGGCAGCTCCTGCACCACCCAAGCGGCCCGCGCCGGCAGCCGAAATGCGGAGCGCGGCGACGCGTAGCGCCCGTAGGGCGAGCCCACCAGCTTCAGCAGCACGTAGCACAGGAAGCCCAGGGCGCACTCCAGGTAGGCGAGCGCGTCCAGCAGGAACCGCTCGGCCAGCTCCATTGTGGGGGACAGCAGGCGTGCTCCATGGCCCGGCAGCCGCGACGCGCCACATATAGGGCGGCGGCGGGGGCGGCGGGAGGCGCGGTTACCTGAGGTCGGGGCCCGCTGTCAAAATCCGGGGCCGCGATCCACGCCGCCCTGGCGGCCAGGAAGCAGTGGGTACGCTGACCCCGCCTGTTTCACCAGTCCAAGGGGCGCGCCGCGGACTGGGCGGGAGGCGGGTCTGCCACCTGCCCCGCCCACAAGCTAGAGCCGCGCCCACTCCGGGCCCGCTCTGCCCCCCCCGTCGCCTTGGTGCGCATGCGTGACCTCGGGCTGTCCGCATCGCCGCCTGAGCCCGCGCGGAAACCCAGGCCCTCGGCCAGTAGGCGTCTCTCGGCCTGCCCTCTGGAGCCACTTTCCCACTCAGGACTGTCTCCGGCTCCTCCTGCTCGTCGTTTTCCGGGAGCACGGGTCGCGGCGCTCTGGCTTGTTTCCTGAAGGGTCCTGCAGGTCCGGGAGAGGCGCAGGCGCTGACCCACGGGGTCCTCGAGCTGCAGCCCGGAAGTGCTCGCGGCCGAGGGTGGCGGCTCGCTGTGTGCGGGCGGCGTGCACTGCCGCGTGGGCCATGGGGCGGCGGTCGCGGGGCCGGCGGCTCCAGCAGCAGCAACAGCAGCGACCCGGGAGCGCGGAGGACGGCGCCGAGGACGGCGGGAAGCGTAGTGGGGCGGTAGGAGCCGGGGACCCGCGGGGACCTCCCCGATCCCCAGGCCTGTGGGGCGGCGAAGGGGGGGCTCCCCGGCCCTGGGCACACGTCCCTCTTATTCCTCAGGGCTGGGAAGGCGGGTACCCCGAGATCGTCAAGGAGAACAAGCTGTTCGAGCACTACTATCAGGAACTCAAGATCGTGCCCGAAGGCGAGTGGGACCAGTTCATGGGAGCGCTCAGGGAGCCTCTCCCGGCCACTTTAAGAATTACGGGTTACAAAAGGTAGGGGGTCATGCTTTTCGTATTTCCTGGAAAGTTGGGGTTAGAACGCCCAAGGTTTAAAACGCGGGTGTTATTTTTTCCCCTAAGAAGCGCATGTCAGCGGTGCGGATTCGAGACCCTGGAGGCCTTGAGGGGAGGGAGCTTAAGTGTCCTACGGCGTAGGGAAAGGAGGGATTGCAAGTTGGGAGGCCAGAATGAGAAGGCAGTCTGAGGAAGGGTTGACTCCAGGGAATTCGTGAGTTGAGGATGCCCACCCTTTGGAACACATGAAAATTTGTGACATTACCGAGTTTAAGTGAAACGTACAGTGTTCTCTTTCCTTAAAAAAAAAGTTTTTTTGTAGTCGTGTAGGTGAGCAAGTGCGCGCCCATTGCCCGCTGCACAAAGACCAAATACGGAGGCAAGGGGCTTTTGCAGAAAGTGAAAAGGCTTTATTGCAGGGCAACCAAGCAAGGAGACAGGAGGCGGAGCTCAGCTCTCCCCCGTCAGCTGTTGAGTGGGGTATTTATCTTGGAGGTGGCCAGTAAGAGGAGGAGGGGTCTCGGAAATGATGAGTGGAAAGCTGGGGTGAGTTTCAAGAGTTCCCTACAGGTTCTCTGTCCTTCATGCCTGTTTATGGGTCACATGTGCAAATTCGGGGTGGGGCGGTCTGTCTGTTACCTGTGGTGGATTTTCAGCCTGTGATGTCTAAAGTTTACCGTGGGTTATTTTAGTCCCTAAACGCGCCTGTGCCACGCGAAGGGGCCTTTAGCACGTTGTTTCCATGTCTGCACATCCCTGGTCTTCTGCAAAACAAGCTTAGAGGTCTCAGTTAATCACTGTGTTTTGCCTATGGGCCTTGAGTGTGTAAGTTACAGGGTATGGTTTCAGTTATACCTTTGGAAAATGACCTGTAAGTGAAATTGGAACTCGAGGAATATTTAGGAGGGAAGGAACGCAGTAGTATTGTATTTAGTTTATCACCTTTTAGTGGTCAGATGATGAGGATTGTTAAGCTTTGAAAGAATAGAGTAAAAAGGCAGTAATTAAAGAATGTGTTCTCTCCACACAACGATGGTTTTAGTTTTAAAACATAATCTTGAATTTACAGAGAGATAAAATTTATTAAATTAGCTTTCCAGATGGATTTGAAACTTGCTTACTTTTTAATAGCCATGCAAAAGAGATTCTCCATTGCTTAAAGAACAAGTATTTCAAGGAACTGGAGGACCTGGAGGTGGACGGGCAGAAAGTTGAAGTTCCACAGCCCCTGAGTTGGTAGGTATAACGAGGCTTCATCCTGTTGGGTATTTCTCTGGAGTTTTAATCTTTCTCACTTGAATGTATTTCTTGGTAGTGCATTTGCTGTTAGCCTGAAAGAACCTGGATATACTTTCCAGGCATTCTCCTGTTCCTCCCAGTGCTTTTTTTTATCACTGTTACTTCACGCCGGTGTGCAAGTTTTCCTATGTGATTTGCAGCCATAGTGTGTTGAAGTCTTGATTTCAGTTAATTTTTCCAAGTCAGTCTAGCCTCTTACCTTCCTTGACGTTACCATTTCCACCATTTCCATTTACACCCCTTGTCTTCATGTCAGAAGCGTTGCAGACTTAATGTTTTGTTGCAGGGCCCAGCGGTTAGGCCAGGTTAGAATCGCGGCACGGGAGGTAACATGGAGGGGAGCCAATACTCAGTTTGTGAAGCGCTCGGTTTATTGTACACACCACACTACATAAGAGAAGGTAATCATGCACCTGAGGGAAGGAAGGGGGTGACGAAGGGGGCATCTCAGCATGAACGTTGGTCCCCTTTCCTGGGGTGTGAGCAAGCGGGAAGTCCCCGTCTGATCTGACAGTGCCTCCAGCAGCGTCTCTGTCTGAAGCAGCTCCTTGGCCTTGGAGCATAAGGTCCTGGGATGATGAGCCTTCCAGCCACTGTCTCAGTGTTTTAAAGAGTTATGCACCTGGGGTTCTCTTCTCTATCTGTCACCCCTTCTGTTCCCATGACATCTTTCTGAGGACGTTCCCAAACACCAGACGTTTCCGAACAGTCACCACGGAGATTCACACTGGTCACTGTGACTCCATTTCGGACTACTCAACGCTGCCAAAAGTCATACAAGAGAGTAGGAATCGGGGCTTCCCTGGTGGCGCAATGGTTAAGAATCCACCTGCCAATGCAGGGGACACGGGTTCGAGCCCTGGTCCGGGAAGATCCCACATGCTGTGGAGCAGCTAAGCCCATGCGCCACAACTTCTAAGCCTGCACTCTAGAGCCTGCAAGCCACAACTGCTGAGCCCATGTGCCACAACTACTGAGCCTGCGCTCTAGAGCCCGCGAACCACAGCTACTGAGCCTGTGTGCCACAACTGCTGAAGCCCATGCACCTAGAGCCCCTGCTCTGCAACAAGAGAAGCCACCGCAGTGAGAAGCCTGCGCACCACATCGAAGAATAGCCCTGCTCGCCACAACTAGAGAAAGCCCGCACGCAGCAATGAAGACCCAACGCAGCCAAAAATAAAATAAATAAAATAAATAAATTTATTTTAAAAAAAAGAGAGAGTAGGAATCACATGACTAGAAGTCACAACATAGCCCTTCACCTGGCAAAGGCTCAGCAAGGCTGCTTCAGCCGTCCTGTGTGTCGGCTGTCTCCAGTGTCTCCCAAGCACACTCCTGCCCTCTCTGCTCACTGCCCTTTAATCTTACTGTCCCATAGGTGTCCTGTGGCTTACTTATTTCTCAGGGTCCAGTTCAGGGCTCAGATATGTGAAGGCAGACCCTTCTGTCTCGTAAAATGTCTGGAGTACTTGAGCACAAGCCATAGCAATGCCAAGCCCTGGACTAATTTATAAACAGAAAAGTCGTTAAATTGCTGTAGCTCCACATTTCAGATGATCAACTTTGCGGTATTGAGAGTTCTCACAAAACAACAACAACAACACATTTTAAATGATTGCTATAAAAAGCTGAATTTAACCAGCATTTCCTGGCAACTT
Source organism: Neophocaena asiaeorientalis asiaeorientalis (assembly GCF_003031525.2). Lineage (NCBI taxonomy): Eukaryota > Metazoa > Chordata > Mammalia > Artiodactyla > Phocoenidae > Neophocaena > Neophocaena asiaeorientalis. Next base: position 2,791,768 of record NW_020173927.1, read on the forward strand.
TTGAAGCTTTGACTCTTCACGTATTTGATGTTACCTTTCATTTTTACCCTTGTGATACCCTTTAGTGATCACAAACCAAGGTCAGGTTCTCATTAATCATGGGCTGTGGATTTGCTTACTTTTCATTCTTTTGTTGGCCGTTCGGATTTTCAGTGTCTGTATCACAGATGTGCACATCATCCACCTTTAGAATGAATGCTGAATGGCCAGATGCTAAAATCAGATCAAAACCAAATGTCATCATTATAGAATGCATTTCTGGGACACAGAACTAAACCTTCAGTATTAAGCCAGAAAATTTCATGGTGTTTTTTTTCGTTAAAGCGATTTTAGTCAGAGTTTAAAAGCTTGACTGTTAGAGGACAGAAAAAGGACTCAGGTGCTAGGTGGCTGTTGGTGGTCACTCAGTGCATGTCCGCTGTCCTGAGGCCAGTGGACAAGGAAGATGTATTTCCAGTTGCTGTAGCTACAGTGTTGCCGAGTGAGGTAGCCTTCACGTGGTGAGCTGCTCTTCCTCTCAGAGGACCTGGGTTGTAGACTTAACTCTCCCGTGCCGAGGTTTGGAGATGTGATTGATGTCCTGGCGCTTACGTAGGGGTCATCTGATGTTTCCAGAAGCAGGTTTAAGGTTCTCTTTGTGCACGTTCCTATTTCTAATAATCTGGCCTACATTTGCTACCTCTTGCAATCACCTGAAAACATTTTTATTCCTTCAACCTTATGTTCAGAGGCGCAGCTTTTCGGATGCGAAGGTCTCTGAGTGTCCTCTGGGTCTGGGCAGTAAGAGGAGGTGAAAATTCAGCACGTGCTCCTGTGGGAAAGAGGCGCCTTTTCTCTGGACCTATTCTCGTGGGATTTTCCCCCACAGCTCCAACAAATACGGGAATTAGTCTCGCTGTTATTTTTTATTTATTTATTTATTTTCCGGTATGTGGACCTCTCACTGCTGTGGCCTCTCCCGTTGCGGAGCACAGGCTCCAGACTCACAGGCTCAGCGGCCATGGCTCACGGGCCCAGCCGCTCCGCGGCATGTGGGATCTTCCAGGACCGGAGCACGAACCCGCGTCCCCCACATCGGCAGGCGGACTCTCAACCACCGCGCCACCAGGGAAGCCCTAGTCTCGCTATTTTTATTGTTCTCTGCAAACTGTGGTCATACTTTTCTTTAATCAGCTCATTGAACATTTAACGGCTATTTTTCGCTCTCGATTTTTGAATTTGGGGTATGGGTACAGGACCAGTCAGTTCCCAGACTTGTTGGAAAGGCTCTACAGGTGTTCTGTGGGTGACGAACACAAGCGAGTCACTCCAGTAACAGCCAGGCATTCTCTACACGTTACTGTTTGCTTTAATTTTCTGAACACGGCTGAAGGGTGTGAGCAGCGTGTTGTAAGATTTGGGTTCCTGATAGTCAGCCTTCTTCCATTATCAGTGAAGTTGTGTGATAGTTTTATTGTATAAACATTTAATCAATCAAATTCACTTGTCAAGTGTGGGAAACCCATAAATCAGTAAGCAAGTAAAGCAGAAACTTAAAATACTTCTGGTGGTTTTCTATATTGTTCAAAATGCCGAAATAGATCATGTATTCTTCTAACCTTTTGGTACATCCTGGGATATAATATAGGAGAAACGTTTTTGGGAACCAGGTTTTCTAGAAGGTATAGGACTTATTATGTATAGGACTTATAGCTTGAGCAGATTTCATTTTTTTTTTTTTTTTTTTTTTTTTTTTTTTTTTTTTTGCGGTAGGCCTCTCCCGTGGCGGAGCAACAGGCTCCGGACGCGCAGGCTCAGCGGCCATGGCTCACGGGCCCAGCCGCTCCGCGGCACGTGGGATCCTCCCACACCGGGGCACGAACCCGTGTCCCCTGCATCGGCAGGCGGACTCTCAACCACTGCGCCACCAGGGAAGCCCGATTTCATTTTTATCCTTACTTTTCATAGACTAGGAACTGTAAGGAATTATCCTAAAGCATTTTTTAAGAGACCTTGTTTTGACAGTCAGTTGTTGAGAACACACCTTATTGTCATGCTGTTTGTGTTCTTTTTAAATGTCTGGGTTGAAGATGATTTATCGTAGGTGTTGTATATATTTAGAGACTGTTTCTCTTAAGAATTTTTTAGGGACAAAGGGGACAGTGGTGCTTTTAATTTATCCTTAAAAGATACGACAAGTTTGCAAAATAGGACTTTAAAGACTCAGGAGCTAAATTTGAATTACATAACTATAAATTAAATACAGTTTTTTAAGATTGTTTGATGTTGAAATCTGTGAAGATTTTCATAAACATTTGTTAGCTCAAAAGAGTTGTTTCTAAAGCTATATAAGAAACATACTTTTTCATTTTAATTGTCTGTGTTTAACTGTCTAAAAGTTCTTAAATATTTTTCTCATATGAGTAAGGGCTTTCACAATCATAATAACGTACAATAACTTACAATCGAGTTTTATTCTTATAATAGTAAATTTACATTTTAACTACTAGAAATTCAACCTGTAAGGCACATAAGGAAATATTCCCTCAAGTTATATCTAGAGACTGCTGTCTCTATTTGAAAATGAAACTTCAGCAATGTACAATAAATAGTGGCAGGCAGCGTTCAAATTAGTGGTGTTTGGTGGCTTGGTAAAGTAGTAACTGGCATGTGTGCTGTCATTAGTCACAGACAATTTGGGGTTGCCAGTAGACGTTTGGATATCAGCAAAGGTAGCAATGGGTCAGCAGGTTTTCATCAGTTCTACGGCTGGAGCCAACCTGAGTGAATCCCTGCCATTCACCTCTAGTGAGGCCAAAGGGAGTATTTAAAGCTAAACTTTTTGAAATTGTCTGATAAGTACGATTGCATTTTGGTTCTGTATTTTTGAAACAGGTTAAATATTGAAGAGAGAAGCAGGCATAAGAGATAGAAACAAAGCACCGGGACATTTGGAGGGTGGCCGTGAACAGATTCAGCCAGTTTAATCTTCATTATATGGTGGAAAGTATTTTTCACATGTATCTCATGATAACATGACAGTTGAGCAGTGTCTTCAGATCTTAAGCCTGAGTTTGTGTCTGTCAAATAATCAGAGTCTCAAAGCAGTCAGATGTGTTGTTTTTCATATGTTCCAGCTTCGTTTTCATGGCTGTCACCTTAGCTGCAGTTTGACACGTGGAAACATTGTGACCCTGCATTGTTAAGTTGAGCTCAGTATTGTACCTCAGAGTTAACAATGAGTTTGGTATGATTTGTCACCGAGTGCCACGTTATGCTGAGCGTGGCCCCATGCGTCCTATCCGTGTACTGACCTGTGCAGTTGGAGCTCAGTGGGTGGGCAGGTGCAAGCTGCGATGAAAAAGCACACACTTCCTAATCAGTGGTGGTGTGATTTATAGACAGTTCAAATATATTCCCAGAAATGGCAGGAGAAGCTTCATTCTTAGGTCTGTATAAGTAGCAGCCTAGGAGCTCAAATTAATGCATTGGTGATTTCCAAGGTTTTTTGGTATGTAAAACATTTCAGTACATTATTGAACTGACTTGTTTCGGAAATATTGAAAAATATAGTAAAAAGAATTGTAATCAAACGTTTGGCAAACATTCTAATACCTGCCCTACGGCATCACTTTGATTCTGTGTGATCTGCATTTTAAGTAATTCGTCACCTTATGTCCTCTGTTGGCCTCCGTGCCGTCGCGTTAGTTCACCACAGTGGAGAACAGCGGGGTGGGAGGCTCCCGTTTCATCAGATCGTGGACACGCATCACCATAACTTCTCAGTGGTGTCGTGTGCGTGTGTCTCTCAGAGCGCCCAGGCCACCTGTGCCGGGGCCGCGGGGCGCAGTGAGAGTGCACCCGTGTGTCCCAGAGCTCTCACGGTGCTGCTGGCCGTCACGCGAGGACGGGACTGAGCGGCCGGAACACAGCTGGGTGTCTCTTTTGGCTTATGACCTGTATAAGCAAGAAATTGTGAAGAGGCCGCTTTAACATAACCCATAAATGTTTTGCTTTCTTTCCGGTCAGGTATCCTGAAGAACTTGCCTGGCACACAAACTTAAGTCGAAAAATCTTGAGAAAGTCTCCACAATTGGAAAAGTTTCACCAGTTTCTGGTTAGCGAAACTGAATCTGTGAGTAGATGCCTCTACATTTGCTGGTTTCCTTGCAAATTTAAATGGGTCTTAGTATCAGTCCGGTAGTTTTATTTTAACCATACGTGCCTCTGGGAGTGCCGAGGTGGATGAGGCAGGCAGAAAAACACGCTGAAGTGTGTGTGCGCCCCCTGAATTTCTGGTAAGTTACGTGGCTGCTGTCTCGTTTGGCGCCTCTGATCGTGAAACGTCCGGCGGGCACCGTCACACATGCCGGCGTGGCTCCTTGTTTCTGGCCGCTCCGGGTTGGGGTGGCTGCAGCCGGGGGCGGGGCACAGCGCCCTGCTCCATGGGCCTCGCTCAGGAGCAGCTGCCCTGTCTGCTCTCACGTCCTTCCGAGGTGCGCGTGCCACACGCCTTTCCCGCGGAGAAAGCAATATGCTCTCACGGCCATGTGTATTTTATTAAAGTGTTTTACCCCGCCTTTGCCAGGCAGACAAACAAGACCTAAATGCGACAGCTTTGGTTCTCATAGAACGACCTCGCCTTCGCCCTGTCAGCCCCTCAGCCTCCCCAGGTTCCCTGATGGCGGTTCAGTCACTTGAACTTCTAACCTTTAGCCTCACATCTTCCCCGACAAAATAGCTGTTCCCGCATGTAACGCATGATTGAGTGAAGGCACATAAAATTTGGATGTTGTGAGCTTTGCAGTTTACTTTCAGCTTTTTTTGGCATTCTTAATAGTCTCACGTTTAAAATCAGAAGCTGCCCCTTCTTATTTTCTAATCTCCTTTCACTAGCCAAGGAAACCTCTGTGTGTCACCAGATGGTTTTTATTTCTTTTTCATTTGGAGCTTCTGTGTCCAGCTGACAGGATTATCGTGCTTCCCATGTTTCTTGCCTTGAAGCCATAACCAATTTAGAAACCGTTCACCTCGCTCCGCTCCGTTCTAGTAGCTACTCAGTCCAGGGTAGAGCTGTTCCCTCTTGTGGCTCTGTGTCCAGCTTGGTAACCTGGTAACCTGGGCTCCACTTGCCTGGTTTCCCACCCCCATCCCCACCCTGGTAAGGAGTAAACAGAGCTGAGCACCACCACGGGCCCAGTTCTGTGCTCGGGCTCATACAAGAAGGGGTTCTCTGGCTCAGCTTTTAATCTACTTGGATGCGTTAGAGAGCAATTTAGGTTCGAACTTCAGCAGAGCAGAGGGTTTGTGGGGAATGGAGGGATACACAGTCCGGTAGGTCGTGAAGAGCTGGGTTTTGGCGGCTTTGAAAGGTAGAGGACACTGGAGTTTAGTGTTGGTGGCGTGTATGGTAGGGAACCAGTCCAGATTTTTGATCAGGAGTCAGCCGGGTGCAGTACTCCCTGGGTTGTTCAGAGTTGACTGCAGAGTGTCCATGAATCCAGGGACCACCTGCTGGGGTGTCTAGCCAAGGGCCTGACATCCTCGTCCTACGTGAATGCTCTGGGTGACAACTCGGGTGAAAACAGAAGGCAGGCTCATCAGAATCACAGGTGTAACCCAGAACTTGGGATCTGTGCCCCTGGCGAGGCAGTCATGGTTCAGTCCTCACAGATGCAGTGCTGGCCGGAAACCCATGAGGTGAAAGGAACAGGTGTGAGTGGAGGCCTGTGTTTAGGTTCTGACAGTCAGGTGCGCGGTTGTAAGATGAGTGATGGCTGCTTGGGTGGCCTTTCCAGGACAGGGGCCCCAGGTTGTAAAGAAGCAGAAGCCTCCTGGTAGCTGATGCTTTTTTGGCTTTTTGTTAAGTGTTTAGTCCTAAGCTGTTACAATAGAGTTGTGATTGACACAAGTGCTGGATTTCACTAAGAAACTTTGTCTGAATCTGAACAGCTGTACATTTTAACAGATGTCCTGACCCACGAGTGAAGATCTAGAGGATGGTTGGTTTAGTGAGGAGTTTTAATTATTCTCTCTCTTCCACAGGAAACATGGGGGCAGTGGTTGATGGGGACAGTTCTCAGGAATACAAAGCAGGCGTGGGCTGTTCTGGAAACAGGAGAACTAAGAGATAGAACTTACAGTTTCAGCTATGAAACTTCTAACGGGGACTTTCTGTCCTGTCCTGTGCTCGTGTTATACTTGAATTTCTAATATTCTAATGTTTTGATATTTATGGTCATCCTTACTTAGTCTTTTGGTAGCAACCATTTATCCACTAGTATAAAAATCTGTCTTATTTACTGTCTATGTGATAGTACTAACTTTTGTGTTCTGGTATAATTATATGGTATTTTCCTGTTGCATTGGAAATAACGCCCAGTATTAATTTTTTTCTGCCTTTCTTAATGCCATTGCTGATTTTTAAAAAATTTTATTTTCTAAGGGAAACATCAGTCGTCAAGAAGCCGTTAGCATGATTCCACCACTGTTGCTTAATGCTCACCCTCACCATAAGGTATCGTGCATTGAATAGAAAATTCTGGTGGGTAGGCTACTATCAGTGTTTGTGTCTCTCTGTTCTGTTGAGACCTTTTTTTCTTTATATAGTTAATCATTTCTGTTTTCCTTTTCACTTTGGGTAAAGTGGAGAATGACATTTATTTTAGGTTCTTTTTGCAATTTTTTACAAGTCAGTTTCTTTACTTACTACTCAGATAATCTTCAGTGTTCTTGATTGACTAAATCGGTTGAAAATCTTAGTGAACATGTATTGAGGACTTGTTGAATGCTGAGGATTGTTCTATGTTGTTTTTGTGAATCGATTCACTTTATTATCCACATACCCCTGTGAGGGTAGATGCTATCACTGTCCCCCTTTTTCCAGATGAGGGGAAGGAGGCAAAGGAAAGTGGAGCCTGAAGTCACCAACTAGTCACCAGTGACTGAGCTGAGACTTGAACCCAGCTAGCTCTGCCTTTTAGCATTTTGTTATACTGCTTCTCGCACTTAGCATCTTTACTTATCATCCCTAAATGTATTGCTTTCACTGGTGTCTAGTGCCATTTTGTTCCTATCCCCTGTGGAGTAAGTATTTTTATCCTTCTGTGGTTTGGGGACATCATATAATATTAGGCCCCTGGAAGTTCAGTATAATATGCTATAGATTCATTCTATAAATAAATGTATTTGGGTTGTGAAATAGAAATGAGAAACTAGTTTTAAGTCGTTCTAAATTAAATGTAGGATGATTGATTTATTAAAAGAAGAACATCAGACATTTTCTTGCTTTTCAGTAGATTTTAGATATGTGCGCAGCACCTGGATCAAAGACCACACAGCTAATCGAAATGCTGCATGCCGACATGAGCGTGCCTTTCCCAGGTATGCACTGGGCTGGTTTTTGAAGGGTAGGGGTGCTACTTTGGTGGGTTGTAGACAAGGAAAAGAGCATAACACAGGAGGCATCAGGCCGATGGGTTTTGTGTCTCTGAAAGTAGAGCTGGACGCTGTGCACACTTGTCACTTGTCCTCAGACCCACACGTGCATTGTGGGGAGGGCCTTTACTTTAGAATTACGTGTATTTTCTTTTTCTTTTCTTTTTTTTTTTGCGGCACGCGGGCCTCTCACTGCTGTGGCCTCTCCCGTTGTGGAGCACAGGCTCCGGACGCGCAGGCTCAGCGGCCATGGCTCATGGACCCAGCCGCTCCGCGGCACGTGGGATCCTCCTGGATCGGGGCACGAACCCGCGTCCCCTGCATCAGCAGGTGTACTCTGAACCACTGTGCCACCAGGGAAGCCCCCTACATGTATTTTCTATAAAAGCAAGTGGTGTTTCTTTTTAAAGCCATAGTAGGTAGATTGCCCTTTGAGTTTTCAGTAGTAACAGTCTCACATTAGGGTTTTTGTTTCCTTTTGACTCTTTACTACCTATGTGAGAGGCAGGAGAATGTAGTTGTCCAGAGCTGCTATCAGACTCCCCAGGTTCAAATCCCACCGCCATTTAATAGGTGAGTTCTGTGACATTACCAGACATCACATACGAAATGGGACATCTGTCTTGAACTTGGAGGACATTATGTAAGATTGCAAAGGTCAGAGCCTCCCAGGGAGCGGGTTGACTTGACCCTGAGGAGCCTCGGCCCCTCCCCAGGAAACGATTCGCAGGGTCCAGAATGGAGGCCCAGCACATGTGCACGATTTTAAACACTTGTTGGGGGATTTCGTTGTTTTCTACATCTTCCTCCCCTCACCCTCCTTTTTAGTTAATCGTTAATAATGGAAATGTTACTTTTGGCACAGTAATTGGTACAAAGTGAATAATTGTTGAACAGATGAATTTTGAAGTTTTGACATTTTAATTGACTGTGAAATCCATGCCGAGCCACCTGGTTCCTTTTTCTGGACCACTTCCCTAGTTCTAGCAAATCTGAAACTCGGTCTTCGGTTTGCTCAGTTGTCCATCTCACCTGCCAACCTAGAGGTTACACATTTCAGGAAGTTGCTCCACTTACGCCACCTTTCACCTGACGCACAGCTTTACGTTCCCAGAGGGGTTTGTCATCGCGAATGACGTGGACAACAAGCGCTGTTACCTGCTTGTGCATCAGGCCAAGCGGCTGAGCAGTCCCTGCATCATGGTGGTCAACCACGATGCCTCTTGCATCCCTCGGCTCCAGATGGATGTGAACGGGAAGAAGGAGATCCTCTTCTATGACCGCATCTTATGTGACGTCCCTTGCAGGTACGATAAAGAGGCCGGAAAGCCCAGAGTCCACTCAAAATCAAATCAGGTATAGTCTGAAGTGAATCTGCGCACGGTGCGCCTGCAATTGCAGGTGTCCATCTCGTGGCAACTGGTTTGAAGAGAGAGACACTGTGAGCGTAAATCAGAAGCCAGAAACTCAATTTTAGTGATAAACAGAATGAAGAGATCAGAAAGGGGGTGGTTTTGATCATCTTGAAAAGGGACACGAAGAAGATACCTGAGAGGCAAGCAGTGTCATCATAAAGCCTCGTTAACAGGCATTTCAGGATGTTAGTGCCGGGAGCGATTTGCTTGTGCTTACTTCGGTGAGTATGTAGGATACTTGTCATAGGATAATACGTGATCACATTGGGCTTCTGTGGTGAATCTTATGTAGCACAGTGAAACTCAGGGGTTCCAACCTTTGGGAAACTCATGTGTATTTGTACACATGCCTTTCTTCAAGTTTTACAAATAAATTATAGATTTTTAGAGTTTACCTTTAAAAGAATTTCATGGCATAGCTGAATAACTGAGTTTTTCCAAAAAGAAGAGAATCAAACTTAAAACGTCTGTTAATTTCCTGGAGGCAGTGACATAGGCACTGGTGTCACACATGTTTAATACCTTCTGAACACATGACTTTGTTGAGACAAAGTACAAACTTTGTCTCAACAAAGTTTAGTACAGACGCTGCCACAGAACTTTGTTAGCACTAAACACAGTGTTTAAATATGACACATCGGAATTAAATCCTGTCTTATTTAAACAAGGGGCAGATTACTGCTGGTGGCAGAACTCAGCACTGAGTGTGACTGCCTGTCAAATACCGAAAGAATTCTCCTTCACAAAATTGAAATAGGTCATGAGCTACGTTCCTTTCTTTCTAGATTGCAGCTTTTTAGTTTTCCTTTGGATCAGAAAAACTGATTTTTCCCACCCCTGTGTTCTTGCGATCACAAACATCATACTGTGAGAAAGACGTGACCTCATGAGCTCTGAGTTGGAAGCTGAGGGAATTAGAATTTAAGCCACCACCATACACGCAAGGGATGTCATTTGAAAGCAGTTATATCGTATAGGACGTTTCCATCCTGCAGACCCTTCACCTCAAGGACATGTGACTAGACCATCAAGGAAAATTAAGTTTTACAGAGAAAGCCAGCAGACACAGGAATTACTCAAATTCTGAGTAGATGAAATTCGACATGGACAGAAAGATTGATTGATCAACTCTGTATTATGGAATTTACATGTAAATGATTTCCATTAAGTAAAAGCAGAAATTAAAAAATGTTTAAGTGTGATATATAGAAAAATCTTGGTAAAGAAATTAAATTGGCTTAATTGAATTTGCTGTGGAAATCCTTTATGAGTATAAGTTTATCATTATTCTTGTGATTCTGATTAAAATGTTACTGTTGATTAGCCAAGTTTCTTTTCTAAATAGCAGGATCAAAAGGTTCTGTGTCCTAGGTCTGAAATTAATTTTTTGTTTTGTTTGGTTTTGTTTTGCGGTACGCGGGGCTCTCACTGTTGTGGCCTCTCCCGTTGCGGAGCACAGGCTCCGGACGCGCAGGCTCAACGGCCATGGCTCACGGGCCCAGCCGCTCCGCGGCATGTGGGATCTTCCCAGACCGGGGCACGAACCCGTGTCTTCTGCATCGGCAGGGGGACTCTCAACCACTGCACCACCAGGGAAGCCCTGAAGATTAGTTTTGCTATAGTATTTTTTCTCAAATGGAAACAAATTACTATCTCTTTGTTGAGAGAGGTGTTCTTTTCAAATCTTTGTTTCCTTATTGCATTGAAATGGAAGTGCAATTAGTTTACTCTACTAGAGTGTCCCCAAAACAAAAATAGAAAGTTTATTGTAGCTTGTGAGAATTTAGATTGTTTTCTAATTGGTGTTTATAATAATAATAATGATACCTGTTTTGTAATTTAACTCGAATATGACATATTTGTTGAGCTGTGATCATCTAACCGGTACAGAGTTTTAAGTTCTTAAGTATCTTTCTTTGCAGTGGAGATGGCACTATGAGGAAAAACATTGACGTCTGGAAAAAGTGGAGCACCTTAAACAGCTTGCAGCTGCATGGGTAAATAAACCGTGTAATTGGTAGCCCTGTGTGACTAAGAGATTAGTGAAGGTTTATGGTTGAATTACCTGGGCACCCAGAGCTTCAGCTGACTGACTGTAATCCTCAGAGTGCTAATGGCCGCCTTCACGCGGGTTTGCTTATTTGTCAGAAGTAGTTGTTTTTGAAACCTCTCGAGAGTAGGAAACTGAAGATTGTATACATTTCAGGTATACATTTATTGAGAATGCCTTCTATAAAAGTTTCCTGTAACATTTCAGACATGTGTTTTCCGTGAAATGACCATTTCTTACTAATATTTCTCCTCTCTGTTTTCAGTTCTTTTGTGTTGAATTATTTTGCTTAACATTTTGACCTCTCAGATATATGTTTTGGTTGTCTTTAAAGAAAATTTGGAAAGTTCTTAGAAGTGAAAGGAAAGAGAAACTCTTATAACTCAAAGATAATTTCTGTCTTGCCTGGTATATTATAGTGTTTTTCTGTGCAGAGGGATTTTTAAAATAGCTGTTTTGATTTTACTGTCTACAGAGCTTTGCTTTCTTTTTTTCACTTAACATTAAAATTATACAAATATAGAACTATGGGTGATCTGGAGGGTACTAATGAATATTTACCATAAATAACTTCAGGAAATTTTGTTTCTCTATTAAAAACTTACTACTGTTTTTGTGAAACAGGCAATTGGGGTTATAATGTACTAAGAGATACAAACTGCTCATGGAAAGAAAAAGCAAATATTTGTATAAGTATGGAGACTTTTTAATAGTGAAATTTAGCTAGTAGTATATTAAATTCATTTGTTAATCAGCTTTATGCTTTGCTTGTTGGCATGTTGGGAAAGGTTAACAACAGTATCAACATTGTAGTAACAACATATAGTAACAACATCTATAAATAGGTGCTTTTTAGATAAACAGGGAACATCTTATATAGGGTTAATCTAACTTCGCTTAAAAATCTTAAAATTTTTGTTGTTATTTTTTTCTTTATATAGGAGTTGCTCATCTTACATAGAGTATTTTATGTTTTATTATGTCTGTCATAAAATTTGTAATGAATATGTGCTACAGTCAGTGCCTCTGACGTATGTGCCATGCGGATGTGCTCGGCACATAGGGTAACCTAGTCTCCGGCCCTTAGTTTACAGCTGCGGATTGCAACTCGCGGCGCTGAGCAGCTAGTGGAAGGCGGCAGGATGGTGTATTCCACGTGTTCACTAAACCCCATTGAAGATGAAGCAGTCATAGCATCTTTACTAGAAAAGAGTGAAGGTAAGTGCGTGATGATCTTTCAATAAGAGTATGTACTTTTCAAAACCTTTATTGCTATAGTGTATTTTTCTGTAGGCTTTTTCTACATTTGCTTGTGTGATTAGCCTATAAACCCTAAAATGAGGTATCCCTGATTAAAAACATGCTTATATAATGGGTTTGTTGTGTTTCGTGGATTATGCAGTTTGCCCATTTTGTTTCTCTAAGTTTGAAAGGTTATGTCAGATCCTTACCACACTGCTGCATTTTTTAAAAAATTGTGGTAAAACTTACATAACTTAAAAATGTACCATCTTAACTATTTAAAAATATATAGTTTGATAGTGTTAACTACATTCACATTATTGTGTAGCCAATTTCCAGAGCTCTTCACCTTGCTAAACTGAAATTCTGGACCCATTAAACAACTCCCCAGTATCCCCTCTGCCCGCCCACCCCCCATTATTTTTCTGTCTCTGTGACTTTGACCACTCTAGATATCTCCTTTGACTGAAATCATTACAGTATTGTTTTGTGACTGACTGGCTTACCTCTTTTCGGATAATGTCCTCAAAGTTTACCCATGTTACATAATATATCAGAATTTCCTTCCTTTTTGTTTTTTTTTTTTTTTTTTTTTTTTTTTTTTTGCGGTACGCGGGCCTCTCACTGTTGTGGCCTCTCCCACTGCGGAGCACAGGCTCTGGACGCGCAGGCTCAGCGGCCATGGCTCACGGGCCCAGCCGCTCCGCGGCATGTGGGATCTTCCCGGACCGGGGCACGAACCCGTGTCCCCTGCATCGGCAGGCGGACTCTCAACCACTGCGCCACCAGGGAAGCCCCCTTCCTTTTTAAGGCTGAAAATATTCCATTGTATGTTTAGACCATATTTTGTTTATCCATTAATCTGTTGATGGACACTTGGTTTTGCTTCTGCATTTTAGCTGTTGTGAATAAATGCTGCTTTGAACATGGCTGTACCAATAACTCTCTTAGACCCTGCCTTCAGTTCTTATGTGCGTACACACAAGTGGAATTGCTGCACCAGATGGTAATTCTGTGTTTATTTTTAAGGACCCACCATACTGTTCTCCACAGCAGCTGCACCGTTTTACATTCCCACCAACAGCGCACAAGGGTTCCAATTTCTCCACAGCCTCGCCTGCACTTGTTATTTTCTGATCTTTTTTGTTGTGGTGGTTTTTTTGTTTTGTTTTTTGATAGTAACCATCCTAATGTGTGTGAGGTCTTATCACACTGTTTTATACTGAGGGACCAGCGTAGGTTGTAAGAACATTTCATCATGTTTTTGCTGAAATGTTAACCTTTCCGTCAGTTTCTCCTTAACAGAAATAATTGGAGATTTCAAACTAACTACATTTCCAGAATAGAATGCTACCGAGTTTTCTACTTATGTATGAAGCAAGTTGAAAGCAGATGTTGAAACAGGTGTGCATTTCCTGAGGCAGTATCCAAGACCGTCTAGGCTTCCGTTACATTCTTAGTGGCCGAGTGATCTCTGTGCTATGTGGTCAGCCCTCTGATTGTTTGCACCTTTGGGGTCTTTTCGACCTGAATTTACTATGTTGTGTTTATTTTGTTTTGCTATACTTACATAAAGATGTGATTTCTGAACAGTGTTTCTTGCATGGTTATGAGCTCTACATTTTTGATGGTACTTTATTTTGAAAGGCATGTGAAGAGGAGAGCTGTGGGTGATGTAATTTGATAGTAAATTTAACTCTTAGTGTCCTATTATGTAATTACTTTCTAACCAGGCAGGTGGGTTTGCAGTCTCGGTTTTGCTCTCACAGCCATCTCTGCACGTGGTTGCTACAGACCACACTGTATATGTCTCATCTCCATCCTCCGTCATGTGTAGACGTCATGTAGAGGCGTCATGTGTGGACGTGGCTTCATCAGACAGTAGGCCTTGGCCGGGCCTTGTACTCTGCAGTTGCTGGGGATTTCGACTGGAGAGGCTGTGGTCCCCACCTGGAAGTCCTCAGACTCAGCTGGGGGAAGGTGGCCGATACGCATTCAGTCTACACGCGCTGGGCCAGCGTTGGCAGCTTCTGACCCAAATGCTGACAGAAAGTCACTGCTGAGCCCAGGGCAGTGTTTGATTGAGAAAACCAGTTTTCGTACACTTGCCCTATTATTTAGTGTTTGCTTTTAAAAGCCAGAATATTTGGATGTACTAGTGGAGGTCAGTATGATGCTTTTGTCAAAGGTTTCTTACTGTTGGACCTCCACCTCGGGGATTCTTTCGCTCTGTTTTCATGATTGCCTGCATTTTTCATAGCTTCCATGGGGCTTCTGTTGGATTTTCCTCTTCCTGAGACCGTCTGCTCTGTCTGTGGTCTGTGGACGGTAGTTCATTTGAGAGGTTTCCTGTAATGGCCCTAACGTACAGCTTCTGGTAGTAGTGCTTCTGTAGACACAGTGTTCTTCTTTTCTTTTTATAAATGTATTTATTTATTTTTGGCTGCGTTGGGTCTTTGTTGCTGCGCGCGGGCTTTCTCTAGTTGTGGCGAGCGGGGGCTACTCTTCATTGTGGTGCGTGGGCTTATCACTGCGGTGGCTTCTCTTGTTGCTGTGGACTTTGTCTCGGACGTGGTGTGGACTCTGCAGCTCCCTACTGCAGCAGCTTTGCTGTGCTGTCATTTACGCACGTAACATTCACTTGTTCTGAGCGTGCAGTTCAGTGCTCTGTAGTGACTTCACTGCATTTTCGAGAAGAGCTCATTTGCAGTCACTCCCTGTTCCCACCCCCGCCCGCCGCAGGAACCACTAATCTGCTCTCTGCCTGTGTGGATCTGCCCTCCCTGGACATTCCCTGTAAATGGGATCATACAATATGTGATCTTTTATAATTAGTTTCTTTCATTGGGCATAATGTGAGTTTTTGTTTTGTTTTTTGTTTAATACATAGGTGCCTTGGAACTTGCTGATGTGTCCTCTGAGTTGCCAGGACTAAAGTGGATGCCTGGACTCACACAGTGGAAGGTAGTCTTTCTGCAAGGACTCTGACTCAGGAGGGCAGATCAACTTGATAGACCTGTTAGACTTGTGGATGTTTTAAAGCACCCACAGTTGGGTAACTTGGATAAATAGTACATTTGGTTATGCAGCTTAGAACCAATTTCAAAATTATGTTTAATGACAGATGGTATGATTACACAAATATTTCTCTCTGGCACTGGAAAAGATCTCCTGTCTTTGTTCTGCAGTTAGAAGGCAGCTTTGTTTATTCTCATCCCCATAAGTATAGTTTTGCTTTTTTTCTTTGAACTGGCTGGAATTCAGGCCTTGTTTCCAATATGAAGCAATTCGGTTTTCAGTTTTAAACGAGGAACAATCTGAGGCTTGTTTTAAAAAAGAAAAAAAAACCCACATGGAAAGTGAAAATGCTGCTTTACAGAATGATTGTCCTGTTCCATGGAATAAAAGGTTGTCTCATTTTTATCTTTGCAAACAGTCCTCGCTTGGGAGAGAAATGAGAATTGCCCACTCTGACTTTTCCTATTATTAGGTGCGGCTGGTAATCTAGAATCCCGCCCTCTCGTTCTGCAGGTGATGACGAAGGATGGGCAGTGGTTTGCAGCGTGGGCTGATGTTCCGCACAGCAGACACACCCAAATTCGGCCTACCATGTTCCCCCCAAAGGACCCCGAGAAGTCACAGGCGATGCACCTAGAGCGGTGGTGAGCTTGTGGGGAGGTGGGACCTCTGGCGTGTCCTGCGTGGTCTGGGCTGCACCCATGGCCGACCCCTCATATGTGAACTTTTCAGCAAGTAAGGTTCTCAGGGCCTGAGCTGCAGGCGTTGAGCATTTGTAAATAACAAAAATAAATGGCTTGAACTTAATTAGGTAATACTTTGGCCACAACGTTAACTTTTTACACATTACACATTGATGATTCTGTCAGTGAGGGTTGGGTGAATATTTACAGCAAAAGAATGTACTTAGGATCAGTTAAAAAGAGTAAATTGTGTGGGTTTTTTTTTTTTTTTTTTTCAGTCTTAGGATATTACCACATCATCAAAACACTGGAGGGTTCTTCGTAGCAGTATTAGTGAAAAAGTCTTCAATGCCATGGAATAAACGTCCCCCAAAGGTAAACATCTTCCGAAACAATGTAGCATACCGTGTGGTCTTTTTGTGCAGTTGAGGCAGAAGCTGGCCGAGGTCAGTGGAGCGTTTTTGTGTGTGAGGTGGTGATGGTGGTATTCTTAAATTTAAATTTTGAGTTTTCCAGAAAGCAGCCGTGTCTTTTAAGGGAGATGGAAAAGGCAGAGTTGGGAAATGCATTTCTTCTATATCTTAAATCCAGTTCTTTAATAAAAATTGGAAAGTCATAAAGATGGCTGCTCTGTGGTTTAGGATCAGAAGGAACCCCTGCAGGCCGGTGTCTGTGTCTGCCTTCCTGTGGGTAGTTTTCAGCCGGAACAACTCTGCCAACCTCAGGCCAGCCAGTCTGCCTTGGCCATAAGAAGTAATGACAAGCAGTCCAGGCCTGGCTGAAGTGGACATAGATAGGGCCTGACCTGTCGAACGAACCTCAGCCGCCCCCTGGGTTATGTAAGGGAGGCCCTGAAGCCGAGGGGTTCGGAGAGGGCAGCCTTGAGTCTTGGCACAAAGTTGCCGTGTGATGCGCTCTCCTCCCCTTTATCAGTGTATCAACGTGGGGAACTTTGTTAGTGTGTCCATCCGTTGCCGTGGAACATGGCCTGGAGTCACAGTCCATGCTGGAAAACGAGGACAAATAATGCTTGGCCTTTGGAGAAACAGAAAGGAAACTGTTCTCTGGTGTATGGCTAATCCAGACGAATGCTTGGGGCACAGCCTCACACTGAAGCGACGAGGCATTTGTGGGCCGTCGCCATGGCGCTTGTGAGGTTGGAGAGGTTTTCCCAGAGGCGGAGCCCCTGGCTGTCACAGCCCCTCACTCCCGGTCAGGAATGGGGCCACGGGGCTCGGAGCAGCACTCCCTGACACATGAACACCAGCCACGTGGTAACTTAAATTTTCTTGCAGCCACATTATAAAAAGTAAACGAAAAAGTGAGATTAATGACATTTTATTTATCGCAGTATAATAAAATGTGATTTTCATGCAATTAAAGTAAGTTATTAGTGAAATATTTTTCATGCTTGCGTTCCGAGATTTAAAAGCAGTGTGAACTTTCACTCTGAGAAGCGTCTTACGTAGCACGGGTCACATTTGACATGGCCAAAGTGCACGACTGGTGCTGCAGTACAAGGGCACTGGTCAGAGCCTGTCACACACGTGTACTTCACATTCACTTGCACTTGGGGCTGTGCTGACATTTTTGTCACATAGTGGTTTTGAGCTTTTTCTTCAGTGTGCCACCTCTGATGGGGCATCTTACCTTTTAGAACAACTTGGTATCATTTGCTCATTTAAATCTTACTACTACTTCTGTCTCCTGTGAGTACGTCAGTTCCTCATTGATTTAGCTTTGAAAACCTGTTTTGGCGGCCTGCCCTGTGAGCTCGCCCAGCGTGACTCTGCTGGGGCCACATTGATAACTCAGATTCTCAGTCTTCAGGATGCCGTTGTCTAGTTGAAGTGATGGAGCTTGTAGAAACAGTCAGAATTGGAGCCAGGGAGAGCCATGCTGACAAAGTGCTGTTGGTATCCTTGTGAGGGGGCAGGATTAGATCTGGGTCATTGCAGTGGAACAGAAAAAGCCTCCTGCACAGAGGGCCGTGGGAGACGGGCTCCGAACGGGTGGGCATAGAAAGGATGCGTACCATTGCTAGCCTTGGCAAAGGGTTTGTTCTTTTTTGCCTTTTTTTTTTTTAAACAGAGTACATTTTCTGGGAGGCAGTGTTGCCTAGTGTTAATAGCTTTAGAACCTTACCAACTTGTCCACTTAATAGCTTTGTGAACTGAGGGACATGTTGAACTTTTCTGTGTTCAAGTGTCCTAATTTGTAAACTCACTTCATAGGGATTGAGAATTATCACTTTTACCAATCTTGTGACCTGTTAGAAAGGACGTGTAGCTTTAAAGAATTTTATTAAGTTGAGGTATAATTGACATAAAACATTATATTAGTTCAGGTGGACGACATAATGATTCTGTGTGTATATACATAGTTACAGAATGTATTTCCTCATGGTGAGAACTTTTGAGATCTGCTCTCTTAGGAAGTTTGAAATATGCAACAGTGTTATTACCTGTAGTCGCTGTGCTATGTGTTATGTAATAGTTTTTTTTATATAAGATCGTATATAAAATATACATAAAAAATTAATGTAAGTGAAACATTTTGCACATTCTTAAAGCCAAAATTATACTGTTATCCCGGATCAGAAGTTCGTTTTTCTACAGGTAGTTTCTCAGTCCCTAGAGGTGCACTTCATCTTTCTACTGTCTTTCTTCTAACTTCCACAGTGGTTCATCCAGGGGTCCTGGGAGAGTGTCCACTGTCCTTTATGTATGTCCTTGTCTTCTCGGCCCTGGATAGTATGTTTGGGGCAGCATGCGACTCATCACGCAGAGCAGATGCATGGCAGCATTTCTGAGTGAAGACAAGCTGGCGTTGTTGGCCTTTGCTAGGAAACAGGAAGTTAATACTAGAATCAGTGCCCATGAATTCTGCTTATAATAGCAGATAGATTTAAGACACTTGTTTTAAAAAAATTCTGTTGTCTCTCTTTTGTACATGAAATGCTGTATTCATTTGGATGGATTTTGCGACGTTTTGAGTTCCTTCTTTTCCTGTATCAGGGCAGAGGAGGTTGTTGTCTGAGTTTAAACAAGCTTACCCCCTGTTCCAGCTGCAGGGTGAGTCTGCAGAGCCGCGGGGGCCTGTGCAGCCGGGCCCCGCAGATCCCATGGGAAGGAGCGTTTCCCACCCCTTGGAGCTGGAGAGTAAACCGGCCGCTGGTATTAGTGACACAGAAGCAACTGAAAGAGCTGAGAATTTAGAGAATAATGAAAATAAGAAAGATGGTGTGTGTGGGTAAGAAACGGTTGTGTCTTTATTTTATTTATTTTCTTTTTGGCTGCGTTGGGTCTTTGCTGCTGCACGCGGGCTTTCTCTAGTTGCGGTGAGCGGGGGCTACTCTTTGTTGCAGTGCGCGGGCTTCTCATTGTGGTGGCTTCTCTTGTTGCGGAGCACAGGCTCTAGGCGTGCGGACTTCAGTAGTTGCAGCACACGGGCTCAGTAGTTGTGGCACACGGGCTTAGTTGCTCCGTGGCATGTGGTATCTTCCCAGACCAGGGCTCAAACCCGTGTCCCCTGCATTGGCAGGCGGATTCTTAACCACTGCGCACCAGGGAAGCCCAACGGTTGTGTCTTGATCCTCACGTTCTTGTGTCTCCCCAGCCCTTGTAGATTAAACAGGAACCCAGATCTCTCTCGGGGGTGGTTTTGCAGGGGTGAGAAGGTCCTTGCTATATAGGACACGGTTCAGTGCTGATGACCCCCCGGAGGGAAGAGACCTGCTTCCCTCCAGAGCCCGGGTGGCGTGGAGCTGGGATGAGGGCTGGGCGGGAGGAGGGATGTGCTGTTGGGATTTAGCGGTATTCCTCGGATGACAGATTACCTCGTTTCCATTCCCTTCTCAGTCCTCCTCCATCTAAGAAAATGAAGTTATTTGGATTTAAAGAAGATCCGTTTGTATTTATTCCTGAAGACGACCCATTATTTCCACCTATCCAGTAAGGATGAATTCAACGTTTTAAATTCTTCTTTTAAATTTACCGTAGGATGAAATGCACATGTGGTCACATTTAACTGTAGTTTTTCACTTAGCCCCTTTTTAACAATGCATGTCAGAGCTGGATGAAAGTTTAGAGGGTGTTTACTGAACCCTTCAATTTAAGGTGAGCAGTAATCAGAGAACCTAAGCCACCCAAAGGTATAGATGATAGAGAGATGGAAAACTCTGGACTGCGGCCAGGGCTCCCCGCCTTGTTCCCCGTTAGGAAATGAAGAGTAGGGAGTCTGGGTGGGATTTCCAGGTAGAACAAGGTGCTCAGGATAACAGTCTTGGGTTCATCTCTTCCTTGTTTGTTGAACTTAGTATCTTTAAACCAGAGTGGTCACTTACATTCATCGTCTTGTAGATAACTGGTCCTTTGCCTGTGTTTGTAAAAATCCCTCCTAAAATGCCCATGGAGCAGGTGGGTGCTCTTAGGTGTGGTGTTGGAGCAGCAGTTGAGGGGAGAAGTTGCACCTGTTAATGCAGGTCCCAGATCTAGCTGCGTTCAGGCGAAGCTCCTGGAGGCCCAGGTGAAGCAGGTGAAGGTGGGCGTCCACGGCAGAGTGCCAGCACCCTTAACCACAGCAGCTTTGAGAAATGGGATCTGTCGGGGAGAGCAGGCCGCCAAGAGGCATTCGTCACATTCTGAACGGAACTCTTGTAAGCAGCCCTGTCTTTTTCACAGGAAATTTTATGCTTTGGGCCCTTCCTTCCCAAAGATGAATTTGTTAACTCGAACCGTGGAGGGGAAGAGAAGGCAGCTCTACATGGTGTCCAAGGAGCTGAGAAACGTGCTGCTGAACAACAGTGAGAGAGTGAAGGTACCGCTCACACAGCCCCGGGGCCCGCGTGCGCTCAGCGGGTGGTGCTTTCGTCTCTGCTCGGACTCGGTTGGGAGGGGCTGGCCCTGATGCGGCCCTGCCAGTCTGTCCGTCGTGGACAGAGGGGAGCCGGGCTGCCCGGGGGCCTCAGCCGCTGCCAGGCACAGGCTGCCCGGCCGCGTCCTGTCCGCCCCGCTGGGCTCACACCGTCTGCGTCACGGGGGACCGACGTCTGCCTGCTGCTCCTGTGGGCGCTTGGCTTTGTTTTTTTCCATTTTCCTTAGATTTTTTCCACTTCTGGGCCCTCTTCATTTGCTTTACAGTTTTCCCAGCTCATTTCCCTCTTGCCTGCTTGTTTAACGCGGCTCATCTCTGTGTGGTCTGGAGGCCCCCGAGTTCAGAGTGTTCTCAGGACAGTGCTAGGCCATTAGGTACTGTCTTTCCTGTCCTCTCTTGGGTGTCCGCTGGGGCTTCCAGGCTGACGGCGTCCTTGCTCCCGATGGCTCGTGGAATGTGTGCTGACCTATTCGTGTGTTCTCAGAGTTTCCTGGTTTTAACGTCTATTGTAATTATCAGTCCGTATAAGCCACAGAAACCAAAGCCGTGTGAGAGTATCGGTCGGGGCAAGAGAACGTCTATTTTAGTCAGATGACTCTTGAAGTATTTTCCACTTCTTTTTTCCTTCTTTTCAGCAGCTACTTAGAGCTCTGTCTCCTTGTGCTAGAAAGGAGTATTTTAGTCGATTATCCTGACTTTCATTTACGTGCGTTTCATCTGATATTTTCCATTCCAGGTTATTAACACTGGGGTTAAAGTCTGGTGTCGAAATAACAGCGGTGAAGAGTTCGACTGTGCTTTCCGGTTGGCGCAGGAGGTAAGCGCAGCCGGTGGGGAGGCACGAGCCATGAAGGCGTGGATGGGTGATTCTGAGCCGGCCCGGCGGGTTAGGACCATTGAGCACCGGGCCGGCTGCTGCCAGGGGGGCTCTCGAAGACACTGAGCTTTCCCGGGGCGCCAGGGTGGAGCTGTGCTTGCTGGCGTGTGTCCCGTGTGTCACCAGCGTCCCGCCTGCCTGGGGCTGCGGTGAGGGGTGGGGCTGCCGTGAGGGGAGGGGCTGCTGTGAGGGGAGGGCCCGCCAAACCCCGCGGACTTGGGCAGGTGGCTCACCTCACGTGCATGGGCGGTGATTGCTACCATTCGTAATGGCCACCTCTCTTTATTCCCACAGGGAATATATACGTTGTATCCATTTATTAATTCAAGAATTATCACCGTCTCGATGGAAGATGTTAAAATTCTGTTAACCCAGGAAAATCCATTTTTTAGAAAACTCAGCAGTGAGGCATACGGCCAAGTCAAGGACATGGGTAAGCAGTTTGACTGGCATAGAGACGTCACTTGTCCTCGTACACATAGTGAAGATGTAGGTGTTCCTGCTTGATGGAGCTTTTTCACTTTATGTACGTTGTGACTTTGTTCTTAGTGCCTGTGTCGATTTTGGGAGGGATTTCTGGAGACACACCTGATAATCCCTTTCATTGAGGGTCAAGGGCATTGCTGGGGTTGCTCTCCTTCCCCGAGCCAGCCTTCCACGGTCACCTGTGCAGGTGTCGGGGCCCGGCCGGCCCACCTGCCAGAGCCCCAAGCCGCCCGCTGTCACTCAGGCAGCCAGGACCGGGCCCCGCGTGGAAGCAGAGGGCAGGTCCTAGCGCTCGGGTGTGTCTGCGTCTCGAGGCCCAGGAGAGACGAGCACAGGCTGTCGGCTTGGTTTGGCACCTTGACCAGCCCCCTGTGGTAGAATGTGCATCCTTGCCCAAGGATCCTGCTGCTCTGTGGGTAGCGGTCACATCCTCGCTTTTCTGTTTCATAAACTTCCACCTCGAATCACTGAGTGACGTTTCCTCCTACGAATACAAATAATTCCACCTGGGACTGTAGTTCTGTTTCTCTTTTCATTCTTGCTTGCTTTTTTATAACTCATTCCTTATTTCCGGCTCGATTGGATGAAAAGGGCACAAATCAGTCATTGCAGTTACGTGGTCTCATGCCTTACGTTCCGGCCTGAAGCCTGAGCAGTAGGAGCTCGCCGGGCCGAGGTGTCCTCGTCTCCCCAGGCAGGGCTGCTTTCGAAGGAGGGCTTGCTTTAAAGGATGAGGGGACGTGTGTTCTCGTTCTCTTTTAATCCTACATTTGGACGACCGCAGCATAATTTTTGACAGTTTTTAATGTGTTGTCCCATGCTCTTTCTGGGAGTTGGAGCAGTTATTTACTTAGTCTTGAGTTCTGAGAATTAAGCAGTAGTTAACCCCCACCTCCCTGCTCCTGAGAGAGGCTTGCTGAGTGTTTTCAGTCTCTCAGTGGTCTGACGTGAGCCTCTCCTACACTGTCCCCGTGACCTCACTTGGTGCCTGGCTTGCGGATGGCATTGTGAATTTAGACGGAAAGGCCTCTTTTCTGCCTCAAGACCCCTGAGACCAAGAGTCTAGATTACTGTTCTCTGGGCACATAAACGTGCACCGCAGAGGTGTCCCTGCTGGAAGAGCTCGACCAGTGTGTGTCTGTTTCTCTTCCAGCCAAGGGCAGCGTCGTCCTGAAGTACGAACCGGACCCCACGTAAGTGAGACGCTCCTGCCATCGGAGCCTCCGTGTTCTTGGAGGTGGGAGGATGGTGGGTGGTCTTAGAAGCCTTTTATGCCGTTCCCCTCAAATAGTACTGTGCAAATTTTAGAAATGGAATATTTTCGTATATCATGAAGATACTCTTGATAAAACATTCCTCTCAAGCCATGTGTATTTTTATTTAGAAGATAAAATGCAGAGTCCTATTCTCTGTGCCCCAGAAATCTAATTCTGATTTTTATCTTAAACAGAGGAAGTGTACAGATAGGACAGTCAAGAGAGGTTGAGTTCTTCCACCTCTGCTGTTGGTTCGGCTGGTGTTTGTGGATCACCGGTTAGGTATCAGGCAGTGTTGCTCTGGGCCGGGGCATGGGGGGCCGGCCCCCGTAGCTAGACTGACAGCCACCTCGGGAGCACGGAACCACTGTTCTGCGACACCCCTCACAGGGGGAGCAGGTCCCACGTGGTCAGCACTTGCCAGAAACAAGACAGAGGACTTGGGTGTCAGGCCCAGGGGTCCTCAGCAAGGGGGTGGCAGAGTCAGCGTTTACATCCCCAGACTGGTTTACATTTAACAGCTGCCTCTGTCAAATCAAGCACCATTTCCAAAGGAGGGGATAGAACAGGGTCTGGGCTGGAGAGGGGTTTGGGCAGCTTCACTGGAAGGCAGGACCCAGCTGGACAGCAGCCTGGGTGGAGTCTGCACAGGAGGCCAGGTCCCAGCATCCAGCATCGTCTGCAGGGAGCAGCCTTGGGGCGGGGGGGCAGACCAGGAGTAAGACGGCAGGTGGGTTTTAAGGTAACAGTGCTTGTGTGGCCCACGTAGAAAACTGTAGGCTGTTTTAAGATGTGGGTCCGCTTTTCCACATACACTGGTTTCTACCAGTTGAAGTACACAGGTGAAAAGACAGCTTCAGGAATTAGATTTTTTAAAGAAGAAGACAAAGGGAGTATGGGAATTTTCTGGTATTTTCCTGTCATCGTTTTTTACCAAACCACTAAGAAAAGGAGATGTGTTTCCATCTCCCTTTTCTTAGTGGTTTCTCTCTTCCTGGTTCAGGCCTTTCTCTTCTCTTTTTCTGTTTGTTTTTTAAGAAATATGATTGAAACGCTTGTTCGTTCCATGCACAGCCTGTGTCACTGATGCCTGGCATCAGGTAGGCTTGGGACACATGTTTACTTAAATGAGGGCTTTAGGAGCCTAAAAACTAGACCAGAGTCACGTTTGAAAGAAAGTAAATAACAGTATGCATGGTACACGCTGATACGCACAGTGCTTGATAAGGGACACATGCATAATACAGGCAGTAGCCGCCCTCCCAGTTAGCAAAGGGGAGTTGATGCCGCCTGGGAAGCCGGTTGCACAGCCAGGGTGTTTGGACCCGGATGGCAGTGCTTGCTGGACACAGGCAGGCTTGGTGTGCTGGGCATTGTACTGTTATGGGGGTGGGTGACCAGACCCAATTCTGGGAAGCATTGAGTCTGCAAAGAATGGTGGTCCTGGCTCCCGGTCCTGGCACCCCACGCGGCTGGCGCTGTTACTCTGGGCCCAGTTACCCAGCCTCTGTGGGGCCTCAGTTTGCTCACCTGTAGACGTGGGCAGGAGCTGCAAGGAGCCATGAGGGACAGGACAGATTCCTGTTGGTGGGTAGGGTGGGCCTACAGATAGCTCTTCACATTGGCGAAGACGCAAGTATTTGGAGATTCTAACGCTGAAAGTGTTTGAAATCTGCAGATTTGGGGTTATTCCACTGTGAGTGTTTATAAGGAAAGACTGGCCAACCTGAGGGTGTTGATGCCCTTCGGGACAGGAAGAAGGAAGCTGGTTTTCCTTTGAGAGAAGCCTCCATAGAATCACAGACTAAAATGCCTTCCCCGTGGCTTGGGGGTATTTTTGGGGAGCAGTTGTGTGTTAGTACTGCCTATGGTGCAGTTAGGAGGATGTTTAACGCTTACCCGGAGCCGTTCTGTTCACAGGAAACCGGACACACTCCAGTGCCCCATCGTGTTGTGTGGATGGCGGGGAAAGGCCTCGATTCGAACTTTTGTGCCAAAGAACGAACGGCTTCACTATCTCAGGATGATGGGGCTGGAAGTGTTGGCAGAAAAGAAGAAAGAGGGGGCTGTTCCGACAAGCGAGAGTGCAGCCAGCCCTGGGGCTCCGGAGGACAAGGCGGGTGCCGAGCAAGGGGCAGAGTAGCCTGTCGGCCGGATGCTGCCACAGGCAGTGACCCGGTGGCCGGCCCGCCCCGGTGCGCTGGCTGCAGGGGCCTCCACCTCGGCGTCGCCGCTGAGACGAAACCCAGGCCTACTTCTGACTGGTGAGGCACACGTCTGTAAAGACTGGGAAGTGACGGAAGGTTAGGTCTTTGAATGACCCCCGGACTCCTTTCACGTGGAGCGTATGGAAGGTATTTTTTTAGCTTGTTAGAATTTCCCCATTTCTTTGGCAAAGATGGGTCCAGTATGCCTGTTGCTGGTAATAGACTTTCATTGTTAAAGTCTTATTCTGCCAAGACATATAACTGCCCTGGCAGAAAATTTCAGGTCCCTTTTGTTATGCCTATATGGGTCTTAAGGCCTAGTGCTTCTTTTAGGCATTTTTTTAGGGAGAATCTGTAACTACGTGTGGATTGTTGGAAAACTGTACTGTCCGCTTTAATAATTGTATTAAGTTGCCCATTAGTGTGACATTAATACGCAGTGGGGTTAATATCTGAGGTCTCAGATGACTTCTGTGCCTTTGTAATAAAAGGTAAAATAAACTTTCTCACAGTAAGAGCTGTATTGTGAATTGTGATACTAGTCTTGAGGGGCTTATGTGCTTTTATTGGAGTACCCTGCAATTTTAATTTTTAAATGGGGTTTGGGATCCTGGGAAAGTTTAAATAAAGAGTCATTCATGAAAATGGGTGTGTGTACGACTCTAGTGTTTGCTCCAGTTCATGAGGCAGAAGGAACTAACTTATTTTGGGGTAAATGGAAACATTAGGATTAAAGCCTTAGCTGGTGGAAGGAATTTTAATGTGAAGACAGCTCTTGGATAAAGTCAGTAGTTAGGCCTGAAAGCGCTTGAAGGACTTTCTTGTGGGTTTACCTTTTATCCTCCAGAGGGCGGTATTGACCCTTCAGCTACAGTGAGCCCGATTTGGGTGGGTAAAGGGTTGCTTAGCAGCTTGGGAACCATCTCCAGTGCTGAATGGGCTCCCTCGGGCACTGTGCTGACCAGGCAGGAGCTGCGCGGTCATTTCAGTTAATCACTTACCAGGTCCCTGCTATGTGTCAGGTGGGGTTCTGGGTGACACATCTTATCATGACAATCAGAATTTCAGAAGAGAAGAGTATGGTGTGGTGAACCTTCATGGCCCTGTCATCTGGCTTTCACAGTGAATACAGTCTTATTAATACCCACCTTTTTATATTATTTTGAAGTAAATCGTGTCTAACATTTCAAAAGATAAGGACCCTTTTTCTTTTTAAAAAATAACCTCGGGACTCCCCTGGCGGTCCAGTGGTTAAGATTTCGCCTTCCAGTGCAGGGGACGTGGATTCAATCCCTGGTCTGGGAACTAAGATCCCACACGCCTCATGGCCAAAAAACCAAAACATAAAACAGAAGCAACATTGTAACAAATTCAATAGAGACTTTAAAAATGGCCCACATCAAAAAAATCTTTTAAAAAATAAAAATAAAAAATAACCTCAGGGGCTTCCCTGGTGGCGCAGTGCTTGAGAGTCTGCCTGCCGATGCAGGGGACACGGGTTCGTGCCCCGGTCTGGGAAGATCCCACATGCCGCGGAGCGGCTGGGCCCGTGAGCCACGGCCGCTGAGCCTGCGCGTCTGGAGCCTGTGCTCCGCAACGGGAGAGGCCACAACAGTGAGAGGCCCGCGTACCGCAAAAAAAAATGAAAAAGTAACCTCAATAACTTCACACCAAACGCAGTAACAATTCCTTAACGTCAAATAACTTACATGAAATTTCTGTACACCGAAAACTATTAAGACATGGATGAAAAAATTGAAGACACAAATAAATGGGAAGATACTCCATGCTCATGGATTGGAAGAATTAATACTGTTGAAATGTCCATACTGCCCAAAGTGATCTTACAGATTTGATGCAAGCCCTAAAAAATTCCAATGGCATTCTTCACAGAAAATAGAATCCTAAAATGTGTATGGAGCCACAAGAGACCCTGAATAGCCAAGGCAATCTTGAGAAAAAGGATAAAGTTATAGGCATCATATTCCTGATTTCAAACTGTATTAAAAAGCTATAGCAAAACAGTATGCCATTGGTAGGAAAACAGGCATGTAGATCAGAATAGAAAGCCCAGGAGTAAACTCATGCATATATAGTCAATTTTTGGCAAAGGAACTGAGACTATACAATGAGAACAGGACAGTCTCTTCAATGCATAGTGCTGGGAAAAGAGGATTGCCACATGCACAGAGCATGAAACTGGACCCCTATCTTACACATATACAAAAGTCAGCTCAAAGTGGATTAAAGACTTAAATGTAGACTGAAACTCTGAAGTTTCTAGAAGAAAACATAAGGGGTAAGCTCCATGACATGGCTCCTGGCAATGATTCTTTTGGGTATGACAACAAAAGCAACAATAAACAGGTGGGACTACAAAGGAAACCAACAAAATGAAAAGGTAATCTATGGGATGGAAGAAAATGTTTGCAAACCATATGTCTGATAAGGGGTTAATACTAAAATTTAACCTGTTAATACTAAAAATACAGGGAACCCATACAACTGAATTCAAAAAAAAATCCAATTAAAAAAAGGGGCAAAGGACTTAGGTAGGCATTTTCCCAAAGAAGACAGATGGCCACAGATACATGAAAAAGTGCTCAACATCAGCAGTCATCAGGGAAATGCAAATCAAAACCACGAGATGTCACCTCACAATTTGTTAGGATGACTATTACCTAAAAGAAGAAAGGCTGGTGAGGACATGGGGAAGAGAGAACCCTGGTACACTGATGGTGGGAGTGGAAAACGGTCTGGAGGTTCTTCGAGAAATTAAAAATAGAGATACCAGATGATTCAGCAGTCTTCTGGGTATCGATCCAAAGGGAATGAAACTTATCTCCAAGAGATATCTGCACCCCCATGTTAGTCATAGTGTTATTTACAATAGCCAGGGTACGGAAACGGGTAAACCTAAGTGTTCATCAACAGATGAATGGGTAAAGAAGTGGCGCATGTATATACAACGGGATATTATTCAGCCGTAAAAAAGAAAGCAGTCCTGCCATTGTGACAACATGGATGGACCTCGGGCGTTGTGCTGAGTGAAATAAGGCAGACAGAAAGACAAATACGACATGGTGTCGTCTATGTGTGGAATCTAAAAAAGAAAAGTTGAGCTCAGAAAAAAGCAGTAGAAAAGTGGCTGCTGGGAGATGGAGAAGAAATAAAGACCAAAAAACCCCACCAATAGCTTAGTTAATGTTCACATTTGCTTCTTCTCAGTTTGTTTTTTAAATTGGTTTGGACAAATAGGCCACACGCTGTGTTTGGTTGATTTATCTTCTAAGCCTTGATTTTGAAATACTTTCCAGCTCAGTAGTGTGAAGAGTTCCCATTTACCCTTCACCTAAATTCCTGTGTCTGTGTGTGTGTAACTAATTTTTTTTTCTGAACCATTTGAGCTAGTTGCAGACATGTTTCATTATCCCTTACTACTTCGGCATGTCTTTGCTAAAAACAAAGGCACCAGGAGCATATCAAGAGGCTCGTGACATGGATTTGTTGCTTCCTAGTTAAGTTTTACTTGAGTAAAACTGCCTCCACATTTCTTCACTTAAAACATGAACAGGTATTTTGCAGGGAGATACTTTGTGTATCTCTTTGTTATCAAACTTGACCAGCTTTAGCATTTCTTGGTAATTTTTCCTGAACTGGTATTTACTATGAGATCTGCAAAATGAAAATTTGCAATTTTATCACTCCTCTACATTCTTAGTTTGCATTCTACACTAAACACTTTTCCCCTCTCCCCTGTTTACTTCGTTATTCATTTATGTCATGTGGACTCAAGGATTCCTATTTTATTCAGTAAGCTATATGTTACTGTCATTGTCCCAGGATTTGCTGATGGGAGTTGCTTCTAGGCGGTTCTAACGTCCTTCCACATGTCCCCATCATGCTTCTTTCTGGTACAATGATGGTCCAGTCCTGGAGCCACCCTGGATCCCCAGATCCTTTTAGTGGAACCTGGTAGTTAGAAACCAACGTCTGGTATTAGGTGTGCTCACAGCTACTGGGGTGTTGTTTCTTACAGGCCCTCTCAGCAGAGAGAGCTAGGAAGTAAATGCGTGTGTGTGCACACAGCTTACATTTGTACATCTGTATGTGTTACCTGTACATTGTTTAAAACCATGTCACACCAATGCCTCTGATTCCAACCCACCACCTGGTTCTATTGTAGTCCCCCTTCCATATTTATCCTCCCTTTTTTCTCACGTAAGCAGCGTAGCCCTGATTTTCCTATTTCTATTTGTTCAACATTTGAAGGTACTAATGCCCTCTTTCACTGGAGCTGAAAGCCTCAGACCCTGGCCCTTCCAATTCCCACCAGCTGTGCTGAGGCCAACTTCACAAGCCAAAGGTAAGGGGTAGCTCTTAGTTCTGTTCAAGTTTCTCTAGAACTGCTTTAAAATGCAGATTTCTGGCCCTATTATTGGAGACTCTTATTTCTTATGGCCAGGTGGAGTCTAAACCCCATATGGCCTGACTTGTGATCAGGTTGAGGACCATTGGTTTATATAACCTTAAAGGCAAATTAGAACCCCCTTGCTGTTTTCTTTGCAGTAAAGATGGCTAACATTTGTTCAGTTGAGGTACTTTACAAACATTTTGTGTAGCTGTAGTCTATATAGGCATGGTTAGATCGTCACGACCAATATTAAATGACAGCCATAATTCAAACCCAGGTCTGTCCACACTGCATCATAGTTACTGTGGGCCCACGCAGTCGATAAAACACCCTTGAGTATTTCGATCTCATCCCAATTTAATGTATAAGCAAACCAAGTCCTAGGCAATAACAGTCATTTAACAGGGCAATGTCGGGCCTTTGCCAATGATAGTTAAGTGATTTACTTACACTGACTCATGTCAGTCAGGTCTGACCAGGAGAGACCACATAGTAATTTGTGGGAACGGGAAATTTAATAGGAAGGATGGCTTATGGTAGTGGAGTCGGGGTAATGAGGGCTTGGCTGGTAAAAAGTAAAGAGAATGGTGAAGGGTATGGGAATGACAGAAGCAGCAGCTAGCCCTGGGCGAGAGCACTGCAGGAGGAGCCCATCACTCCTCACCCCGGGATTTGTTGAGGAGGGTGTGACCGCAGGGACATTGCTATGGCTCTGCGTTGGTGGAACTTGCTGGAAGTCTGCCCTCTAGGGTGCCGGGCAAGGCTGCTGGCCCCTGGGCGCTGCTGGTCATTGCACCCCGCAGGAGCTGGACACGGGGCAGCTGGGGAGCAAGGACGCCAGAATCTTGAGGCAAAACCCCTTCTTCCTGCAGTGTCTCTCTAGTGCCCTCTACTGCCAGAACTGTTTCAAGGACCCAGATCCCTTTTGGCAGAGAGGGCAATGATGGATGAACTTGTGGCCATGAGACAATAAACTGACCAGTGTTGTGTGACTCATTCAATACAGCAACCTAATGGGGGGGGGTATTATCACCCCTACTCACAGATAAGGAATCTTAAGTAACTACCAGAGTAAGTGACAAAGCCAGGATTCCAATTTTTTTGGTTTTGTATGTTTGTTTTTTCTTTAAAACACAGTAGTTTATTTTTTTTATCACATTATGAACAGCCTGCAGGTAGGCTGTTTTGATAAATACGGGAACTTTAGTTACCAAAACATAAAGAAAATAATTCAAATTTAAATGTAAATGATTTCCCCTGATTCCCTAATTAGGGGTACAGCAATTGGTATA
Organism: Neophocaena asiaeorientalis asiaeorientalis; assembly: GCF_003031525.2. Taxonomy (NCBI): domain Eukaryota; kingdom Metazoa; phylum Chordata; class Mammalia; order Artiodactyla; family Phocoenidae; genus Neophocaena; species Neophocaena asiaeorientalis. The sequence goes on from NW_020173927.1 coordinate 2,822,999, forward strand.
TAGCATTTATTATTATTATTTACATAACCAAGGCTTCATTACCTTTTGAAAAAATAAATTCAGATTTTTTTCTTCAGACCTGCTCCTTCCCTGAATTAACAGGATTCCAATTTTTAAAAAAGTCTTGACCTACAGGAGCAGAGCCGGCAGTTCAGTTGTGACTGGGGCCTCTATCACTGGGACACCTCCCTTTTTAAGGGATAGTTGCATTGCAAGGGCTGCTTTTTAGTGATCACATTTTCATGGTTTCAGCAGCTTTTCAAAATATCCAGTAAGGAGTGAACCTCCAGAGGAACAAATGTGATATATGAGTATATGTTTCCTTGCTTCTTTTAGAATTAAAGCTATTTAAAACCTCTAAGCTTTTTTGTCAAATGTAAATTTATGAGCTTTTCTCGAAGCAGAGGATAATTAGGAGGGTTTGGTTTGAGACATGGATTGAATCCAGGCATCTAATTTCACTGCCCCCCAAGCCCTAATAAAACTACAGTAACCATATTTTAACAAACAAAAACAAAGAGAGGGCAGTACAGAAGCAACACAATTTCAGAAGCTGGAAAGCAAACTGAGAGGTGGTAATAAGAGAACCGAGAGAGTAAACCCCTAAGTCAGTGATGAGCACAGCCGAGAAGCAGTCCGCTGTGCAGCCGTCCACAGGCAGCCCTTCCCTGGGCTCCTGAATGTTTGGGGCAGCCAGTCTCCCCGTGGGAGATTATTGGAAGACACTTCTCTGGAACCTGTCCAGCTCCAGGGGAAAGATCTAAAGTGTGGCCTCAGGGTTCTCAGAGCTGACTGCCTAGAGTCACCCTCAGGTGGCATTCTCCCCAGCAGTGCAGCTGAGATGCCTTGGAGCCCTCGAGGAGTCAAGAGTAGACAACCAAGGATTCCCCAGACACCTGGAAACAGCCTCTGTCATTGAATATAGGAATCAAAGCAAACAGGACAAAGCAGCTAGGAAGAAGCACAGATTACAGGGAGAAGAAAGCTTCTTAAAAAATATCGCTTTTATTAAAAAATAAGTTAGAGGATGATGGTATATGGCTAAGCCTGATGAGACCGTTTAAAAACCCGAAATAAAAATTGCCAAGGATGTTCTTAACATGAACACTTACACTGAAGGTTTCTCTCCAGTTCTAATCAATATTTTGGTGAGGGGTTTCTGCTCTGAAAAGAGGGTGTTGCAGGAGAAAAGACCGATCTGGCTAAAGAACGAACGTTTTCTCGCCAGGACACAGATACGCTCGTATTTGCCTAGAGGGCATCTCTGAAGGAGACCCACACGTCCAGAAATAGCGGTGGGTTGGTTGCAGGTGAGGCAACCTGGGAGACAAATTTTTCACTTAAAAGCCTCTGTTTCCTTTGAGCTTTGGAATACCACATTAGAGAAGATGATAAAATTAAGTTCCTAAAAAAGAATGACAAATATATATAACTCTGACCCAGCAAGTCCACTTCCTGCACTTGCAAGTGAGCAAAATGATGTGTCTACATCATGCAATGCAACATCGTTTATGGTAACGGAAAACTGGAAAGACCTGCGAAGCCCATGGCAAGGGCACTGGTGAAATTAATGATGCCGAACCATGCAGAGGAACACTCCCGCCATCAAAAAGGCGGGAGGAAACCAAGAGTCCTCTCCCAGGGGACTGGGAGAATCATCCAGCCAGTTGCGACATACGTGTGAAGTGCTGTCCACCGGGAAGCTCATCAGAGACTCAGAGCCCAAGGTTTGTACCAGGGCTGGCCATGTAGGCACCCCCTGCCTGGCACATTCAAAATCCCAGCCTTCCGCAAGGAAAGCAGGTGTTCAGGACATTGCATAAACAGTCGAGGCACAGAAACCCTCCCAATCAGTTAGGGTGGGAGGAACACTCCCCAAATTCAATTTTCCAGAGGCCAGCCTTGCATTCAGGCCTTTCTGAGGACAGTGGTCTCAGCCCTGCTGTGTTAGCTCTTCCCGGAACACCTCTGCCCTGGCTCACTCACTTTGATGACGTGAGTGCTGTGTTGAAGGAGCAAAGACCTGAGGGCCCTCGGGCAGCATCTCACATGGCACTGAATCCTGCCAACAGCTGTGTAGGCGGGCCTGGAAGTGGGTCCGTCCTTAGTCAAGTCTTGAGATGACTGAGCCTCGTGAGACACCTTGAAGATGGAGACCCAGAAAAGACCCAAATTCCTGATCCACAGAAACCACAAGATGGTAAATGTTTCAAGCCACTAAATCCTGGGGTGATTTGTTATGCAGCCAGAGATAACTGATATAGTCACTTACTGACTGACTGACTGACTGTGTGAGCCCGGGCAAGTTTCTTAACATCTCTGGGCCTCCATTTCCTCATCTGTGAAATGGGCATAATGACGGCACCCACCTGATAGGGCTGAAGTTGTGACAGAGTGGGACACACTGGGGACAGCACTTGACAGCAAGTGTTTCAACATGGAGGCTGATTTTTTTAGGCTGCTAGGACAAGGCATTCACTGCTAAGCCCTTGTTTTTTTTTTTTTAAGATTTAATTTTATTTATTTTTGGCTGCATTGGTTCTTCGTTGCTGTGCGCGGGCTCTCCCTAGTTGTGGCGAGCGGGGGCTACTCTTCGCTGCGGTGTGCGGGCTTCTCCTTGCAGTGGCTTCTCTTGTTGCGGAGCACGGGCTCTAGGTGTGCGGGCTTCAGTAATTGTGACACGTGGGCTTCAGTAGCTGTGGTGCGCGAGCTCTAAAGCGCAGGCTCAGTAGTTGTGGCGCACGGGCTTAGTTGCTCCGTGGCATGTGAGATCTTCCCGGACCAGGGATGGGACCTGTGTCCCCCTGCACTGGCAGGCGGATTCTTATCCACTGCACCACCAGTGAAGTCCATAGCCCTTGTTTCTTTTCCCTCTTGGTTAAAACCTTTTGATCAGGCAGATGGAGATCAGTTGGGTAAAGTATATGCAGCTTAAACTGGTCTCGCTCACAGGCTCTGTTGCTGCAAAGGACCTCAGTCTCAGGAGTGACTAAGGCAGTCAGACACGGAGGGAAAGCCCGGGAACCGCATAGCACCACCTGGCTCATATGCTTCTGCTCTCACTTCTTTTCCTGGGCTCGGGGAGGGGGTGTTTCGTGCCAGGGATAGCAGCTCAGGAACTGGTCTCGGCAGGAAATACGGAACTGTGTAGTGGACCCCATTCCTTGATTTTCAAGCACCAGTTTCCATCACCAGCTCCTTCCAGCCTTAAAGTCAAACTTCAGTATTGAAGATACTTTTAAAGTAGCGAATGAGAAACTCATAAAACCTGGAAAACATAGGTCTTGCATTAAAAGTATCCAAGCCCCTGGGAAATTATGCAAATTTGTGTTTTATTAGATTATTTATAAGATTGTCATTGGTGTCAGGAGAATGGCTACACTTTTTAAAATAAAAATAAATATCTGTGGTTTGGTTTTCCAGGTGGATTTTGGTTGCAACAGATAGCATTTCCCATTAACAAAATGTCTAAATATTTAAGCCAGTTTTAAACAATGACAAGTACAAACAGTATAAAGGGTCCAGAGCGTGCACTAACGGGATGCAACCAGTGCCAACGTTCAGATATGCCTTTTATAACTGATCTCTCATTATTAGCGTCGGACTGTTTGCGTGGCCCGATCTTTGGAAAGGCAGAGACATAAAGTACATATAAATATAGAAGTGGGCAGTGCTCTGCTTCCCAGTGATATCAGCAAGTCAAGTTCGGTGGGTGAGGGCAGGTCGAGGTGTGCTGAGGGCCTGTCCCGCTTGGGAGGGAGGTGACAGTTCTCTAAGGCTGATTAATCAATGCATGTTTTAGTTAAGTTCCCTGGGAAACAGCCCCGGGCTGGAGATCTGCATGCAGGAAGTTTGGATCAGAAGGCTAGGCCCAGGGAAGGAAGCAGGGCTGGGCTGTGTGCCCAAGCATGGTGCATCCCCTACACAACTGACACGTGTTTGTCAATACGGTAGAGACATAAAAATAGGAATTATGGCTTCCCATCCACTAGAGGAAAAAGGTAACAAAATTTTATCAGTCTAAGGGGAGCAAAGAATGGGGAAAAAGGATAGAAATAACAAGAAAACACAAACACCAAACAGCTCAAACAATTGAAACGAGACGGACACAGGCAAACACTAAAGAAAGATAGAGGTGTGGGTGTTTTACTTTAATATTATTTGGAAGAGTCCAACATTCACAGCGTTCAGTATTTGAGAGGTTCAGATCAGCAAGATGCCTCCCCCCACCTTCTCCCAGCCCCCTTTTTCCTCCATGGCAGCCACGAGCATCAGTAATTTCCTGTATATTCTTCCAGAGATATTCCATGCAGGTATTTTCTCCCTTTTACACTAATACGACTTCTGTACAGAATGTTCTGCTCCTCGCATTTGTTTTTATTTAATAATGCCTCTTGGAAATGATTTCATATCAGTACATCAGGAGCTGCGTTCTTTCTTAGGGGGCAGAGGATCCCCCGTTTAGCCAAAACCTTGTGAATAGACACTTGGGTTGTTTCCGGTCCTTTGTTACTACCCCAAAAGCCTGCAAGAATAACCTTGTACCTTTCATTTCAAATACTGCACATGGCATGTGGGCTAGAATAAATTCCTAGCAGTGACATTTATTGGTCAGGGAATATGTGCATTTTAAATTAGGACAGATATCAGGCGTGTTGATATTAATATCAAATAAAACAGAATTCATTGTAAGACACATTAAATGGGAAAAACAGGAATTTTTATATATTTTATATTCATAGAAGAAATAATCTACCAAGAACATATAACAGCCTTTAACCTTAAAACACCTTACAACAAAATACTAAAAAAGCAAAAAAATATTACCAATAGAAGAAGAAATTGACAAATCCACAGTTATATTAAGAAATTTTAATAATAACATCTATCAGAAATTGACAAGCGAAGTAGAAGATAGCGATTTGAGTATCAATTAAAAAGCCTGAGCAAACACAAAGTAATGAAATAGAACACATGCTCATTAGGGGTGACTGATCATTCAAAAGCTTTTGGAAAGACCAGTAAAACAGGCACCTCTCTGGTAACTGCTCAAGGAAGAAAGAGACAGTGAGAGAAGGCAATTGCACTACTGGAGAGACTTGTAAGTGTGCAAAGACACATCCATCCCCCTTCGTGCCAATGGGCTTGAAGGCATGGGTGAAATGAAAACATACAGGAAATCACCAGATTTGTTCCAAGAAACGGAGAGAAACAAAGGGAAAGGGCGGTTGGAGATGCACCCACCTCCTCGCCCCAAACAGGCACGAGGCCCAGCGGAATTTCCAGGTGAACTTTGCCAAATTTTCAGGGAACACCTCTTTCCTATGTTAAATTCACTTTATAGAAAAAGCTAGGACATTTCCCCCATCATTCTGTGTTGGCGTACCCAGGAGGCCCCAAGTGGTCAAGGACACATACAAAAAGGAAACCCTGCTGCTGACACATCACTACCACAGATGCGAAAAGACCTAAGTAAAACATTAGTGAGACAAGACAAGCCGGGAATTAAAATAAGGGATGTGCTATGATGTATTCACGGGGCATAAGGAATTGCATTATCTATATAATTATATATTCTATTATATATACTGTAGATATTATTTATTATATATTTACATTATAAAATAAACTATATATGAATGTATACATTTAATACAGCTACATAAGGAATCATAAGGAATACTCAGTGGTTAAAGGAGAAAAATTAAAATATTGACTTAATGAAATTCAAGACTCATTCCTTACCTTAAAAGTAAAAATAAGCTAAGAATAGAAGGGAGGGCTTCCCTGGTGGCGCAGTGGTTGGGAGTCCACCTGCCGATGCAGGGGACACGGGTTCGTGCCCCGGTCTGGGAAGATCCCACATGCCGCGGAGCGGCTGGGCCCGTGAGCCATGGCTGCTGAGCCTGTGCATCCACAGCCTGTGCTCCGCAACAGGAGAGGCCACTACAGTGAGAGGCCCGCGTACCGCAAAAAAAAAAAAAAAAAAGGGAACTTTTTCAACTTCATGAAGGGTATTTATCAGAAATCCTGTATCAAACATCATAATTAACAGTAAAAATATTAGAAACCAGAACCTACTAACAGATACTGTTCACTATTGTCTCAATTAGTCCACATCGACAGTCCTGGTGAGTTCAGTGAGACCAAGAGAAGAAATGAGGGAAAGAAGAAATCAACACTGCCATCATTTGCATGTCAGATAATTATCTATGTATGAAAATCCAGGAGAATGAACTGGAAAGGTATATAAAAATCTTTTATTTAAATAGTTCAGTGATTTGATAAAGATAAAAGACATCATAAACAAAGATTTTTACAAAGTGACACGCTGAGAGAAAATATTTGCCATATGTATAACAGATAACACATCACCTCCATGCTATGTAAATAGTTTCTTCAAATCACTAAGAGAAAGATGAACAATTTGAGAGAAAAGTAGGCAAAGGAGAGACACAGGTAGTTTGCAGAAAAAGATGTGCTAGTGACCACTCGACAGCCCCACGCAGACTTAAGAAATGAGAAATGATAGCGTCAAGGAGTTTTGATTACTCACTCATGAAAGGGACCAAAGTTGAAGGGGTGAAGGTGGTGGGCAAATGGGTACCCTCTGGTTAGCGCCATCATCTTGGGAGATGAGCTTTCCCTGTGCTTCCGGTTAGATTTCAGGAGAGGCTGTGTTGCTGGCACCACTAACATGACCTTGGGTTAAGTAGGTCTGGGTTAGGGGCGGGGATCTCCGTGGATCTCTGTTGCTCTAGGACTTGGGTCCCAGGAGTCGGGCGGATGAGGCTCTTCCCTGTTCTCTCACGGGGCTGAAGGGTGGCCAGGTGTGTTTGTGTGCGTGTTTAGCCTCTGCCTGGCTGGCTGTGACCCTCCAGGGGTGACAGTCCTAGTAGAGGTCTTCACTGGCATGATGTGCATAAAAGCCACAGCGGTGGTGTCAGGTGTCACCCAGAGTCCGGGAGCTCATGTCTCCCAAGCCCTTTCTTAACAGCTGAAGCCGCAGGCCCCGCCCAGGTGCTCACCTGTTGTCATAAACCCTGGCGGCCGCATTGGCACCTGCGCTTCCACATGCCCTCTAGCATTCGCTCTCTGTCTGCTTCCCTCCCTCTAGACAGCAAGCTCCACCAGGACGGGGAGGTTTACCTCTCTCCGCAGGGCCTGGTGTTGGTAAGCAAATCCCAGCGGCAGGTGTCCTGTGTGATGGATGCCAGCCTCTCGTGGGGACACTGGCTTTTCTGTCCCTCCCTCAGGCTTACGGTTTGGGAGGAAGTGAGACTGGCTCTCTGGTCACCTCTGTGTGTGTGTGTGTGTCTGCTTTGCCCAGCTGGTCACAGGACTCAGGGAAGGGGCTAAACAAGCCCCCATCCCCCCACCGCTGGGACACCAGCCTATTGTGAGATTCAAGGAGCGGAACCTGAACCAGCCGGTGCTTGGGAAGCATCTACCTGGCGTGCGACTCCCACGTGATCTCCGATTCATCTCCTAAGCCAACGCCTCTGGATGCTTGTGCCTTGTTCCCACATGGAGACATGCTGCCTGGTGGGTGGGCATCATTGCCTGGCACGTTTCAGGACGAGGAAACGGGAGGAAGCTCTCAGAGGGCTCTACCCAGGGACAGAGCTAGGGTTTCTCTCCTGCCTCGCAAGGGCAGCCTGTGGAGGGAGGAGAGACCCCTCGTGCAGTCTCGTGCAGATGTAGCTTAAAAAACATATCTATTCAGCATTATGAATATGAATTTTACACTTGGAACATGACACTAAGAACATTAAAAAATCATTAATTGCAGAAAATTAAGCTCATCTGAATCTTGGCAGGTGGAGCTATGTAGAAGACCCCCTTCCCAGCCTGGGGCCCTCCCAGCACCTTCCCCCAGTGCAGGCACAGTATCAGAATCTCCAGGAGGGGGAGTGAGAGGAAAGATGCCAAGTTTCAGCCACAGGATTTTAAAAGCTCCCCCTGGAGCTGCAGGACCAGAAGGCCGGATAGGTCTCAGACGTCCCTGAGCCCTTATTCTCCTCTCCCTCTTTATCATCAGGAAGGGGCAGAAGGGGGTGCATACATGGAGGGCAAACGCTTCCACGTTTCTGTGAAACGTGCTGCCCTGGCGGTGGGGGGTGGGGGGAGGTCCTTCCTATAACTGACATGCAAAGACCCACTGCCTCACCCCGCTGATGAGCATGTCTGTGCAGCTGTAACTGGTGCATCTTCAAACCCCGGATCTCTGGGAACAAACGACGCACTGGCCCCAGGAGCTGCAGAGGCTGCCCACACCACACAGGCGAACGCACGGCCGACTCGGGTCCCCGCATGGCTTGGCTTTCCCAGGCTTGCTCGGCTCCCGGCCTCTCAGCCAAGGGGACAGCAGGGGCCAGCTCTGAGTCGCTGTGGATCGGCTGGATTGGAAGAGGGACCCGGGCGCCCAGATACCTCGGGCTGTTCCTGGGGACAGAGGGATGCGCCAGGAGCATGTTGGTTCCCTTTGCCTGGGGAGAGGTGGGTGGGTGCATTCCGAGGCTCCTTCGATGATGGACGAGGGTGAGCATCCGGTGCCTGGGGTCCGCAGGGCTGGCGGGGACGGCACAACCCTCGCCCAGGAGGGCACACAGGTGTGCTTTCCACGAGTTCTTATAAGGGGCTAACTCCTGTGGAGCAGGGCCAGCCACAGGCCACAGGGCACCCCGATATCTGTGAATAATAAAGATCAGGCCAGTGGTTGCTGTCGGCCTCTGCACAACCCTCCCCTCCCCACGCCGGGCCACACTGCCCCGCCAGCCTCCCATCGCATTTTCACCTTTGCTGCCCCCTGCTGTCCCCTTGGCTGAGAGCCCGGGAGCCGAGCAAGCCTGGGAAAGCCAAGCCATGCGGGGACCCAAGTCGGCCGCGCCTTCGCCTGTGCGGTGTGGGCAGCCTCTGCAGCTCCTGGGGCCAGTGCGTCGTTTGTTCCCAGAGATCCGGGGTTTGAAGATGCACCAGTTACAGCTGCACAGACATGCTCATCAGCGGGGTGAGGCAGTGGGTCTTTGCATGTCAAACTCGCCAGGGGGAGTCACTAAAGCCCTGAGGTCTCCGACCTGCTCACAGAGCCAAGCTCTCTCTGGGGGTGGCTCTGCCCTCCCTTCAGTAGAGTTGGGGTGCTGTGCCCACCCTCTGAGCCCTGGGCCCCCAGGATTTACAGTGGAGCAGAAGGCCAGGGATCTATTTGAGATCATGTATTAGATTGTTAGAGAGAATTGCTCTTTGATTTAGAGCCATTGGGAAGTGAATCGTCCCAGTGGGATGGGTAATAAATGACTCATTTTATAGATGAGGAAGAAAAGCCAATCAGCCACTTCCAATCCCAGTGGGGGAGCTTCTCTTAGGTGACCCGTGGGCTGGGTTCCACCGAGCAGCAACAGTTAATCCTGTGTCCAAAAGAGCTTTCGCGGCCACTCTCCCTCCATCCCCGCCCTCTGGTCAGGTGCCCGGGCATCTTCCACCGGGTTCTCCCCAAGGGCTGCGCATGGATGGGCAGAGTGGTCCCCCTTCTGAGCTCTTCATCCTGTACTGTTCGGTGTGTCATTCTCCAGGGAAAGCCACAGTCAGGATGGGCATTTTCAAGGATGTGTTTTTCTATCCGCCACCCCAGAAAAACGATTGGCAGGAATTCTACCTGTATCTTGAAATTCCTACCAAAGCCCCCAGCCTAAGGCATTGCATGATTTAAATATCAACTGAATTTCAACCAGAAACACTGTGAATTTTATAAATGGGAGCCACACCTCAGCTCTTCCCGGGTTCACTAGAGAGACTGGGCCTGGAGGTGGGGTAGGGCTGGGCAGAATCCAGGGGAGACCGAGGGTGGGCTCCCTGTGGCCAGTGCTCACACAGCCACATGGCCAGTTGCTAGTGGGACTGCAGGTGGTGATGGTCACTACAAGCGGGTCTCAGTTCCCTCACTGCTGAAACAAGGGGGCCAGACCTGTTGACCTTTGATCTCCCTCCAGCTTAGAAGATCAGTGATTCTACGGGGGGACGTTAAGTAGTGTGACTGCAGTAGACTTACATTTAATACAGTGGGATGTGTGTGTGTGTAGGGGGCGTTTAAAGTTCAACTGATTTTTACAAGCTTGGGGTGGGGAAGGCTTTAAAAAATATGCCCCCAAACCCAGAAACATGAAAGAAAAGATTCAAAAATTCAACTACATAAAAATCCCCTGTATGGAAAGAAGAACCTATAAAATAGTCAAGACGAAAGATAAATGGAAAAGCACGCCAAATCAAAGGGCTCATTTCTTCAGTAGAGTGCCTCCAAATCAAAAACAAAAAGATCAACACCCAGAGAAACAGGCAAAATCTATAGATACTATTAGCCAGTAAACATCTGGAATATGCCCAGTCTTATGAGAGGATGCAAATTTAAGCAATGGGATAGTTTGTCTTTCCCCTGTAACACTATGAGCAAGGTGCGCTGGCACATTGCTGGTGGGGTGCACACTGATTAAGCCTCTCTGGATGGCAGTTGGACACTCTCTGTCAAATTTAAAATTCCTATAAGTTTTGACTTGGGAATTATACTCCCAGGAACTTATACAACAAATATTTTGGTAAGTGGGAAAAGGGTGTGTATTCGGTTTAATTACCATGGCATGGTCAGAGCAAAGGATTGGAAACCAGCTGCTAATAGGGGATCGGTGAAACAGATTGCTGCATGTCCACAATGGAATAAAACTTGCTCAAGGAATAAGGCAGCTCTATATTTACTGATGTGTATCTCTAACATACATCGGCGAGTGCAGAAAAGCAAGGTGCAGAATGGCCCATATGGCCTGCCAGCTTTTGCACTATTTATATGGCTATCTCTGGAGGATGCCCATGCAACTTGTCACTGCACTTGTCTCCAGAGAGGAGACCGGGTATCTGGGGCAATGGGAATCAGAGGGGAATGCATTGTATACTTTAAAATTTTTGTCCTGTGTATATATAGTACTTGTTAAAAATAAATGGTACACAAAAGTAATACAGTTGCTTTGGACTGAATGTTTACGTCCTCCCAGAATTTACATGTTGAAACCCAAATCCCTAATGTGATGGTATTTGGAGGTGGGGCCTTTGGGAGGTGATTAGGTCATGAGGGTGGGGCTCCCAGGATGGGATTAGTGTCCTGATGAGAAGAGACAGAAGAGCTGCTATCTCTCTGCTGTCTGCCACATGAGGACACAGCAAGAAAGCAGCATCTGCAAACCAGGAAGAGAGTCCTCACCAGAACCCGACCTCACTGGCACCTGATCTTGGGCTTCCAGGCTCCAGAGCTGTGAGTAATAAATTTCTGCTGTGTAAGCCATTTGAGTTACCAAGATGAGAGCTAACCACTTCGTGTGACCAAAGTGATGCATGGTGCCATGTAGGAGGTAGACAAAGCTTTTGTCTCCCTGCTGCAGAAGATCACTCCTTCTTCACCTGAGCCTCAGGTAAGGAGATGATCTGGGGCTAAGGAAACGCGTCCTCAAACCCTGGGATAACCTCCCAGGCGGTTTGATGCCCACGTGGGCAGTTAGACTCCTTCTCGCCTCCCCTGCTCTCGGGCTGGGTGCCTGCTCGTGAGCTCACGGTGGGTGGAACTGTGCCCTGCCACCCCACCCCTGTGCCTCTCCAACATCCTGGCCCAGGATGGGCTGCCTGGACCACTCAGGCATCAGGCTCGTCTGTGGCTAGCACAACCCAGCAGGTGGTGACCCTGCCCTCTGAGGCTGCAGGCTGGCACCAGACAGCCCGTCAATGACTCAAAGAAAAGTGTGTCTGGAAGCCATGGAAGAGTCATCAGAATCCCTGAGCCGGGGCCCTACCCTCCCTACTGACCAGCTGCTACGTCACCTCCACATCAGCTGAATCAACAACGCCCATCAACCTCACACCAACGACGGACACTGGCTCTCGTGTGTGGTCCTCCCTCGTCCCAGGACTGGTAGCCACTATGAATCAGGGAGATCCTCCTCTGTCTTGAAGATGCATCATTCATCTTCCGAGGATGAATACATGCTGAGGTTTCAGTAGATTCCCAGACACGCGTGAATGTCCCGCGGGGATCAATCTCTTTGGAAGAGAGCGCAGTGGCTCTAAGAAGTCCTTGCAGGCCTTTGGAGAACCCCCTCAGTGCCCTGCTTCCCCATCATGGCATACAAGGCAACACGAGGTGTCTGGGGCCTTCCTCCCCCAGCCCCCGTTGCTCTGCACCTTCAGGACCGTCACTGTGGGTCAGCCACAGCAGGGGACTCGCAGGCCGACCCTCGACCGTGGCAGAAGCTCTCTCACCCCGTGATTGGGAGAGCCCGGCACAAGCACCACAGGTGTTTTGCCGGAGTGCATTTCTAGAAATGGTTAGAAGGCAGGCAGTATTTCCCCAAGGGAACAATGAGAATAAGAGATGGTATAAAATGGGGGCGAGCTGGCCGTCGTAACAAGGGCTTGGCATCAAATAAGTCAGAGCCAAGACCAAAAAAGTTGTCATGCAAATAAAAATATGATTACTATAAACTTCCATAATCAGGGGCGGAAATATCATCACCCACCGAGATGAAGAATTTCAGAGCTTACACAGCCCTCCCGGCTCACTTATCCGTGAGGAAATGGCGTTCGGGATGGAGAAGGGCGTCACCCAAAGTCACAGAACTGGAGGCACAGGAGCCCCAAGACTGGCAGGCCTCCTCCTCCAAAGCAGGAAGCCTGAAATCGTCTCTCCCCGCAGCTGGGACTGAGGGCTCCTGTCCACCCCCCGGCTGTTTGGTGAGGGAGCAGACCACACGGGGTCCAGCTAGGGCCTGAGCGCTTGTCTCCTGAGTGGGGCCCCCTGACCCCTCCGCAATCCGTGTCGCATCAGATGACTGCCTCACTTTCCCATCTCGATAGGGGGTCTTGCCAGATACAAACCTGCGTGCTTGCCCCATCAGATTAGGTCGCCTGAAGGGCCTTTTATGATTACTGCTGTTCAGAGCTCTGCCCCCTTAGGGCTTTGTAGACAAGGACACAGCACCATCACCAGATATCAAGATAAGCAAGCACGTGCCCCTCCCCCACATCCTGGAGGTGACAGTCCAGAGTGGAAACCAAAGTGGGTGACAATCTTCCAGTCAGTGCTATAGTTCTCCGGTCCCAGCTGCTGCCATGGGCCCCACAGCTCAGCAAGCCTTTTCTTTTCTTTTAAAAATAATGCTGGTATTTGAGGACAAGATAAATATTAGCCTGTAGCTAATCGTAACGTCAGACTTTTACTGTATATGGCTTTCTGGAAACACGGCTTGATTTGCTGCACGTAAAAAAAACCGGTAAGCACAAGCGTGCCGTCCCGGGGTCCAGGTATAATTGCGAAAATTTCAAAACCCGATTCTGAGACACGTGTGTAGTGACCGTGGATCAATGATTCATTGATGATTCATAAGGCAACGAGGGGAGCGGCAGGAAGGTGAAGCTGGTTTAATGAACATTTGAGGAACGGAGATAGGTACAGGCAGCTGGCAAGGAGATGCCGGAATAAGCTTGTATGATGCAAAATTGGGCACTAGCCCACGGGGCAGCTGTGGCATAACATCTGGGGACAGATGTCGCTTGAGGTTTGTCAAGTTAACAGCCAGCGTCTCCGAGTGGGGCTCTAATCAAGGCACAAGCACGTGCGCTCTGGGCGCAGAGGTAATCGTTGGCAGGTGAGTTGAATGATGCTCTTGCATTTCCAGGCTCGGAGAATCTCTTCTCAGGGGGGTCCTCCCGCCTCGCCCTCTTCCCAGCTCACAGCCTGGATGCCTCAGCGGGCAGAGGGGGAGCTGTGTTTGCTGCCTGTGGTCACCTGGATGAGGTGGGCACCCAACCACAGGATGAGGCCAGAGTGCAGGTCCAGCCCTGCTGTAACCTCGGCTTCCTCATCTGAAATGGGTGGAATTATGACTGCACCGTGTCGATTAGAGGATCATTCATGACACGTATGTGACTGTGTGACTCAGGCAGCCGGCAGGGCCCCCTCCCCAGCTTCGTGGGAGCGCAGAGGCAGTGCAGCTACCACACCTCCCTGTGTGCACATCAGCGTCCTGAGTCTCCGCTTCCTTCTTGGAAATCTTGGCGGCGTAGAGGTCCTGCTGCCAGAGGCCATTCTTTCTTGTCCCAAGTCATCACTGAGCTGGGGGAAGGGGGGGTAAATGGCCACCTGGAGAAGCACAGGGTGGGGTCATCAGCCTTCGAAAATAAGAACACGGGACACGCGGTCAAATTTGACTAGCAGATAAACAACATGTGTACAAGCTGACCTCAGAGAGATCCTGGGTTCGGTTCCAGACCACCACGATAAGGCGAATATGGCAATAACGTGAGTCACAGGAATGTTTTGGTTTCCCAGTGCATATAAATTTATATTTACATTATACTGTAGTCTATTAAGTGTGCAGTAGCAGTTATGTCTAAAAAATGTACATGCCTTAGTTAAAAAATAATGTTGTTGGGAAAATGGTGCCAATAGTCTTGCTCAACACAGGGTTACAAACCTTCAATTCGCAAAAAATGCAGTATCTGAGGAGTGCAATAAAACGAGGTATGACTGTATATTTTTTTTATTTATTTTTTTGTGGTACGCGGGCCTCTCACTGCCATGGCCTCTCCCGCTGCGGAGCACAGGCTCCGGACGCGCAGGCTCAGCGGCCATGGCCCACGGGCCCAGCCGCTCCGCGGCATGTGGGATCTTCCCGGACCGGGGCATGAACCCGTGTCCCCTGCATTGGCAGGTGGACTCTCAACCACTGCGCCACCAGGGAAGCCCATGACTGTATATTTTTAAGCATAAGTGTGTCCCATGCAATATTTGGGATATACTTATACTAAAAAGTTATTTGTTGTTTCTCTGAAATTCAAATTTGACTCCCATCTTGTATTTTATCCAGTAAGCCCAGTCCAGAAACCAGCAAAGGCAGAAAGGGGAACAGGAAGGAGCACAGGCAGCGGGGGCAGAAGTGGGAGGAAAACGGTCTGGGGGTGAGGACTGTAGAAATGACAGAAGGCCCGTCACGTGAGGAGAGCAGAGGCTGTTTGCCCAGAGCCGGCTGTGGCGAGGCATTCTGGCAGAGACGAGGAGTGGGCGAGCTTCCTGGTGGAGAGAAGGGGCGCTCAGGTGGCCCCGACCGAGGCTGCGGGCCTGGGGGCTGGACGCCGGTAACCTACGTGACTGATTAGGGGAGCACATCTGGCTTTCTCTGGCTGCTCCTAAGTAGGAAGGGGGAAAAAAAAATTAGGGAAGTCATTAGTTATTAATCAAGTGCTGTCCACGTGAGGCTGGGATTATTGTTTTGCTTCCTGGATTGTCACTAAATACTGCAGGCAGCGTCCTGGGCTGGTTACTGCAGATAAGGCGTTTTTTCCCCGTGCTGGTTACTGCAGGCTGTGGGCCTGTGTGTTATAAGTCCTGTGTGTTTCTTCCACCACCCGCTTCAAGGTTCAGTTCTCCTGGACTGGTTTGAGTCCTGCATTTTCAATATTGCAACTCAGCAGTCCAAATCCCTGAATGGTTTCTGTCTTCTTTAAAAGGTCTCCAGTGTGGAATATGCCGTAACTTCCTATTGATATAATGAGCTTCTATGTACCCTTACATGCCCAGTGCCATGATGTGTGCTCAGGATGGCTGGTGAGAGAACAGCCATGACCTCTGCCCCGTGGGATGACCGCACAGCAAGCTCTTCAGCGTCTCTCACGTGGCTCACCCCGGATCCAGAATAGAAGCCTCTCATCTCCTTTGGGTGCCACATGGAGAAACAGCCAGTCCCATCCCAGTCCAGACCTTGCACGTCTGCGGTTTGCCTTTGCTCCCCCTGCTAAGGCCCTTCTGTCTCAACATCTCCACTCTCTCCATTGTTTACATCCTTGGGAAACAGGGATCCCCAGATGGAAGCATCTTCTGCAAGGGCCTGACCGGACCTGGAAGGAGAAGAAGAAATCAGTTGGTTTATTTTGGTTCTGTAAACGCCCAGCGATTTTTCAGGCACTTCTCTGCACCATGTGCTCTTCCAGGTGCTGACGGTGCAAAGAGATGCAGACCTGGCCCTGCTGTCCCGGAGATCTTGGTGGAGGGGGTCCTATCCAGAGCGCTGTCTCTCTCTCTCTGTGTCAGGAGCCCACGGACAAGGCAGGGGCAGGTCCCAGCCCAACGCAGGGTCTCGCATGTGTCAGGTCATAATGCACATGGTTTCCAGGTTCAGGGCCGTGACGATCTTCTCATGCAGCGGCAATGCTCCGTGCCGCTTTGAACTCTGCTGTTTCTTCTTAAGGTAATTTGTAAAATTTTAATTGATGTGTTATTCTTTTGTCTCTTGGTTCATCAGATTAATTTTGTTAACTTTTTATTATGGAAAATTTCAAATGCACAGAAGTGGGGAGAATGGTACAATGAACCCTCCCTATGCAACCATCGCTCAACTCTGACAAGTCACATTGGGGCTTATATTGTTATGTCTACAGACCCCGCCCCCTGACACACACACACAAACACACACACACACACACACAGAGCCAGGATCTGAGCAGCTTTTGGGACACATCGTGTTGCTGCTGTATGTTCCCAGGAGACCACAGCTCCATGAGGGCCGTGCTGTGCACAGTGGACTGCGTCTCTGGCCCCATGAACCCTCCTCTGACTCCGGACGTCCTGCAAACAAGCCATCCCTCCCCATTGCACGTAAACCAAGTTCTTTCTAAACTGTATCCCCACTCCCTACAGGGCTCCAGTTTTGCTCTAAAAAGCTGGATACGCTTTCATCGAAATCAGCTTTGTTTCTAATTGTTATCTTATTAGGACGTGTTCCCCAAATGATTATCCAACGTAGTGGTTCTCTGCCTGGGCCACCCGTTAGCACCACCTGAGCAGTGCTGAGAATACACAGGAGAACGTGATGTGATCAGTCTCGGTGGGTAGGGCCCAGGCACTGGTTTCTTAAGGGGCCCTAGGGGCTCTCACGGGCAACCTGGGTGGAGACGACTGTCCACCTGCCTCCAAGCACTGACAGCGTCTAGAGCACAGACAGGATGCTCAGCAGACAGAACTCTTTCGCAGGCCCGAAATCATTTCATTTGACCCAGTTTTTTTACCTTCAAGTCCAGGCAACAGACTCTTAAGCCAGCAAACACAGCTAATTGACAACCACAAGGGGTTCTCTTTTGCAGAGAGATGGAGCGACTCACACACTAATCGTTCCAGCTGCCTGTGTCTTGCAAATGCTGCTCCTGAGGTCTTCAAAGCAGGCTGGCCCTGCGGAAGGATAAAGACTAATTTTTCATTCCTTCTATGTCTCACAGTAAAACCTTTCCCAGGAAGCTCTACAAGCCAAGCGGAGAACCTCAGTGGAACCAGCTGGTTATTGTAGGTTAAATCAGATTTAGTGGGACTTCTAATATACATGGGCAGGTGTGGTAGCAGAACTCTAAGATGACCCTGAGATTCCCATCTCCTGGTGGGCATGCCCTTTATAACCTGCCCCCTGGATTGCAGGCAGAAGCTGTGACTCCGACGGGATATCATGCCTGTAAGCAGGTTACTCATCAGTTGACCTTGAGTTCATCAAAAGGCAGAGGGTCCCGGGGGGCCTGGCCTAATCAGGTGAGCCCTTCAAGGAGCTGAGCCCTTCCTGGAGCAAGAGGTTGGAAGTTTGAGGGGCCTGCGGAGGGGGCCACATGGCAAGGGCCTGAGGGTGACCTCTAGAAGCTGAGGGTCATCCCCGGCTAACAGCTAGCAGGACAATGGGAACCCCAGGTCTCCTACGACTGCAAGGAAATATGTTCCACCACCACCCCGAGGGCCGTGGAAGGTGATCATTCCTCACCTGAGCCTCCAGGTAAGGACACAGCTGGCTGACAGTGTGATTTCAGCCTGGAAGTCAAGGACTCAGCTGACCTGTGCTCGAGTGCCATGGAAACCATAAGAGAGATTTGGGGGTGTTGCTTGTTTACTTAGGTTTATTTATTGTAAAATATACATCATATAAAGTGTACCATTTTGATCGTCTTTAAGTATACAGTTCAGTGGCATTAAGTACATTCATAGCGCTGTGCCTCCATCACCACTACTTCCAGAACTGTTTTGCCAGCCCAAACTGAAACCCTGTGCCCGCTAAACACTAACTCCCCATTCCTCCCTCCCCCTGCCCAGGTACCTTTGCTCTACTTTCTTTCTCTAGACAGTAAATTCTGCCTCTTTCTGGGCTCAGGTCAGAGCCTTAAACGTGCTCCTGTGTCCGTAGATCCCAGGAAGGGCAGACGGAGCACTGCCCTTTCCAAATGCATTCCCCTCAAAGGACTTGGCAAAGAGTACCTCCTAGGATAACCTGCTACGACCCTGGGATGCCTGGTGGCTGGTGATAGGGAGCAAGGGAGGGACTCTGAGCAAGGCCCACACTGTCAGGTGGGCAGTTGGAAGGTCTCCATGGTCGTACGGACCATGTGGGCCTGAGGCAGTCCCGGCATCTCAGAGGTCAGCACTGTCATTCAGAAGAGACCTGAGCAGTGGCTTCGGAGGGGGACAGGTCGAAAGGGGTGCAGGCAGTGGAGTGGGGGAAGTGACGCCCCTCACGGAACCCGGGGAGCACGGGCTTGAAGGGAGAGGCTGGGCTGTGCCCTGGGGAGGGGGCTGATAGGTGCCTCCAACCTCTGTGCCTCACGCCCGACATCTGAGGCCACAGCAGTGGCCTGGGTGGGTCAGAGAACTTAGCAGGTCAGCAAGTGCCACGGCCCTGGTGCCTGGGCTCCGGCGAGTGCTCAGTGAACAGCCTGCACAGACTCAGTGTGATTAGAGTCGCAGAAAGTTAGAGAGAACCTCGTCTCTCCTGTGGGCGCCCATCCTTGTTTATGTCGACGTGTCCAGCCTCTCTGTCTCCTCGGGCCGTGCTGGCCGGGGCAGTTAGGTCCGGCTCATGGTGATGGCAAAGGTCAGGGTTGGCTGCCCCCCTTCCAGCCTCAGGCTCCGGAAGCAGGAAGGGCTCTGGGTCCTGGTCCTTCCAGAGCAGGCCATCCATGTGACTTGCCAGGGGCCCATCCTTCCAGGCACCCTCTCCCCTTCACACGTCAGCCTCCCTCCTCCTGGCTCTGCTGGATGCTGAGGTTGGTCCATGCTGTTGTCCCCATAAGCCCCAGAATGTCCTTGTTGCCCTCTGTCCCCCTGGGCAATGCTGAGGTTTAATCACACATCTTCAACAAGTAATAATCACACTTGATGTTTTACAGTGAACATGGGCTGAATGGTTTTTTTTTTGTTTTTGTTTTTGTTTTTTGCAGCACACGGGCCTCTCACTGCTGTGGCCTCTCCCGTTGCGGAGCACAGGCTCCGGACGCACAGGCTCAGCGGCCATGGCTCACGGGCCCAGCTGTTCCACGGCATGTGGGATCTTCCTGGACCAGAGCACAAACCCGCGTCCCCCCAATCGGCAGGTGGACTCTCAACCACTGCACCACCAGGGAAGCCCGGGCTGAATGTTTTTAAGGCAACAGGTACTTTGCTAGAAATATGTGAGGTTGTCGAATTATGTCTCTGTTTATAAATGACCAACTAAGCCTTCAGGAGGTTTAGCAACTTGCCCAAAGGGATGGCACTGGATTCAAAGATCATGTTGTCATGACTAAGTCCGAGGCCCTCGACGGCAAGCTACAGACTTGGGCAAACGGGACGTCCAGGAGACGGAAGCAGGAGCAGGTTCTCAGAGGGAGAGAGACAGGAGTTTGGAGGAGGAGCTGCCCCTGAACTTTCGGGTCCTGGTTCTACACCAGCTTGGCGTCATCTTGAGTGTGTGCGTGCTGCGTAAAGAAGCTGGAGCTGACATGAGTGGATTTGTCCTTGTAACAAAACTGTCTTAAATAAAATAAGATATTATGTAACTGTCTCATTATATTTTACATTTATCGTTTTCCTTTTGCCTAAGAACTTCCTATGCATTTCAAACAGGCTAGGGGAAAAAAAACCCATAAAAGCAAGCTAAAACAATTCCTACTCACAACACAGAGCAACTAACGAGGTTATTTGTTGCTTATCCATGCAAATTTTCCTCTTTCTAAATGTTTTATGAAATGTCATGATCAGTACCTACTGGTTTATAATCTGCATGAACTCTAGATCACTGACATCTCTGTAGAACTTTCTTTGGGTGGCTACATACATTTCATTGAATAAAAGAACCATAGTTTATTCAATCACGAGTTGTCGAGTATGAGTGTCTCTCTTGTTTATGCTGTGATCAGCACCATTGTTACCACTCAGAAATATGCCAGCCAACAGTCTATTAATAAGATGAAGATCTGTGATACTGCTTCGTGGAAAGGAAAATCCAGATTCTTATGTGCCAGTATTTCCAATCCTGGCTACAGGTTAGATCCACTCAAGAGGGCTTTTAAAAAATGCAATGGCTGGGCCCAACCCCAGAAAATCTAGTCTAATTGACCTGTGTGTGCCTGTCATAGGCAATTTTTTTTTTTTTGCGGTACGCGGGCCTCTCACTGCTGTGGCCTCTTCCCGTTGCGGAGCACAGGCTCCGGACGTGCAGGCTCAGCGGCCATGGCTCACGGGCCCAGCCTCTCCGCGGCATGTGGGATCTTCCCGGACCGGGGCAGGAACCCGTGTCCCTGCGTCGGCAGGCGGACTCTCAACCACTGCGCCACCAGGGAAGCCCCAAAGGCATTTTTTTTAAAGCTCTCCAGGTGATCCTATTTTGCATCCAGGGTTGAGAGACACTGAAATAGGCTGTCTTTATAAAACATGTTCTTGTTCATATCCTAATAACTTGTTAAAATGCCCCTCTTGTCTCTTTTTGAACTCCTTCCCATCTTGCTTACTGAGCTGGCCCTGTTAACTTGAAAATGTCAACAAGGAGAGATAGGAAATTAATTTATTTGAGAGAACTGGCTTTTGCTCCTTCTCTAAGCGAGGTATGACCTTGAAACCAAGGATAGTATAAGAAAGCCAAATTGTTGGCCCATCTCACTTATGAAGATGTATCCCTAACAAAATATTAGCAAACTGAATCCCAGAGTGTATGAAAATGATAATAGCCAATACCTAAGAATTGCCTACAAGTTCAAGGAAGATTTAATGTTAGAAAATCTGAAAATATCTTTCTATTGAGAGAGAAAATCATCTCAGTAGAAGTTGAAAAAACCTCTTATAAAATTAACCATTCATGATGAAAAATAAAAATTTCTTATTAAACTAGGAGTAATAGTACATGTTCTTCACCTAATAAAGGGTACCTAATATATACACAATGAATCATTCTAATGATGAAACAAGGAAGCATCCACTTTAAAATCAACAACAAGGCAAAGCTGTTCCATATCTCTATGCTTTTTTTTGACAGTACATATAAAAAGGAATTAATAGCATAGGTGAAAAAGAGAAACACTTGTCATTATTTTCAGATGTGCAAATATTAATATCTACAAATCATTATTTGCTTACTGAGCAAATACAAATCATTATTTGTAGATATGATTATCTACAGTGATAACACAAAAGTCTATAAATTATTAGAAAAATTGGGTGTTTAGCAAGGTGGCTAGATGAAAAATTGATTTTCAAAAATGAATAGTGGGGCTTCCCTGGTGGTTCAGTGGATGGGACTCCGCCTGCCGATGCAGGGGACACGGGTTTGTGCCCCAGTCTGGGAGGATCCCACGTGCCGTGGAGCGGCTGGGCCCATGAGCCATAGCCGCTGAGCCTGCGCGTCCGGAGCCTGTGCTCCACAACGGGAGAGGCCTCAACAGTAAGCGGCCCACGTACCGCAAAAAAAAAAAAAAAAAAATAGTGAATAGTGGACTCCCCTGGTGGCACAATGGTTAAGAATCCACCTGCCAGTGCGGGGGACGTGGGTTTGATCCCTGGTCCAGAAAGATCCCACATGCCACGGAGCAACTGAGCCCGTACACCACAATTACTGAGCCTGCACTCTAGAGCCCATGAGCCACAACTATTGAGCCCACACACCACAACTGCTGAAGCTTGCGTGCCTATAGCCTGTGCTCCACAACAAGAGAAGCTTCTGCAATGAGAAGCCTGTGCACCGCAACGAAGAGTAGCCCCCACTTGTTGCAACTAGAGAAAGCCCGCATGCAGAAACGAAGACCTAACACAGCCAAAATAAAAACAAATAAAGGAAAAGTGAATAGCAAAAAATCGTTATAGTAGAAAAAGATCTGCAAGTTTCTTAGAACAAATCTAAGAAATTATTTGTAAAACCCTTACACAGAAAATCTGTACAGACTATGACATTAAAGAAGGACCAAAGGCATGGCTGGATATCCTATGTTCGTGAATAGGAAAACAGAATGGCTCAAAAATACAAATTCTCTCTAAATAGATCTCTAGATTTAAGACAGCTCCATTCAGAATCACAACAGGGTTTTCATGAACTTGACACCTGATTTGTAACACGTGTAGTGAAGATCAAAGGACTGAGAAAGAGCCATGTGTATTCTAAACAAACATGAGGAGGATTTGCCTAGCAGACGTTAAGTATTATCACGAAGTTATAGCAATTAAGACAGTGTGGTGTTGGGCTAAGGATAACAAACCAGCCAATGGGGCGCAACAGAGAACCCACAAGCAGGACCACTTGATACACAACTGAGGTGACATTGCTGGTTGGAGGGAGATTGTTCAGTAAATGGAACTAGAAAAGTGGTTTTTCTTCGTCCATACAGAATAAAGTAAAATGGGATACCTGCCTCACATCAGACACAAAGGTCAACTTTACATGTAGGAACATCAAAACAAAACGCTAAAATTTTTAACAAGAAAATATAGGTGATTATTTTTCTGACCTTGGGGTAGAAAAAGCTTTCCGTAATAATACACCAAAAGCCTGCATTATGAAACTGATGAGTTCGGCATTAGTAGTACATGCAACTGACACAGACTATAAAACAAACTTCTAGAGATTAATAAGAAAAAGACAATTGATGTGAAAAATGGGTGAAAGATATGAACAGGCCTTTCAGAGAAGAGGCAATACAGGGGCCCAGTAAACTGTAATAAACTTCATTAGAAATCAGGGACATGCCCATGACATAATGAAATACCATTGCATACCTATGTTTGGCAAAATTATGAAGCCCGACAGTGCCAAGTATTGGAGAGGAAGCAGATCAAGAGTATACTTTAGGGCTTCCCTGGTGGCACAGTGGTTGAGAGTACGCCTGCCGATGCAGGGGACGCGGGTTCATGCCCTGGTCTGGGAAGATCCCACATGCCGCGGAGCAGCTGGGCCCGTGAGCCATGGCCGCTGAGCCTGTGCTCCGCAACGGGAGAGGGCCACAACAGTGAGAGGCCCGCGTACCGCAAAAAAAAAAAAAAAAAAAAAATTTTTTTGGAAA
>NW_020173927.1:2846529-2935164 GCF_003031525.2 Neophocaena asiaeorientalis asiaeorientalis
AAAGGGAGAGGGCCGCGGGAAAAAAAAAAAAAAAAAAAAAAAAAAAAGAAGTGTACTTTATACACTGCTGGTGGGAGCGTTAAGTTGTTAAAACTACTCTGGAAATCAATCTTTGAACATTGTAAAGTTGAACATTAGCCTACCCAACAATCTGGCAATTCCAGTCCTAGAAACCATTAAGAGAGATGCTTACAGTCGTGCATAAGAAGTCTCGAACAAGACACAGATGTAGAGGACAAATGTATGGACACCAAGGGGGGAAAGTGGCGGGGGTGGTGATGGTGAGATGAATTGGGAGATTGGGATTGACATATATACACTAATATGTATAAAATGGATAACTAATAAGAACCTGCTCTATAAGAAATAAATAAAATAAAAGTTCAAAAATTAAATAAAAAAGAAGTCTCGAATAAGGATGCACATAGCAGTGCTGCTTCCAATAGCACTGGAAAAAAACTGGAAGGATCCCACTGCCTATATAAACGGAGTCCACTCACACACAGACTACTATACAGGGCTGATAGTGAGTGAGCTACAGCCAGATTAAAAACACAATGCTTCATAGCACGGTAAGGTTGCATGAAAAAGCAAGTCCCAGAAGACTTCATATAGTATGAGAGCCTTCTAATATAGTTTTAAAAATGCACAGCTACACAAAATATTTAGGCCTACATGTGTATGTCATAATAGTTTTCTTTAAAGCAAAGTAATGATGAATCCCAAATTCAAGACGGTAGTTGCTTCTGAGGAAAGAAGCAAAGTGATTATGGGAAAAGAGCACATATGAAGGTATTAGTTATCTGCAGTGTTCTCATGCTTGAGCTGGCTGGTGAGTTCAGGGTGTTTATCATATACAGACAGACAGACATGCGTGCCTAACAAAGACAGCCATACATGGACCAATGGTTGTATTACAACCTGACTCTAGGATTATGCACAGACCCCAATTCTGCACATCTGAGGTCCAATTTTCTTTTAAAAAAGAGAGGAAACGAGAACAGAAACCTTACTTTAGTTGAGCTACCACATGTCAAGAAGACCAGGAACAAATGCACTGTTTATAAATCTTGTGGTTTGGCTTCACTTTCCAAATCCATCTTCCAAGACTGACAGACACTCTTGGCTCAGGGGTGTACTGGGGAAGGTTGAAAGGGGCTGTAGGGCTGCAAAAGTCTTCCCAATAGTCCTGATTACCTCCACCCCAAGCAAATGCACCTTCCGTTCCATGCTGCTCTAGAACCCAGGTGTAGAGTCTGCATGGAGCCATCACGCCCCTGTCAACAACTTCCTTGAAACTGTCTTGGTTTGGTCCTTCTAGCACCAAAAGTAGCATTGTGTTCCCAAGGCTTCTTGTAGATGAAGCCAAAGCCTGTGCTCTGTAAAGACTCATTGTTTGAACAAGTCCCTGATGACATACAAAGAACTTCCTTCCCAGGCAGTAAACTGCCCTTGAATCTTCCCTGATCTTGGCTGACATGCTCTGACCCTCTTGAAGTAGTATGAGGTGACTGATTTTTCTTGTCAAGCAAACATGGACCTGCTGGGCAGTAGGAGGCCTTTTCTACAATGATGCTATTAATCTCATTCACTTTTATTTTTTAAACTAAGTTTTATTGGAGTATAGTTGATTTACAAGGTTGTGTTAGTTTCTGCTGTACAGTAAAGTGAATCAGTTATACATATCCATATATCCACTCTTTTTTAGATTCTTTTCCCATGTAAGTCATTACAGAGTACTGAGTAGTGTTCCCTGTGCTTTACATGTTTTTTCTCAAATTTATTTTTTATACAGCAGTTCTTATTAGTTATCTATTTGATACATATTACTGCATATATGTCAATCCCAATCTCCCAATTCACCCCACCACCATCACCCCACCCCACCTCGCTTATCCCCCTTTGGTGTCCATATGTTTGTTCTCTACATCTGTGTCTTTATTTCTGCCTTGCAAACTGGTTAATTTGTACCATTTTTCTAGATTCCACATATATTCGTTAATATATGATATTTTTTTTTCTCTTTCTGACTTACTTCACTATGTATGACAGACTATAGGTCCAACCACGTCTCTACAAATGACACAATTTCATTCCTTTTTATGGCTGAGTAATATTCCATTGTATATATGTGCCACATCTTCCTCATCCATTCATCTGTTGATGGATGCTTAGGTTGCTTCCATGTCCTGGTTATTGTAAATAGAGCTGCAATGAACACTGGGGTACATGACTCTTTTTGAATTATGGTTTTCTCTGGGTACATGCCCAGTAGTGAGATTGCTGGTTCATATTGTAATTCTATTTTTAGTTTTTTAAGGAACCTCCATACTGTTCTCCATAGTGGCTGTATCAATTTACATTCCCACCAGCAGTGCAAGAGGGTTCCCTTTTCTCCACACCCTCTCCAGCATTTGTTGTTTGTGGATTTTTCCGATGATGCCCATTCTAACCCGTGTGAGGTGATGTCTCACTGTAGTTTTGATTTGCATTTCTCTAATAATTAGTGATGTTGAGTAGGTTTTCATATGCCTCTTGGCCATCTGTATCTTTGGAGAAATGTCTATTTAAGTCTTCTGCCCATTTTTTAATTGGGTTGTTTGTTTTTATAATATTGAGCTGCATGAGCTGTTTATACATTTTGGAGATTAATCCTTTGTCTGTTGAATCATTTGCAAATATTTGCTCCCATTCTAAGGGTTGTCTTTTCATCTTGTTTATAGTTCCTTTGCTGTGCAAAAGCTTTTATGGTTCATCAGGTCCCATTTGTTTATTTTTGTTTTTATTTCCATTACTCTAGGAGGTGGGTCAAAAAAGATCTTGCTGTGATTTATGTCAGAGTGGTCTTCCTATGTTTTCCTCTAAGAGTTCTATAGTGTCCAGTCCCACATTTAGGTCTTGAATCCATTTGGAGTTTATTTTTGTGTATGGTGTTAGGGAGTGTTCTAATTTCATTCTTTTACATGTAGCTGTTCAGTTTTCCCAGCACCACTTATTGAAGAGACTGTCATTTCTCCATTGTATATCCTTGCCTCCTTTGTCATAGACTAGTTGACCATAGGTGAGTGGGTTTATCTCTGGGCTTTCTATCTTGTTCCATTGATCTGTATTTCTGCTTTGGTGCCAGTACCATATTGTCTTGATTACTGTAGCTTTTTAGTATAGTCTGAAGGTATGGAGTCTTGTTCCTCCAGGTCTGTTTTTCTCCCTCAAGATTGCTTTGGCTATTTGGGGTCTTTTTTGTCTCCATACAAATTTTAAGATTTTTGTTCTAGTTCTGTAAAAAACGCCACTGGTAATTTGATAGGGATTACATTTAATCTATAGATTGCTTTGGGTAGTATAGTCATTTTCACAATATTGATTCTTCAAATCCAAGAACATGGTATATCTCTGTCTGTTTGTGTCATCTTTGATTTCTTTCATTAGTGTCTTTTAGTTTTCTGAGTACAGGTCTTTTACCTCCTTAGGTAGGTTTATTCCTAGGTATTTTATTCTTTTTGTTGCAATGGTGAACGGAATTGTTTCCTTAATTTCTCTTTCTGACCCATTGCTGTTAGTGTATAGGAATGCAAGAGATTTCTGTGCATTAATTTTGTATCCTGCAACTTTATCAGATTCATTGATTAGCTCTAGTAGTTTTCTGGTAGCATCTTTAGGATTCTCTATGTATAATATCATGTCATCTGTGAACAGTGACAGTTTTACTTCTTCTTTTCCAATTTATATTCCTTTTGTTTCTTTTTCTTCTCTGATTGCTGTGGCTAGGACTTCCACAACTATGTTGAGTAATAGTGGCGAGAGTGGACATCCCTGTCTTGTTCCTGATCTTAGAGGAAATGATTTCAGTTTTTCACCATTGAGAATGATGTTTGCTGTGGGTTTGTCATATACGGCCTTTATTATGTTGAGATAGGTTCCCTCTGTGCCCACTTTCTGGAGAGTTTTTATCATAAATTGGCATTGAATTTTGTCAAAAGCTTTTTCTGCATCTATTGAGATGATCATATGGTATTTATTCTTCAGTTTGTTAATATGATGTATCACATTGTTTGATTTGCATATATTAAAGAATCTTTGCATCCCTGGGATAAATCCCAGTTGATCATGGTGTATGATCCTTTTAATGTGTTGTTGGATTCTGTTTACTAGTATTTTGTTGAGGATTTTTGCATCTATATTCATCAGTGATATTGGTCTGTAATTTTTTTTTTTGTAGTATCTTTATCTTTAGTATCAGGGTGATTGTGGCCTCGTAGAATGAGTTTGGGATTGTTCCTTCCTCTGCAATTTTTTAGAAGAGTTTGAGAGGGATAGGTGTTAGCTCTTCTGGAAGTGTTTGATAAAATTCAGCTGTGAAGCCATCTGGTCCTCGACCTTTGTTGGAAGATTTTTAGTCATAGTTTCAATTTCATTACTTGTGATTGATCTGTTCATATTTTCTATTTCTTCCTGGTTCAGTCTTGGAAGGTTATACTTTTCTAAGAATTTGTCTATTTCTTCTAGTTTGTCCACTTTATTGGCATAGAATTTCTTGTATATATTTCATATAATGCTTTGTATTTCTGCAGTGCCCGTTGTAACTTCTCCTTTTTCATTTCTAATTTTATTGAGTTGAGTTCTCTCCCTCTCTTTTTTGATGAGTCTGCCTAAAGATTTATCAATTTTGTTTGTCTTCTCAATGAACCAGCTTTTAATTTTGCTGATCTTTGCTATCGTTTTCTTTATTTCTGTTTCATTTATTTCTGCTCTGATCTTTATGATTTCTTTCCTTCTGCTAACTTTGGTTTTTGTTGTTCTTCTTTCTCTAGTACCTTTAGGTGAAAGTTTAGATTGTTCATTTGAGATTTTTCTTATTTCTTGAGGTAGGATTGTATTGTTATAAACTTCCCTCTTAGAACTGCTTTTGCTGCATCCCATAGGTTTTGGGTCATCATGTCTCCATTGTCATTTGTTTCTAGGTAATTTTTGATTTCCTCTTTGATTTCTTCAGTGATCTCTTGGTTATTTAGTAACGTATTGTTTAGCCTCCATGTGTTTGTATTTTTTACAGATTTTTTCCAGTAATTTATTTCTAATCTCATAGCATTGTGGTTGGAAAAAATGCTTGATACGATTTCAATTTTCTTAAATTTACTGAGGCTAGATTTGTGACCCAAGATGTGATCTATCCTGGAGAATGTTCTGTGTGCACTTGAGAGGAAAGTGTTATCTGCTATTTTCAGATGGAATGTCCTATAAATATCAATTAAACCTATCTGGTCTATTGTGTCATTTAAAGCGTGTGTTTCCTTATTAATTTTCTGTCCGGATAATCTGTCCATTTGTGTAAGTAGGTGTTAAAGTCCCCCTCTATTATTGTGTTACTGTCGATTTCCTCTCTTACAGATATTAGAATTTGCCTTATGTTTTGAGGTGCTCTTATGTTGGGTGCATATGTATTTATAATTGTTATATCTTCTTCTTGGATGGATCCCTTGATCATTATGTAGTGTCCTTCCTTGTCTCTTGTAACATTCTTTATTTTAAAGTCTATTTTATCTGATATGAGTATTGTTACCTCAGCTTTCTTTTGATTTCCATTTGCATAGGATATCTTTTTCCATCCCCTCACTTCCAGTCTGTATGTGTCCCTAGGTCTGAAGTGGGTCTCTTGTAGACAGCATATATATGGGTCTTGCTTTTGTATCCATTCAGCAAGCCTGTGTCTTTTGGTTGGAGTATTTAATCTATCCACATTTAAGGTAATTATCAACATGTATGTTCCTATTGCCATTTTCTTAATTGTTTTGGG
The DNA here is from genome assembly GCF_003031525.2 of Neophocaena asiaeorientalis asiaeorientalis. Taxonomy (NCBI): domain Eukaryota; kingdom Metazoa; phylum Chordata; class Mammalia; order Artiodactyla; family Phocoenidae; genus Neophocaena; species Neophocaena asiaeorientalis. Next base: position 2,852,324 of record NW_020173927.1, read on the forward strand.
TTTGTTTTTGTAGATCCTTTTCTTCTCTTGTGTTTCCCACTTAGAGAAGTTCCTTTAGCATTTGTTGTAGAGCTGGTTTTGTGGTGCTGAATTCTCTTAGCTTTTGCTTGTCTGTAAAGCTTTTGATTTCTCCATCGAATCTGAATGAGATTCTTGCCGGGCAGAGTAATCTTGGCTGTAGTTCTCCCCTTCATCACTTTAAATATATCCTGCCACTCCCTTCTTGCTTGTAGAGTTTCTGCTGAGAAATCAGCTATTAACCTTATGGGAGTTCCCTTGTATGTTATTTGTTGTTTTTCCTTTGTTGCTTTTAATAATTTTTCTTTGTCTTTCAGTTTTGTTAGTGTGATTACTATGTGTCTCGCCATGTTTCTCCTTGGGTTTATCCTGCGTGGGACTCTCTGTGCTTCCTGGACTTGGGTGGCTATTTCCTTTCCCATGTTAGGGAAGTTTTGGACTATAACCTCTTCAAATATTTTCTTGGGTCCATTCTCTCTCTCTTCTCCTTCTGGGACCCTTATTATGTGAATGTTGGTGTGTTTAATGTTGTCCCAGAGGTCTCTTAGGCTGTCTTCATTTCTTTTCATTCTTTTTTCTTTATTCTGTTCTACAGCAGTGAATTCCTCCATTCTGTCTTCCAGATCATTTATCCATTCTTCTGCTTCAGTTATTTTGTTATTGATTCCTTCTGTCTTCCAGGTCATTTATCCATTCTTCTGCTTCAGTTATTCTGTTATTGTTTCCTTCTAGTGTATTTTTCATTTCAGTTATTGTACTGTTCATCTCTGTTTGATCTTTAATTCTTCCAGGTGTTTGTTCTTTAATTCTTCCAGGTCTTTGTTAAACATTTCTTGCATCTTCTCGAACTTTGCGTCCATTCATTTTCCGAGGTCCAGGATCATCTTCACTATCATTATTCTGAATTCTTTTTCTGGAAGGTTGCCTATCTCCCCTTCATTTAGTTGTTTTTCTGGGGTTTTATCTTGTTCCTTCATCTGGTACATAGTCCTCTGCCTTTTCATTTTGTCTGTCTGTAAATGTGGTTTTCGTTCCAGAGGCTGCAGGATTGTAGTTCTTCTTGCTTCTGCTGTCTGCCCTCTGGTGGATGAGGCTATCTAAGAGGCTTGTGCAAGCTTCCTGATGGGAGGGACTGGTGGTGGGTAGAACTGGGTGTTGCTCTTGTGGGCAGAGCTCAGTAAAACTTTAATCCACTTGTCTGCTGATGGGTGGGGCTGGGTTCCCTCCCTGTTGGTTGTTTGGCCTGAGGTGATGCAACACTCGAGGCTGCTCGGGCTCTTTGGTGGGGCTAATGGTGGATTCTGGGAGCACTCATGCCAAGGAGTATTTCTCAGAACTTCTTCTGCCAGTGTCCTTGTCCCTGCAGTGAACGACAGCCACCTTTGCCTCTGCAGGAGACCCTCCAACACTGGCAGGTAGGTCTGGTTCAATCTCCTATGGGGTCACTGCTCCCTACCCTTGGGTCCTAATGCACACACTACTTTGTGTGTGCTCTCCAAGAGTGGAGTCTCTGTTTGCCCCAGTCCTGTCGAAGTCCTGCAATTAAATTCTGCTAGTCTTCAAAGTCTGAGTATCTGGGAATTCTTCCTCCCATTGCTGGACCCCAGGTTGGGAAGCTTGACATGGGGGTCAAAATCTTCACTCCAGTGAGTGGACTTCTGTGCTATAATTGTTCTCCAGTTTGTGAGTCACCCAACCAGTGGTTATGGGATATTATTTTATTGTGATTGCGCCCCTCCTACCATCACATTGCGGCTTCTCCTTTGTCTTTGGTTGTGGGGTATCTTTTTTGGTGAGTTCCAGTGTCTTCCTGTCGATGATTGTTAGTTGTGATTGTGGTGTTCTCACAAGAGGGAGTGAGCGCATGTCCTTCTACTCCGCCATCTTGAACCAATCTCCAGACAAGATGGCTTTTGATGCATTAATTCAACAAATGGCAGTCTCTCATGACTGAGTGGGCCCCCAGACAGCCTCCTCACCCTTGAGAGGATTGCTGGGCCTGGATGAGTGGACCACACCCAGGAAAACTAGAAAGAACATGGTATAAAGTAGGATGGGTTCAAGGTCGAGTAAAAGAGTAGAACTGCAGACACTCAGAGGAAGACGGTAACACCTTGGCTCCATGTGCTCGCAAGTTCATTGTCTGCCTGGGCCCGTCATCTCCACTGCCACTGCCGCTGTGCTGGGAGCTCTGGGAACCCCATTCACTTTTTTTTGTTGTTGTTGTTGTTGCGGTACGCGGGCCTCTCACTGTTCTGGCCTCTCCCGTTGTGGAGCACAGGCTCCAGACGCACAGGCTCAGCAGCCACGGCTCACAGGCCCAGCTGCTCCGCGGCATGTGGGATCCTCCCAGACCGGGGCAGGAACCCCCGTCCCCTGCATCGGCAGGCGGACTCTCAACCACTGCGCCACCAGGGAAGCCCCCATTCACTTTTATTCATGCATTTACCTTGTGTTTCATTCTACCTTGTATTCTATATTAAAGTTATCTAATAATCAATTATTAAAGCAACCTGTTCCTGCTCAAATATTGGCTCCTTGAACAAACAGTTTTATGCTGCTCAGAGAGAGAGCCAGGCAGAAAATACTGTCTTCATGAACAAAGGAAGTTGCTTCTCTGACGCCTTTTTTATGAGTAACCTTTAGGGCCCCCATTGCAAATTGACATTTTAAAATTTAAAGATCTGGCCCACAATGCAGGTGATATTTCTCAAGAGATTCAAAGTGATAAAAAGAGCATTCTGCAGTTTTCCTAAGAAGAGCTATGACTCATTTGTATGGAATTTAACAGCTCAGAAGGCTGATTCTAAGAAGGGCAGGGAAGGAGCTATTATTTCAATTTTAGCAACTCTTATTAGTTGACCATTTCTTCCAGTTTTTACTGCTAAATATCCAATCAGCCTAAAATGTAGTGGCTTAAAGCAAAGACAATAATTTTATTACTTTTAAATTCATATTATTGCCCCCTCCGCTCCTCCTTTAAGGAGCTGACCAGGGTCTCTTGCAGGATTGCATCCAGCCATCAGCTCAGAACCACCCTCATACATGTCCCGTGGCCATTGCTGGTTGTCAGCTGGGACCTCAGTGAGGCTGTCGGCCAGGACATGCCCATGTGGCCTGGGCTTCCTCCCAGCATGATGGCTGGGCAACATCAAGCCCCAGGGTACAGGATATGGAAGCTTCCTCTCCCTTGAGGCCTGGCCTTGGAGACAGGCACTAGGGTCATGCCAGCTCTGCGGACATGATGTGAACTCAGGAGTGAGGAGACAGGTGTGGTCCTTGGAGGCATGTCCACTGAGGCTGGGATGCCCAAGGGCTCCAAAGTCAGCAGTAAAAGGGAGACCCTGCTTCTGCCTGCTGAGTAACTTGAATGCTGGCCTGGTACTTGGGGAGGGGAAACAGGAGCCACGCAGCAAGTGGTTCTGGCTTCAGCTCTTCAGCGAGTTTAGGGCGCCATTTTTTCATTATTCATCCACTCCCTCCCTCCCTCCTGCCCCACCTCAGGGAGTATTTGGTGAACATGTCCACCAGGCCCTGTGTCGGGGGCAGAAAGCAGCGGTTATGGAGCGGGGAGGTGGGCCTGTGGCCCTCAGTGGCCAGTGAGTGAGAGGCCGCTTCTGCATCCCCGTATCCTTGCTGGGAGAAGTGCACAGGGCACTCCGGGGTTGGCGGCAGGGGCCAACCTTTCCAGGGGGACCTTGACCAGTGCTCAGCCTGCAGGGTCGTCAGCTGATGTCCTGGTGCTGCCTTCTGAGGCTGGCTCCTCCTCAACTGGTCTCCTGGCATCTCCATCCCTGTTAGGAGGCTGGACCCCAGATCGACGCTAGAAACTAGAGATTGTTGAACAATCAGGTGTCCAGGTGGTCAGTTAGATCAACATGCCAACCTAAAAGTGACAACCGAGGTCTCGTTACTGACTCACGAGGAGTGTGACAGGCAGGGGAAGGCATCGGCTCCCATGTTTCATGTGCTCCCTGGACAGACGGCGCCAGGTGGAGCTCAGGAGGACCAGCACGGCCTGGGGACATCATCCCACTGCCGGGAACTCCAAACCTAGAGGGCTGGGGGGCCGTGGGAGGGAGGGGGGAAGGGCCAAGTATGGAACAGTGTTGAGTTGCAGTGGCGACCAGAGCCCTAGGTAAGGTCCCCAGTGAGAGCTCTCCGAGCGGGATGCCTGGGTGGGGAATTCATGCTTGTGCAAGAGCATGTCTGGCTTATGGGCCCTTCCCCAGCAAGCTCCTCCCCTAGCTCAGTGTGACCCTCACTCTTACTGTCCCAAGAAGGCAAACAGCCCTTCCGGGGCCTCTAGGTATTGCTCTTTCTCTCCTGTTCTCTGTTTGCAACCTGAGGACATGGCCTGACCCACGGCCCACCCTTCCCGGGATCCACTGCCCCATCCCTGCAGCACGGTCACTGGGCCCCCATTTCCTTCTGAAGGGCCTTCTCTGTGTTTGGGGCAGAGCTGCTGTTTGCCCGTCCCGTGTTCACCTCTGCCTTCCTTACCAGGGGAAACCCAATGTCATCCAAGACAACATTACATCCATTGAAAAAAGTCAGTTTCCAGATCCCCTTTCAGCTAAGGTGGGAGGGATGTGATCACCCCATGCACAGCCCCGGGGAGAAGAAGCGAGGCCCCCTGGGTTCCTTCACCAAGTGCCACCAGATGTCGGGCCCAAGCTCTCAGTTGGCAGGGGTTTCAGCCCAGGGCCGAGGCAGCGGCCCCTCTGCCAATATCCTCATCCACCATTCGTGGAGGGAGGGGACAGGGTCCCTGCAGGTTTCACCTCCTTGTCTTGTTGCCCTCTTGGGCTGTGAGCCAAGGCATGAGTCCCAGGGAAACTGTGCATCCGAAGGCTTTGCTGGAGGGAGATCTTGCAAGCGAGTTTCAGCATCCATCGCCCTTCAGAGCGTTACCAGCCAGGCTGGGCTGCAGGAAGGACATTCTCTTTCATCTCTGCCAAGAATGTCACAAGCTCTTTTAGAAAAAGAGCTCTTCTTGGCCAGAGCCCTGGCATCTAGACTCCTGGGTTGCCAAGATGCAGGACCTGCATCAAACAGAACGAAGGAGGTGGCAGAGAGCTTTGGATCAGGGAGCTGCCCTCGGTACTGATTCACCCCAAACCCTCCCAGGCAGGAAAGGCGTCCTGGTGGGCTGCCTCTTCTCCAGATAGGTGGTGCCCTGCATCCATCTCTGCTGGACACTGGCTCAACAGGAGAGAGGTCTGACACCCGATGTTAATGGGAAGCTTTTGGACACGGAGGCTTATTTTGGGTTCAGCCAGAACCGGCATTTCCAGGAGCCCCCAGGGTATGGAGGCTGGCTCCTCAAGGAAGGGGCACGAGTAGGATATGGTCATTCTGTGGGGTTGGGAGACAGACAGCAGAGAAGGCGGGAGTGGGTCCTGGGGACTGGGGGTCCATCCACTCCCCAGCTGCCCTGCTGCCCTGTGCTGTACTCAGCTGAGGTCACTCTGTGACCCTGCAGGGACAGGCCTCCCGCTGCTCAGAAGGCCCCAGTGGGAGGCTGCTTCGCTTTGGCCTGCAGGGAAGTGGGGAAGGAGCTTTTCCCACAAGACCCCATTTCCTCTTTCTGGGGCTGACCCATTCCTAGGGCCTTCCACAATGTCCCAAGCAAGACGCAGAGCTACCTCAGTGAGGCTGTTTGCAGGGTTGAGACAAGAGGCCCCATTCTTGTTGTCTGAGGGCCACCCGTGGGCAGAGGGCCACCTGTGGGTGGAAGGCCGACTCACAGCTGGGACAGGTCTCAGCTGCACGGCCTTGTGCCCGTGGTCAGCTGCCTGCAGAGCTCTGGTGAGGTGCGTGTGGTCCAGGCAGGCTCCTCTGAGCAGTGTCCCCTTCCGCCCCCAGCCTCAGGTCTGCTCCCAGGAGAGGTGGGCACCACGGTCCTCGGCCTCCAGACTGAGCTGGGAGGGGCTGAAGGAGTGGCTGGCAAGTTCTAGAACAGGAAGGAGAGTCAGTCTTGATCATCCTTTCTTATATTCCTCATGGCACAGAACACAGAGTTGAGTAGGGATGCCATGAAATGTGAAAAGGTTCACTTAGAAATGAGTTTTCTTGGACAATTTGAAAGTGTCCCAGACACAAAGCATTAAATATTTTATTTACATAACCATTAAAATGTTAGTATTAAACGTAATGCTCATGTACAGTTTTCAGACTTGTCTAGAAATGAACTGTAGCTTCTCGTAGGGATTTATTCATTATTTCCTAAAAACTAACTGGCAAGCCTCTCTTATGTACCAGATGGCTTGCTAGATGCCCCGACTGCCAGGGTTCAAAGTGATCCAGGCCTGACCTCTGCCCCCAGGAGTCCAGGATCTTGGGGGAGGGGAGGGGGAGAAGCAGAGCGATGGTTGTGAACGAGCACAGCTGTCGCGACATTTACCCTGGTGGGGATGGTTTGGGGGAGATGGAGGAGACCCCGAGTTCTGTTACTGCCTGAGGGTCTGGGTGGCTGGAGGAGGGACCAACTGGACATGGGTGAGGAGGGGGCGCCTGGGTCTTCTGGGGAGGGTGAGGAAGGGTGGCCCCTGTGACGGGAACCTGCTGGGTGCAGGAGGGGAGTTGTCGAAGAGGCAGGCCAGAGAATGGGAACAACGGGGTGTCATCTCCCAGGTGTTCAGCGGCCTGGTAGGGCCGGGGCAGATGGGCAAGAGGTCGTGCAGAGCCACAAGAACATTCCAGTGCCTTCGGAGGAACACAGCCGGGAGAGGCACAGGTGGAGGGAGCTCACCTCTGAGGGGCCGGGAGGGCAGGGGTCCTGGGGGAGAGGAAGGCCCCAAACGGATGTCAGCATCCTTGGTGACAAGGAGGAGGGCCTTGGCCCCCTGCCCCCTGGGTCTAACCTAGGTCCCACTTCAGCAGGGGGCCTGGCTCTTCCCTCACCCTCTCCCTGGATGGAAGCCCTGCCTGAGGCCGAAGTCACCACCTCCCAGCTCCTGCTGCCGTATCAGCGATGCCCCGCCCAGAACTTGTGACACCCCCTGCGCCAAATGCAAGCAGTTCCCTCCCTGTACCCCTCAGCCATCTACATGGCTTCACCCTCTGCAGCCTCCTTCCCATTCACGCCTGGCTTGGTGCTGTGGACTCAATGTTTGTGCGCCATCAACATTTAAAGGCTGAATCCCCGGCCCCAGTGGGATGGGTATTAGGAGGTGGGACCTTTGGAAGGTGACCAGGTGTCAATGAGGTCCTGAGGCTGTGGCCTCCACGATGGGATTAGAAACCTTACCAGCAGAGGAAGAGAGCACAGAGCTTCCTCTCTCAGCCAGGTGAGGACAGAAGCCGGCCGTCTGCAAGTCAGGAACAGGGCCCTCACCGGGTCCTGACTGGACTGGTACCTTGGTGTCAAACTTCTAGCCTCCAGAGCTGCGAGCAGTAAAACTCCTTTGTTTCAGCTGCCCAGTCTGAGACGTTCCGTTATGGCAGCCTGAGCTGACTGACACCTAAGACACCTGGACTCTTAGTACCCTCAGCCACAGCCCTTTCCCCCACTGCCGTACACCTGAAGCCATACACCTGAAGCCCTCCCTGCCCTGCTCCAGACCTCACATCTGGATGGGGACAGCCATTAGCAGCTTGGGCCACCATAACAGTGGACCATGGCCCAGACGGCTTCAACAACAAACTTTCATTTCTTGCAGTTCTGGAGGCTGGAAGTCTGAGATCAAGGTGTTGGCAGAGCTGGTTCCTCCTCAGACCTCTCTCCTTGCGGTGCAGACGGCCGCCTTCTTGCTGTGTCCTCCCATGGCCTTCCCTCTGTGCATACCTGTGTCCTAATCTCCTCTTCTTAAGGTGGCACTAGTCCTGTAGGATTAGGGTCCCACCTTTATGACCTCATTTAGCCTAGTTACCTCCCTGAAGTCTCCATTGTCAGATACAGTCACATTGGTGATTAGGGCTTCGATGTAGGAATTTGGGGGGACACATTCAGTCCACACAAGGGATGCTGCTCTCATGGTGACCCATAGGAGGCACCCTGCCCCTCGGCACCAGCCCCATCACTTCTATGCCAGTGGCCTGGAGCCTGCGTATGTGGGGAGGTCCCTGGGGGGAGGTGGGGGAGGCTCCCATGTCCTAGCAGGGCGGCTCTTCGGCCAGCAATGGGGGGAGCCTCTCTCCATTCAGGTTCTCACTTCCAAACTGGAAATCGTCTCCTCACACTACAAGCACAGAAATCAGTCAGAGGGTAAATTGACGGGCATAACTACATTTTTGCCCTGAGCTACAGGCTGAAAAAATTGACTTATTCGTTCCAAAAATGATGGGAACGATCACAGTGTTATACATAATTATGTGACTTAAATTTGCTCCACGGAAGAGCCCGTTGATAACATCCACCACCTCAAGGGGTTCTGGGAGGTATTGTCGAGGTATAAGCAGGTCTCGCGGTCGGCAGTGCTGCCATCTTGTCACTGAGAGAAGAGAGGGATGTTATGGGCTGAATCATGTTCCCCAGAAAGATACACTGACATCCTCACCCCTGGAAGCTCAGAATCGTGAACAGATTTGGAAATAAGGTCATGGCGGTTGTAATTATAAGTTATGATGATTGACACCACAGTGGGTGGCCCCCTCATCCGATGTAACTGGTGTGGTCACAACAAGAGGAGAAGAGATACAGACATGCACAGGACAACGTGTGTGATGGGGCAGAGACTGGAGCAGATGTTAGGGGCATGGGGATGTGGGCACCACTGGAAGCTGGGAGGGGCGAGGAAAGATTCCACCCAGAGTCAGGGGGAGCACAGCCCTGCTGACACCTTGACTTTGGACTTTTGGCTTCTAGAGCATTGAGAGAATAAAGTTCTTCTTTATTAAGCCATCTAGTGTGTGGTATTTATTATAGCAGCCCCAAAAACCAGCCCGAGGAAACCAGGGACGCTGACCCTTCTTCTTTATACCCAAGGTAACCGAGTAAGTTGAACGCAGAAGCTCTAAAAATACCCACTCCTGGGCTATAAGCAGCCCTGGGGCAGCTCCAGGCAAAGGGAAGGATTTTAGAGCCTTGACAACAGTGTGTGCAACCAGTCGGTCAGAGGGGCTCAGCTGTGACCCTGGTCCTGGCTTTTAGAAACTTCTCTGTGGCCATGCACACAGGCCCCTGCCCTGCTCCAGCTCTGTCTGACCTCTCCCCCACCTGCTGCACCCTCTGCTTTCAAAGGGGGACCCATCACCCCGTTCTGCACTTCCTGCAGGCACAGGGGTCTAGATTTGGGCTAAAAGGGCATCATTTCAATCACAAAACACCCTTATCTACATTGAGCTAATTTGATCATTTGTTACATTTACCTGGAACAAAACTGCCAGAAACACAAACATCAGAATAATCTAAAAATGAAAAAAAAAGGGTGGGGGAAGCATATAACCAATCCAACGATATGTTTCAATTTTATCCCATGAGTCCCACGGGTGTCAATGTTAATCTCCAAGTGACAAGAGGCCAAATGTCCAGGTAGCTGGATGTGTAAAGGAGACGGACAGTGTCCTACTCGGAGGCCACTGAGCAAAGAGCCAGGTCCAGATGGCCGTGGAGTCTCAGGGGGCGGGGAGCAGACTGCCTGTTGGCACAAAGCCGACAGAGACAGCAGTGATGTCGCAGACGCAGATGAAGAAGGACAGAGGGGCGCTGGAGTGGCCAGCGGGACAGGGGGGTCCTGAGCAGAGACCCTGAGGATGCCTGGCCCTGTCATCAGGCTGTAAGCCCCTGTAAGAGGAGGGGCGTGTGTGGCTGTGTGACAGGAGCCCGTGCAGCACAGAGGGCCTGGGGGACCCGTGACACCATCGGGACCACGTTCTTACTCTAAGGTGATGTGCATTTGCACGTGGATAAAAGGAGGACACACATCAGACATTTAAGGGCAGGTACCTTCCTGGAGTGGAGGCGAGGGTCGAGGACAGGTATACTTTCTCTCCTTATGCGTCTTTTGTACAAAATATTTCTTCCCAATGAACTGAAGTTTCTTCCATAATGAAGAAAAGTTCCGAGTTTGCAAAGAGTTTGAGCTTTTTTCTAGGGCAGATGAAGCTAAGCTGGGCGATCCTCTCCTCCCCGCAGGGCAACCTCTTCAATGTTTTATGAAAACCAGGGATTCAGTTTGGATGGGAGAGAAGATTTCAGTGACCTTTATAATTGCTCAACTCTGAGCTCCCATAAATCTATGAAGTAGCAGCTCTCAGGCTTCAAGCCCTGGGAATTATTTTCTCAATTCTGAGGTGTGTCCAGTCGCTGCCCCTCAGAACCTAAAAGGGTGGTGGGCTCTGAGCGACCCTGGAGATCTTGGATCCAGAGACACCACTAGGGCCAAAGGCCGGCCAGGATGGAGTTCGCAGGGAGTGTTTAGAACCATTGCCCGCTTCCTGGGCCATGAAATTTCCCCTCGTTTAGTCCCTGACCCCAGCACCCACCCCACTGCCTCTCCTTCCCTGGCGCCTCTTGCCCCAGACACAGCCGAGCTACTTGGGCTACCACCTGTGTAGCATATCAACGTGGGCCTTCATTTCTGGTCTCTCAGTAACCAGCAGGCTAATGGGGGCAGAAACAAAGGTGAACGGAAGGGTTAATGACTAGAGGTTATTTCATGCGCTTCCTCCTCTGGTGTGGGTTACACTGAGTCCCCCCAAAGATATGGAGAAGTCCTAACCCCTCCCACCTGCACAGGTGACCTTATTTGGAAATAGGGTCTTCACAGAGGTCCTCAAGTGAAGGTGTGACACTGGATGATTAGGGTGGCCCTAATCCAATGACTGGTGTCTTTATCAGGAGAGAGCCATCTGGGCACAGATACCCAGGGGGGAAGCCACTGCTCTGAAGACAGAGCAGAGATGGGAGAGATGCAGCCACAAGCCAATGACTGCCCACAACTGCCAGCAACACCAGAAGCTGGAAGAGGGGGAAGGTCCCTCCTTCAGAGCCTTCACAGGGACTGCAGACACCTGATTTCAGTCTCCTGGCCTCCAGAACTCTGAGACAATAAATCTTGGTTGTTTCAAGCCACACAGTGGGTGTGAATTTGTTTCAACCTCCCCAGGAAAGGAGCACACACTCTGAGATGTCATTGCCGTTTTAATTACCATCTTCGATAACCTTCAGCAAAAGAACAAGTAACACAAGAGCTGGGAAAACCTTGGGGGACGTGGAGCCTTTGGTGCCCGCGGGGACAATCACACCAGCCATAAGCGTCTGTACGGGTCCCCAGCCAGCACAAGTCCTGTCTGACTGGCTCTCACGCCCGTACCCCGAGGCACCTGCTTCCCCGTTCCCGCTGGTGCCGGTCTGGGGTGTTCAGGGCCCTGGGATGGATGTCCCTGCACCAGTGCCGGTCGGCTCTGTACAGACTGGCATCCAAGTACGGAGAGGCTGCTCACCTGCCTGAACGCTGCTGGTTCCTCATTCTCCTGGCTTTTCCAAGCCCCTCCCTGAGCCCAGGGCCTCACGGGTCACCAGCAAGACCTTCTGTCTCCCAGACCTGTGCTCTGAAGCTCCCGCCCCCCTTCTTTCTCCACCTAAAACCCTTGAGGGCATCACCTCGCCTGGGCTCCTCGGCTCTCCCCATTCCCAGTTGCACTGATGCAGGATGGCAGGGGCAGGGGGCGCTGTGAGGACCCTGCAGACCACTGCCCCGTTTCCCCTCTCCTCCCAGTTCCGGGAAGCTCGTGTCCGCGCTGCTCACCGCACTCCCGCTGTAGCCCTCCACGCCCGCTGCTGAAGTGGGGTCCCTGCCCCAGCAGTGTCGGCCTCACCTGAGACCTGTTAGAATGTCTGCTGTCAGGAGGCCACCCAACACCTGCAGTCTGCAAGGTCCCAGGTGATCCGCACGCATCTCCCTGCAGACCCCAGGGCACACACCTTTTAATCCACAGCCTCACCCGCATCCTGTCTTGCATCTTGCTTCTCTCTCTTTGCTCTCATCTGTCCCACAGGAAATAGATGGGGAGCTGGCCTTCAGGCATGGCGTAGAGTAGACACTGTCTATGTGCCCCAGACTAGCGGGTCCCTCTTCCTAGATACGTGAGGAGAAAACAAGGTAGAAAAATGAAAGCATCTGCTTTTCTGTTTCCTGCACTGTTTCTCTCCATAGCGGGGGTCATGAAGATATCGATTACTGCTGGGCCCTTCCCCTCCACCCTTGTCAAAGTGTGGTATTACAGAAATAATAAGATAACGTCTAAAGACAGCCGTCTCTTCAGGAAGAAATGTTCTTCACTTGACTAACTAAGCTGTGTTCATAGCTCTAAGAGAAAAGGAAAAATGTACAATTTGGAAGATGCTGAGGGGAAATTTCCTACCTGTTCCAATTGTCCACTTTTTTTTTTTTTGCGGTACGTGGGCCTTTCACTGCTGTGGCCTCTCCCGTTGTGGAGCACAGGCTCCGGACGCACAGGCTCAGCAGCCATGGCTCACGGGCCCAGCCGCTCTGCGGCGTGTGGGATCTTCCCAGACCGGGGCACGAACCCGCGTCCCCTGCATCGGCAGGCGGACTCTCAACCACTGCACCACCAGGGAAGCCCTGTCCAGTTTTTAATAAAAGTTTTCTCTCCTTTCCTCTTCTGCTGCTCTGAAAATTGGAGTAGGCCCAGCGGAACTTGGACATGGCCATTTTATTAACATTTTTCAAAGTCTTGACAGATACAAGTGGTTTACAATATCTTTTTTTTATTGCATTCTTAGTGCAAACATGTTTCTGAAGATCTGGGTCTGTGACCTGTGATACGCAGCTGAGGAGGCTGAGGTGGAGGAGGGGCTGGCTTGTCCCACATTGTAGAATGAGCGGTGACAGCGGCACTGGGGCTCTGTCCCTCCCGGGCTCTTAATCCACCTGCAGCTTTCAAAGTGGTTTCCTGCTGAATCTGGAAAACACCTCAGACTAATGGGGAGGCCTTGAGATACATGCACTGGACACTCAGAGGCCACGGGGGATTTCTTCTCCCTCTAGCTTTCAAGATGCTTGAATTCTGCTTTCAGAGCCTTAGTCTCCCTGTTACCGACAGCGGTGCATCGTTATGTGTGTGCACTGTGGACTCGCTAATGCTGCCTGGGCCCGGGCTGTTCCTTGCTCTCTCTCTTCTCCCCTCCTATTTACTGAGGAGCCCAGGGGGCCTACAGGACCCCCTGGGAACAGACGAGAGTTGAGACGTGAACAGGGCAACTCCTGTGACCAGTGGGACTCCCCTTCCCTCTCTTTTATCTCCCATATCCGGTCTTTCACATGAGTCTGCCCATGCTTCCATTGAAACGACTTTTTAAAACAGCTTTATTGAGATAGAATTCACACACTATACAATTCAGTACTGAAAGCGTAGCATTCAATAGTTTTCGCGTACTCAGATGTATGCCACCACAATCACTGTTACCTCATTTCACAGCCTCAGAAAGGAGACCCTTCAGCTCTCAACTTCCTGCCCCTCCATCCCCCCTGCCCTGAGCAACCACTAATTGGCTTTTGCCTCTATAGATGTCCCTATTCTGGACATTTCATATAAACAGAGTTATACAATATTTGTCCTCTAGTAAGAGCTTATTGCACTTTGCATAATGTTTTCAAGGTTCCTCCATGTTGTAGCATGTATCAGTACTTCCTTCCTTTTTATGGCCAGATAGTCTGCCATTGTATGGACAGAACACATTTTGTTTGCACATTCATCAGCTGATAGACATTTGGGCTGTTTCTCTGTCTTGGCTATTGTGAAGAGTGTTGCAGTGAATATTCATGTACATGTATTTGCACGGACACATTTTCATTTCTCTTGGGCATATACTTAGGAGCGGAATTGCTGGGTTGTAGGGTAACTCTATGTTTAATCATTTAAACCACTACCAGATGGTTTTCCAAAGTGGGTGTACCATTTTCCATTCTGACCAGCACTGTACGAGGGTTCCACTTTCTCCATGAAGTGACTCTTAATCACATCAAATGCTCATTTCCTTTGCCAGTATCTGAGTCACAGTCCTCCAGCCTCATGATCTGAGGATTGTTCTAGGGCTCTGCTGTCCTGGGCTCAGCGTGCCCCTGCGGTCCAGGCTCTGCAGTGTTCTTCTCCCAGGAGAGCTGCTCCTGCCTCTGCACGCGCCAGCATTTGACCTCATTGGGTAAAACGGTGACCAGCCAATCGTGAGCCTCTAGAATCTAGGCCAAGTTCACCCCCAAGGCTTCCCTCCCCAACGTGCCTCATCCCCAGCCCAAACCTTCACCTCTAGCCCATCCTCACACTCCCTCATTGTGCCTGTTGGCACTGAAATAGTTTTTGGTCTCCTGTTTCCCATAATAACCCTCTTGCAGTAAAGACTGTGTCTTGTGGAAACTGTCCCCTGTCATGGTGATGCAAAGTGAATATGGTAAGTCTGTGCATAGTTCATATTTATTGAGTTGGATTTCACCAAATTACACCCAAATGAACTAAATGTCATATGGAAGAGCCCCAGATAGCACACGTCAGAAGCTAGTAAAACAACCAGTAGCTGATTTGAAAGACCCTCCAATAGTGGGGTGGTGTGGCAGGGGCTCAGATCCAAGTTTAACCCTCTCGTATTTCCTGTGGGGCTGAGGCCCAGCTTGACCTCAGGCTTAGCTCGGGTCACACAGTGAGGAATCGCAGCTCACTGTCTATGCCCTGCAGGAGCTCAGGACACGTGCTAACCCTCCCCTGGGAGCCGGGCTGGTCCATCCATGTGTCCTGCCCACCCTCGGACCCACAGCATCTCCTGCACTTGCACATGGCAGAGTCAAGTCCGTGCTCGTGAGACAATGAGTGATCCTGTGAAGGACACCCACCCCTCACGGCACCAACAGCTGCAGCGATTTGACTCCTTGAAGGAAGAGCAGGTGAAGCAGGTAAGGGCTGAGAAGGGCCAGGGCACTCACAGCCACAGCTCATATCCGCCGGATACCAGGCACGTGGCACTGCTTTATGCCAGGGCTTACACGGATTAAATTATGTAACACACACATGGTGGCCCTAGGCAGTGGTCATCTCAGCTGGTTCTTACAAATAAGGGAACTGAGGCACAGAGAGGCTCAGATGCTTGAGCAGGTCACACAGCAAGGAGGCAGTGGGTGCTCCTTGCCCTGCTCCCTCCTCCCCACTTCACTTCTGCCACCTGCTTCCTTGTTCATGAACTCCTTGGTTAAAGCATAAAAAGTAGCAAAGACTCAGGAAGCTACCTGGTCCTCATGTTGGTCTCAGACGGCATCACGCAGCTGCACATTAGGCGCTTGGGTCAGTTTCCAGCTCTGCATCTGCGATGCTTTTTCCTTTAGTCATTGGTTAGAAACAGACATTCTGCAGGTGAGGCTGGCAGACACCTCTACTGTCTGACACTCTTGCCTTGCCGTCCTGCAAGAGCGATGCCCCTGTACCCGCTGGCCCCTGTCCCCAGGCTGCAGGTAAGATGGGAGACAGCAGCTCTGTAAATGCTCAGACCTGTCCTGTCCAGCACTGCCGAGGGCTGTGTCCACCCGATGCTCTGATGCTGAGGTCCACGGGGTTTTACCTTTCATGGCTGTGCGGTGGCTCTTTGCAGAGGCGCTGTGCTTATGGGGACCAAGGTTTCAGCGTGTTGGTACCTGCCTGAGTGCAGAAGCCATGGAGGTTGACTGGGAAGGCAGATTGTGGTCGCTGCCCCATGGGGTGGTGTTAATAAAGTCCCCTTGTCCTTGCATGCCGGGGGAGCCATGAACCGGGAGTCAGGACCAGAGACCTGGTCCCAGCCACCCATCAAGTTCTTACCCTGCCTGAGCCTTGCTTTCTCCATCTGTGCAAAGGCTGGTGTTTGTACCGCATGTTAGAGCCACCCAGGAGCCTTTAAAACATCCCCCCACCCCACCCAGAGGACCTGACTTCATGGCCTGACAAAGGCCTGGGCATCAGCATTTCAGCCAGGGTCTGGAATCACGGGCCAGATGAGCCCTAGGGCTCCTCCAATGTCGCAGCTGGACGCTGTTCTAAATTTTCTTTTCTGAAGATTTTTTGATGTGGACCATTTTTAAAGTCTTTATTAAATTTGTTACAATTTTGCTTCTATTTTATGTTTTTTGGTTTTTTGGCCCCAAGGCACGTGGGATCTTAGCTCCCTGACCAGGGATCGAACACGCAACCCCTGTGCTGGAAGGCAAAGTCTTAACCACTGGACTGCCAGAGAAGTCCCTATTCTAAATTCTCTATCTGGAAAAATAAACAGGTTCCCCGAACAGCTGATCTTGTTTGGCAAGGGAGAAACATCAATAAACTTGTTTATTCAACAAATATTGGTCAGCTGTCTCTTACGAGCAGAGCCCTGTGACACACGGGGCCTTCGAGGGCCCAGCAGGGTGTCAGTTCATCCCCTGCCACAGCCCTGAGCCCGGTTATCACCTCCCCGGGAAACTCATCCCTGCCAGAAAGGAGGAAACCCTGCAGAGTTACAGGGCCAGCCCTGAGGGGGCTGTGCCAGCGCCCCAGAGACCGCAGCAGGTCTGCTCTTCCCCCACCAAGCGCTGACAGTTTAGGAGAAAGAAAACAGTTATTCCAGAAGACTTACAGAAATCTGGGGGGAGAGAGACCGAACCCTCCAGTCCTTCTGGGCTCAGTGACTCATTCTGCAGGAGGGGCCATGGGAGGGAAGGAGGGAGGGATGGTAACTCGAGCAGGCCTGGCAGGGTCACTGTGGCGACAGCCAGCCCCTCTAACAGCAGAAAGAGGAGCAGCAGTGAATGGGTCTCGCTCTGAACAGCTGCCCCCTTCAGGGGGCAGAGTGGCATTCCCAGCTGGATCTGTAAAACTCCAGGCATCCCAGCAGGACTCCAGCCAAACCCCGCCCTTCCCCCAGCACCCAGTCCCCCAGCCCCCTGCCCTCCTGCCCCAGCTTTGGAAGCTCAGGGCTGCGAATGAAGCAGAGACTCTCCAGCCACATGGCCTTTCCCGGGGCCCTCCTCCGCTCAGACCTTAGGAGTCCATAAGTTCTGCTTCACTTACTGATGCCCAAATGGTACAAGATGCTTTTCCCATCCAAATCCTGAGCCTCTCTCCCAGGACCAGGCCACGGCCCCTCCCTGGCTAACCCTGAGGCACCTGGGGAGAGCTCGGCACCGCTTTTGATCCAGGAGGCTGGGGGTGCCCAGGGGTCTGCCAGGGAAGATGGGCCACGCTGGTCCCCACAGGACACTGTCCTTAAACTACACCCCTTTCCCCCAGCTTGGGGGCCAAGTGGTTCCCTCCCACAGCTGAGGGTTTGCTTTGTCGCTGGGCCCTGAATCAGCCCATGCCTGGCAGGGGTGCTTCTGAGCATGTGCTTGGCGGGTATGGGCCTGGAGCCATGGGAAAAACTGTTTCGTGTTTCACTTTCTTCTAGAAAGCAACAAAGCAGCCGAAACAAGAAGCAATACACAATGTTCGCAGCACCATTGTTCATAACAGCCTGAAAGTGGGAGCCACCCAAATGTCCACTGACCATCAGTGGGCAAACGGAAGAATAAAACATGGTCTGTCCGCACAATGGAATATCATTCAGCTATAAAAAGGACAGAAATCCTGATACAACGTGGATGAACCTTGAAAGCATTGTGCCCCGTGAGGGAAGTCAGACACAAAGGGTTATGTATGAAATGATTCCTTCTACGTGAAACATCTAGAACGGGCAGGTCTATGGCGGTGGAGAGTAGATTAGTGGGAGTCGGGGTGGGGTGTGAGGGGCTGGAGACAAAGAGCATGAGGTTTTCTTCTGAGATGATGAAAATTCTCCAGAATGGACGCAGTGATGGTTGCATATAACCGTGAATACACCGGAGACCATCAAATTGTAGACCACAAGTGGGTGGCTGGTGTGGTATGAGAAGTATATCTCAGTAAATGTTAAAAAACGAAAACAACGGCCGTCTCAGGTCCTGAGCTGTCTCTGCAGCTCGGTGACATTCCTCAGGTTTCTATCTACACCACCAGCACCACCAATCCTGCCAATCCTCCCAGGACACAAGAGGATGAGGAAACTGCCTAGGAGGTAGGGGTGAGCCTGCCAGCTCCGTTGCCCACCTGCAAGGGCAGGGTTGAGACTCGCTGAGATCCTGGAGGCTTCTGCTCCATTAAAGAGCATCTTCTCACCTTCACCTGCTCAGTGAACCACCACCTATTCAGGGCCCACCTGGACCAGGCACCCACACTGCGCTGGTATTTTGTGGCAAACCTTCGGGTCTGTAAGTTAGTTGTAAAACTCAGTTCCCCAGACAGCTGCCCAAGGCCTCGGGGGGACATGCAAGATTAGACACCAGTCACCCTCCCTGTCCCTAAAAGTAAATTGGAGAGCTTGGTCACGGGCACACTCTCTGAACAATTCGATTATAGCCACGAAAAGGAAATACAAATAAAACTGAGTCAATAATACGTGATAAACTACCTATAGTGAATAACAGCACCAGGTAACTCAGTAACTAATTTAACTTGACTAAATTAAACAATTCCTGGGAAAAGGGATATGAGTGAGGGAAAAGGCAAGACCCCTGGGAAAAGGGGTCATATCAAGGGTGGCAGCTGCGATACGGCCACCCTAACCCTGCTCCCTGTCTCTGGAGAGAAGAGCTGAGTGAGGCGGGCCCCCAGCTGAACCCCTGTGGCTCCAGACCTGAGGCGGAGGCAGTACGTGGAGGCCACAAAGAAAAACCTGCCAGCTTTACACAGTGGGAATCACCAGCTGGGAGGCCACAGCAGCAACTAATTCCCAAGGTGGGAGGTAGAGGCCAAGGTGGAGAATTGGGGTGAGTGAAGGCAAGGGGAGTGCAAGGCTTCTGGGAGAAGGTGGGCAGACCTGTATGGGTGAGGCGGGAAGCAGAGGAGCTTCAGGAAAAGAGCAGAACAGACATGGCAGCAGGAATGTGCCAGGGATGAGACAGGCCTGGGGCAGGAAGGTCTCATGGCTCAGCCGTGGGGCCGGGCCTCAGAGGTGAGCAAACATGCCCAGGATCACAGGAAGACACACAAAACAACCCGTTCTGTTATAGGAAGAGTAATCTCTTTCCACTCTCCACTGCAGGTGGGCAGAGGCATGACCGGGGATGCCTGGCCCTGAGCTAGTTAAGAACACGTGGCTGCTGATGTCGATATTGATGCTGATATTCTGTTGATGCTGCTGTTGCTAGGTTGATCACGATGCTGATATTGATGATGATGGTGACACTGATCTTGTTGATGCTGCCGCTGTTAACGATGGTCACCGGCTGATGCGCCTTTACGCATATGTGTATTTTTAACGTGGAAGAGTCCACGCAGCTTTTACTCAGAGCCTGTTTGTGACTTTGACTTTTGGTAAATTTCCAATGAATGTTGCGAGCTGCTTTTCCAGGCTGCCACAGGCTGGATGCAGAAAATAAGAATGGGGCAGAGGAGGTAGATTCAAACCCAAAGCTGCGATATGACACGAGATCCCCAAATCATCCAAAGCAGACCAAGAGCTCAAAAAGTTGCGGCCACCTGTGTTCCCAGGGCAACTGCCCTGCACGCAGCCACATCACTGGAGGGTGGGATTTGGGTGGTGTCGGGGCAACCGGCCTTCCTAGAGCTCACACTCAATCACCACAATGTGTAACCAGGGTCAGAATTCTCCATTCAAGAGTATGGCTGTGAGTATCCATGTATTAGTGCTTACATCAAACACGTCTAAATCCCTTAGAGTTCTGTCTAAACATTATTTAAGGTTTTTTTTTTTTTGGCCTGGGAAACCATTTCTGTGTCTCAGCTCAACCTGCAATGATGCTGGAAAATAAAGGGTCATGGAAGGTGAGCTCAAGGGCTGGTATAGCAGGATACGTCTAAGGTTGGCCTGGCCAATGTTCCTGTTACCAGAGGAGCCCAAGACTGGATTCCCTCATGGCCCTCCGAGGGGCAGGTGGGCCAGCATTGTCCCAGGAAAACGCAGCTGCTGAGAATCTTTTTTCTCAGTCAGACTGACTCAGAAGATCTACACCAATGGGTCCTGAATTCGGTGTTTACTTGGTTTACTTGGTTTACTTGGTTTACTTGGTTTACCCTGCATCTACCCCAGAACATAGCCCATGTCCAGTCTCTGTTCCCCTGTCTCCCCGTTCTCTACCTGTGTTACAGAGCCATACACTTGCACAGGTGCAGAGCAGCACACACACATGCCAATCTCTGCTGTGCTTGGCAGGTCCCAGCAAGATCTACTGAAGATTCCAGCACTGATTTGAATGACCAGAGTATGAGTATGGAGAAAAGAAAAAGGGTGCAGAGTAACTGGATTCACGAGCCACCCACACATCTATCCATCATCTATGTATCTATCTATGTATCTATCTATGTATCTGTCTATCTGGGGAGAGATTTATTATATGGTGTTGGTTAACATGATTATGGAGGTGGAGAAGTTTTGTGATCTGCCATCTGCAGGCTGGAGACCCAGGAAAGCCAGTGGTGTAGTTCAAAAACCTGAGAGCCAGAGAGCTGATAGTGTAGACTCCAGTCTGAGTCTGAGGGCCTGCGAACCAGGAGCGCCAAGGACAGGAGAAGGTTGATGTCCCAGATCAGCCAGGCTGAGAGCCAGTGAATCCTTCCTTGCGCCACTTTTTTTGTTTTATTCAGGCCTTCAAAGGATTAGATGATGCACCTTAATATTGGGAAGGGCAATCTACTATACCACAAACGCTCCAGATTCAAATGCTAATCTCTTCTGGAATCTCTCACGGACACACCAAGAAATAATGTTCAACCAGATACCGGTAATGCGGTTAGGCTGACACATAAAATTAACTGTCACACCATCCATCCACTCATCCTTCCACCCATCCAACCACCCTTCCATTCATGCCTGCATCCATCCATCCCTTCATCCATCCATCCCTCCGTCCCTCCATCATCCCTTTATTCATCCACCCCCCCCACATGCATCCATCCAACAACTTCTCACTGAGCACCACCTATACGCCCCAGGTACTCTGCCTGACACTTGATAAAGAGCAGGGGACACACAGACCAGAGTCCAACCTTCATGACACTTAAAGAAAAAGTTAGAAATGAAGAGACAAAAGATTATTATTCTCACCTCTTCCTGTTAGTGATGTATGCCCTGAGGTCCAGAAAGGTGACCATCAAGAAGTAGGAGGTGGTAAAGCTGTCCTTACCCTATTCCTGGTGCTCTCAGAGGTGGATGTGAACTCACCTGATCTTTTCTGAAGCCAGGAAACAAAGAAATTGTTAATGTTCTCTACTAGTCAGAGTTCTCCAGAGAAACAGAACCAATAGGATATGGAGAGAGAGAGAGATTTATTACAGGGAATTGGTCTCATGATTATAAAGGCAGACAAGCCCCATGATCTGTGGGGTAAGTCATCAAGCTGGAGACTGAGGAAGAGCCCATGTTTGGGGTTGAATTCTAAGGCAGGAAAAAATTGATGTCCCAGCTCTATGGTCCTGAAGCTGGAAGAATTCTCTCTCACTCCGGGGATGGTCAGCACTTTTGTTCTATTCAGGACTACAACTGATTGGATAAGGTCCACCCACATTAGGGAGGACAATCTGCTTTATTTACTCTAACAGTTTCAATGTAAATATCATCCATAACACCCTCACAGACACGCACAGAATATATATATATATTTTTTGTGGCATGCGGGCCTCTCACTGTTGTGGCCTCTCCCGTTGCAGAGCACAGGCTCCGGACACGCAGGCTCAGTGGCCATGGTTCACGGGCCCAGCCACTCCGTGGCATGTGGGATCCACCTGGAGCAGGGCACGAACCCATGTCCCCTGCATCGGCAGGCGGACTCTCAACCACTGCGCCACCAGGGAAGCCCACAGAATAATTTTTGACCAAATATCTGGGCACTCCATGGCCAAGTCAACTTGACACTTAAAATTAACCATCCTATACTCCAAAAAGCTACACACCTGTCCTGCAGGTGTCATGGAGTTTGAGAGGCACTCTTTAAGATGAAGAATGTTCAGGACCTGAGTCGTGGGGAAGAAGCTCAGTAGATGCCATGAACGCCGAACGCAGCCTCCTCGCCCTCTTGGGGGTGATGCTGGGGGAGTCTGCCATGGAAGGGAGGAACCCAGTTTCCTCTTCTGTGCGGAGGGAGAGTTTGGGGCTATTTTCTACTGTTTGTAAGCAAAGTTCTGCAAAGACCAATGTATCCCTTTCCAGAAGAAGATAAATGATACACACTACATGGGGAAGAGAACAGCTCACGTTTGCAAGTTTCTAATGAGAATCTGCTCTGCCTAGAAATTAGATCTGCTGGCATTTTCTCTTTTCTATTAAAGAACAGGGAAAATATTGCCCTCTGGTGCCCCCAGTGATCATCGATCCTCATTAAGCCAGTCCTAGATAAGAAGGATGGAGAGCTGGGCTTGGGTCTTGCCTGTGGCCCACACGTCTTTCTTGGGGAGAGTGGTGAAGGGATGCAGAATGCTCACGCTGTAGGATTGCCACCAGGTGACGGCAGAGGAGGCTCTGCCGTGGCTCGGGGGCCCATCTGTCATCTGACCCAAAGCCCAAGTGACGGAGCTTGTTCAGAGCCCCTGGACAACTTGAGGACTGAAGGTCCACACCTTCGGACAGAGGGCAGGAGTGGAGCCGGCCAGCCCAGGTGTCACTGGACACTGTTCTGTGGTCAAAGGTCCAGGATAAGGAAAACCACGGGGCTGGTCTTTGCCTCTGGATATTCTCCAAATGCCCACTCAGTGCAGTGGCAGCAACTCCAAGTGAAGGTCTCCGTGGAGGCTGTGATGCCAGCTGAAGGCCTGGGTTAGGAGACCCGTGGAGGGTGAGACCAAGTGCTCCAGCTTCTAGCCCCCAGGGTGTGGACAGGGATACACTTGCCCAGGGCCATACCAGGTGGCTCCAGAGTCTCAGGGGAGAAACTGTTTCCTCCTGACCATCAGAGCCAAAAGCAGCGCCAGGGGGGAATCGAGCAATTGGCTGTTCTAGGCTTGTGACCCCAGGAGAAGACAGAGGTCCCAGTCCCACCCTGTTCCAGCCTCCATCATTGCCTCCTGCTTGATTTTCCAAGTCCCACCTGGCAAAGACCTGCCGACAGTGCCCCAAACGGACCAAGTGTCCCAGGTCACCCACAACTAGAGGTGGGCTGGACACGGTGAGAGCTCAGGGAGGGTTGGGGGGGAGGAGAGATTAGCGAGAAAACCAAGCAGATGGGTGGGAGAAGCACGAGGACCGGAAGTGCCTGGTCAGAGGTGGGGCGGGAGGAGGGGACGCACAGGATGGAAACCATAGCAGCAGCCAGGACGGGTTCCTGAAAGGGAGGTAGCCGGCGGGGCTGGAGTGCCCAGGTGCCGCTGGCTGCACCTGCCGGGACCCAGCAGTTCTGTGTGGAGCTGACCTGCAACATCGTGTTGATTTATCTTTTGTTCTTTATTCACTTGTCCATACTGTCTGTATGTCTGCTGATCTTTGACAATAAGTCCCCAGAGCATGGGCCCTGGGTTAGACTCAATTACATACCCATCCTGTTCAAGTGAACATGTATGTTTTTTACTCAACTCAGTTTCAAAACCCAATTTGACAGGATTTTTCACTTCCTAATGGCCCCAATATGTTTACCGCATTCTTTTGATGACTCATCATTCGTTTATGCATTCAGTAAATATTAATTGAAAATCTTTGTACTGTGCTTGGTGCCAGCGGGATAAAAGGTGGGCCAAGCATGGATTCTGTCTTTTCCAAGGAGTCAAATACATGAGTAACTTTAACACAAGACCAGTAATTACAAATTATATGATAATCTTATAAGAAAAACCAGGAGAATCAGCAAATGATTATAATGAGAAGAAAGTTTAGCAATGTAGATGGGTATCTAATTAAGTTTTAAAAATCAACAATGTTTCTTGACATCAGAAATAATCAACATAGAAATATAATTAAAAAGCAAGACATTACTCACTATAACAAAAACTATAAAGTGTGTAGGAATCTTCTAACCCTGGAAGAAACTTCTATGGTTAACACTTAAAACTCTAGAAATGGGGCTTCCCTGGTGGCGCAGTGGTTGAGAGTCCGCCTGCCGATGCAGGGGACACGGGTTCGTACCCTGGTCCAGGAAGATCCCACATGCCGTGGAGCAACTGAGCCCGTGAGACATGGCCGCTGAGCCTGTGCGTCCGGAGCCTGTGCTCCACAATGGGAGAGGCCACCACAGTGAGAGGCCCATGTACCGCAAAAAACAAAAACAAAAACAAACAAACAAACAAAAAAAACTGTCCGTAGATGTGCACTTTGGTGGAAAAAGAATACTTTCAATCCTGTGAAACAAAGGGAAACAGGACTGGAGCCAGCTAGGCTCACACATGCCCCATCAGCTCTTCTCCGCCAAGCTGTGTTGAGGTAGAACTTACAACCAAACCTGAGTGACTACACCCCATCAGAGACAAGTGAGGATGCTGCAGGGGCAGGATGAAGCCTCTAACTGGGGCACCAACTCCAGGAGCCGATGGGGTCCCGAGCTTCATTACCCTCTGTGGTCCTTGAAGTATCTGATCAGGTTTATAGAGTGCTCGGGGAAGCCTCCCATGCCCCCTACTTAGAGATGGGTGTATGATCAGGGTTCTCCAGAGAAAGAGACAGGGCTCAAACTCAGGGGAGGGTGGATGCTGCAGTCCTGAGTCTGAATTCCGCAGGGCAGCAGGCTGGACACTCAGATAGGGTTTCTATGTTATAGCACTTTTTTTTTTTGCTGCTCCATGTAGCTTGTGGGATCTTAGTTCCCCGACCAGGGATCGAATCCCGGCCCTCGGCAGTGAACACACAGAGTCCTAACCACTGGACTGCCAGGGAATTCCCTCTGTGTTGTAGTCTTGAGGCCAAATGCCTTCTTCTCAAGGAAGAAAAATTCCAGTCTTTGCTTTGGAGGCCTTGCATTGACTGGGTGAGGCCCACCCACACCATGGAGCTGGATTTGCTTTACTCAAAGTCCACTGCTGTAGACATTAGTCACACCTAAAATACCAGCAATGTCATGTCTAGTGTTTGACAGAACAACTGGGAACCATGGCCCAGGCAAGTTGAGTCAAGCACAGGCCGTTTCTAAAGTCTCAGGGTTTCCATCTATCGCCTCCTGTTTTCTGCTCTGTTTCTGGCTCTGCAGGCTGCTGGGACCACGCAGGTCTAACTGCTACCTGGACCTGGGCCCCAGCATCCCCTCTATCACTCACCATCACCTCCTGCATCAGCCTTGCCAGTGAGGCTCGGCTCCCACTTGGAAATACCCTCTACGGTCTGCTGATCAATCCTCTTTCTAATAATCCAGTCCTCTGTGAGCCCCACCCTGAGCCCCATGTTCTCTGTGAAGGAGACTGTAACTGGACTCGTTTGTGAGACCTCCCTAAGCCTGGACATCACCCCTCTTGTCTCCCATCCCCAGGCCTGTGACCCCTCCCCCACCAGCGGCTCGTGATCCTGTCCCTTGGTGGTGGCTGAGACGTCAGGCCTACAGTGGAAATCCACCCGACCTGGCACTCATCGCTTGGGTGCCCCCCCCATGATGCCCAGCCGTCCCCCTCCAGTGACCTGGGTGACCACCGAGCATCTGCTGGCTGGCTCTGCTCCCCAGGGACCCTGGTCTCGCTCCTCTCGCCACCAGGCATGTGTCTCTATGTCAATCAGTCAGCTTTTTCTCCTTCACCTGTAACAGGAGTTGAGTCTTTCAGGTGTCCTGTAAAAAAGTATGGGAGGTGTCTCAATGAAAGCTTGTGTCCTATCCCCACATACCCAGACAAACGGACACCTTGGGACAGGAATCACAAGCGTCGTGGATCAGCTTCTGGCCTCAGGGACCCCTAACTTCTCGGGATTTGGGCCTTATTTGTTTCTTCTCAGAACTTTCCTTACTTTCTCATCTGTTCACTATGAATTTAAACATGAATAAAATTTTAAATATATATATAAAACCCAGGCTTTATAGGTCCATTAGAATGGCAGGATTGTCAGCTTTTTCACTTCTCCCAGATTTTGTCAAGCAGAAAAGTGTGGAGCCTGGAATTAAAATCATTTCGGTTCTTGTGGTCCCAGCAATGCCCACATGGCGGCTGTCCCCGGATGGCCACAGATCTAAAGGAGGCCCCCTGCATTGGCGTTGGTGGCAGCAAGCGTGTCACTGCGTCGAATCCTGGATCCTCTTCTTCTGTGAATTACAGAGAAAAGGCCTCTCAGCCTCTACCTGTGTAACCTGGATCCAGGATTTCGCAGTGGTGTTTGTCACATTTCACCTAGCTTGTTTGGGCGCGCACCTTCAGCCTGCTGACTTTGCCTGTGGGCCTTCAGTCCATGATGTGTGGAATCACTTTCCCTCCAGACTCCGGCCTTCTGCGAATCTCATAAGCATTCCAGCCATAGCTCACCCCGGCCACAGGCCAAGATGTTGGCCAGGGGAGATATTTGCAGAGGTGATTCTCAGGGCATGGGTCCATCCACCCTTCTAGGTGTCCAGGTCTCATCCTGGCATTGGGATGGAGAAAGATTCAGAGACACGGACATCTCAGCAGTGGACATCTCACATCAGGTGCCCATCTCACCAGTGATCAACACTCTTGGGGGACGGTTGTCCAGTGGTTTGAATCTACTGGGCAATGCTACTGCCCACTCTGGATTCTGTAATTGTGCCCACGGGACACAGTGAGAGGCTTGGGAACGCTGCCCCAGAACCAGATGTGCCACATTGGCCTCTGCTCTGCCCCGGACACATGTCTTCTCGAGGAGAGGAGGCCGTGTTGCCCTGACACTTTGCTGGTCGATCACACTGACCTTTGGGAGATCAGGCTTAACGGTGGCAGGGCTGGTTTCAGAACTGTGCTCTGGACCTGCAGGCAGCCGTTTCCAGAACATAAGTGGGGAACCTGAGGTAGGATGCCCTCCCTTCTCACTTTCCAGGGCGGCTCTCCCACTGCTCCCGATTCTGGGAAGTTCCCTGAGCAGCACGGCGACTCTTTGGAGACCCTCAGTCCCAGGGTGCTCCGGTAGTGTGAGGGTCCTGCTGGGAGGCCTAGGGTGTCAGGAGACCGTGCTGGGCTCGTGGGTCATGGGGGAAATCGCGTCCCCCATGGGCAAGAAGGAACCCAGCCTCTCCACTGCTCTGCTCCCCAGACACTGCCGAGGGCTCGCTTTCCTGTCTCCTGCCGACTTCCAGGGCTGGGGGTCTCTGGCGCTCCACCGAGGGCAGGCACCGAGCTGAGCGAAAGCAGGGCTGGGGCTAGCTTCTGCTCCCCCACCAGCACTCTGCTTCAAGCGTGATGAGTCAGACTCTCCCCTGAGTCATCCACAAGCTCGTCTGAGAAGCACTTTCATCAGCTGCATTTGTTGGAAACAGAGGCTGGAGACTTGTCACGAGTCTATTTTCTAGCGGCGCCTGCCTCCCTCTCCTGTGACCACTTCCAGAGCGACTTGGCTTCTGCTAGCTGGCCTCATATCTCCTTCTCTGACTCTGACCCTCTGCCTCCCTTTTATAAGGACCTGTGATGACGCTGAACCCACCCAGATAGTCCAGGATCATCTGCCACCTCCAGGTGCTTCACTGGATCACATCGGCAAAGTTGTTTTTGCCGCGGAAGGGAGGTCACACGGTCACAGGTCGAGGGGGTTAGGATGCCCATTCGATGTCTTCAGGGGCCATAGGTCTGTCAGCCACACTAGTTCAGGCCCAGGTTTTCACCAACTGGTGCTAGCTCTCCATCTGTGGGCAGGTCACACCTGACACGTGGTACAGGTGTGTCCTCTGCCAAGCTCCACCCCCTCCTGAGTGAGCCCAGCCCCCGTTCATAAGCCATCTTGTCTGATTTGTCCTCATCCCTGACTTCTGCTCCTGGGTCACCTGAAGGTGGTGCCCCTGGGTCAACGGGGCACTGAGACCTGTGGGCCCTAGGCCGGCCTGAGCCTTCAGTGTGGGATCTGAGAAGACACCCCCCAGGTTGACCCACACCCTGAGAAGGGCACACAGAGAGGCAGGTGTAGGCACCCTGGCTGGAGCCTTCCTGTCCGTATGACATAGTCCCACCCCCTTCCCAGCCTCCAGGTAAACCCGGCATCTGCCCCCTCGATTGGCCTGATGGAGCCATAGCACCTTAAATATTTTCATTTCTGCCCCCCCCCTTTCTTGCCCACAGCAACTCTCTCTGATCACACATTTCCCTTTTCATTCCTGTTTTCTCATCTTTTTTAAAGTAAAGATTATAGGAAATATATGGCTTTCCCTCCCTACCAAGATGGAAAAAAAAACAGATAAAAAAAGAACCCACACAAATAGAAGGAAGCTTAGGAAGCTCAAGTGGGCGGGTTGGACCAATCTGTGCGAATTCTATACCTTCTGAGCCCAAGCAGGCCACCCTCCACCCCCCAGCCCGCCGAGGCCTCTTTGTTCTGACGGCCCCGCTGTGCCCGCTGAAATGTGGATCCTGGCCTGGCACTGGGGCAGGACAGGAATCTTTTATTGGTGCATCTCCTAGTTCCATCCAACATTCAGAATTATGGGGAAGGGAAGGAAGTTCTTGCAAGAAAAAAGTATAGTTCTCCCTATGACAGAGAAAGTAAATTATAGGGTGAACTCCAGATGGATATTTCTGTACAGGTCCTGCCTGTGTTGCTGGTTGGTGTCCTGTTTGTGGTTGAGAAATGCCAGTCTTCTGTTTTAGGCTTGGAATCGGAAGGGACAAGTCCTCCTGCAGGCTCATCTCACCAGCCAACCCCCGAATCCTTTGCAGCAAACTCACCCCTACCCCAGGGCTCTGAGGGGGCCTGGTCTCCAGGACCATCGGTTTCAGTGGAAACCATCAGAATCAGGTCCAACTAATCCCCGTAGAGAATCACATCTGAGTGCAGATTGATTATTTCGAACACCACTTGGTGTCTCACTGAGTCCCAGCCTGGATGAGCTCTGGAAAGGAAAGTAATTACATTGCCCGGAACCCCCCACCCGTTTGAACATGCCGTTCAGAAGCTGCCAGCCCGGAAAAGGGGATGATGCTGAGCATGTAGTCCCTATTCCCAACATCTTCCTCTAATTAAAACATTCTCTCTTTCTAGTTAACCCGCCAGCAGACCTTACAGCATCTGCTCTGCACCCGTCAGACGTAGCAGAATTGGGGCTGAATCGTTGCGGCTCAGGCTACAGGAACAACCAACACGGGGAAATGTAGTGCTGGGGGCAAATCCCATACAGACTCGTCCGGGAGAAGTTTGAACCTTCAGCCAATGAAGAGAGCGGAAGGGGTACCCAAGGTGACCAGGAGAAGCTGAGGGAAGGGCGGGGCCTTCCTCTGTCGGCTCCAGGCAGCGTTGCTTCCCAGAAGGTGGTGGCGTTTCTTCACAGTTGTTGGTGATGGATTTACAGGGCTGGGGGTTTCCCTTCCTGGAGAAGATTTGCCTTCTTATACCAAGATCAATCTTCCCTTTCTCTTTCTCGTGCTCTGTGGTCCCGGAAGACGTCCGTCTGTTCTCAGCCAGGAGGGCGGAAGGTGATGAGTCAAGACTGTGGGGCGTCTACAGGACCAAATGGCAAGATGGGTGTGTCAGCTGGTGACTCAGTACACAGCTCCGCGCAGGTGTTCATTATTCAGCGCTGATTCGAGAGAGGAAAATCCAGTTCAAGGGGAAAGGTGCAGTTTGGAAGTTGTGATTGCCTCTCGCAGAGAAGTCAGCACGGGGTTTCCTAATGAGATGTGCTGACCCGGAGCTGTCCTCTGTGGATCCGCAGACCAAGCGGGACCATGGCGGCCTTCCTCTTGCTTTCTCCCCAAGGTCTCATTTGAAGAAGCAGCGGACCCCCTGTCCCTCCCGCTGCAGGGCCTTGGGTGACCTGGCCTGCCAACTCTACCCCCGTCCCCTCCCCCTCCCCAGGCCCAGGATGCTGAGAAGAGGGACCCGCGAGCTCAGGCTTCCAGTGCCGAGCGTGGGCTGATGGAGGAGCAGGCAGGACGGTGCTCTCTGGAGAGGGTGATCCACAGACTCAGAGGACGGAGGCTCTGCCCTGGAGTCAAGGGCAGACAGAGCTGGGATGCGGTGTGCGTGTGAATTTCAACATCATTGGCGGGGATTCCTGGAGCGGGTTGACGGGCAGCTCCCCAAAAGACATGTCCGTGTCCTAACCCCTGGCACCTTATTTGGAAAAAGTGTCTTTGCAGGCGTAATTAAATTAAGTACCTTGGGCTTCCCTGGTGGCGCAGTGGTTGAGAGTCCGCCTGCCGATGCAGGGGACACCGGTTCGTGCCCCGGTCTGGGAAGATCCCACAAGGCCATGACAGTGAGAGGCCCGCATACCGCCAAAAAAATAAATAAATAAAATTAAGGATCTTGAGGTGAGGAGGTCATCCTGGATTATCTGGGTGTGCCCCAAATCCAATGACATGTGCCCAGATAAGAAAAGGCAGAGTGGAATCTGGCACAGATAGGGGCAGAGATTGGCAAAATGCAGCCACAAACTAGGGAATGCCAGGAGCCACCAGAAGCTGGAAGAGGCAAGAAGGAGCCTCCCCAGAGCCTTCCGAGGGAGCGTGGTCCTGCCAGCCCCTTGATCTCAGACTTCTGGGCTCTAGAGCTGTTAGAGAATACACTTCTGCTGTTTTAATCCACCTACTTTGTGGTGATCTGTTATGGGAGCCCCAGGAAACGATGGTGATGCCCAAGGGCCCCAAAGAAAGCATCACTTAACATCTGGGCAACTGCAGGCCCACTGTCCTCTGCCAGAACCTTCCCTTCACCACGGAGTTCAACGTCTCTCAATCGGGGAAGAGGAGGACAAAAATGTGAGGTTCTCCTGGTATATTAACTTTTTACTGCTATTTTTATTGTAGGTGTTCACTGTTAAAATAGCATACGTCTGTCATCTCATGTTTTGCGGTGGTGCAGGGTCCAGGCAAAGCTGGGCTTGATCCTGTGCCCAGTGTCTCGCCAGTTTGCAATCAAGGGTCAGCCAGGCCATGTTCCTTTCTGGAGCTGGGGGTCTTCTCCCAAGCCCAGGCCTTGCAGCTGTAGGACTGGCCCTCTTGTTTCTTGTAGGTGTCAGCTGGGGGCCGCTTCCAGCTCCTAGAGACCCCTGCAGTCTCCCACCACGAGGCAGCCTCACAACTTGGCAGTGGACTTTTTCAAGGCCAGCAGGAGAATCTCTGCTCCATTAGGCTCCACTGCTTCCTTCTT
This sequence comes from Neophocaena asiaeorientalis asiaeorientalis, assembly GCF_003031525.2. NCBI lineage: Eukaryota > Metazoa > Chordata > Mammalia > Artiodactyla > Phocoenidae > Neophocaena > Neophocaena asiaeorientalis. Next base: position 2,883,474 of record NW_020173927.1, read on the forward strand.
GCCAGGAAACGGAACATAATCAGGGGGTGTACCTCGTTACCTCTGCCATGTTCTGTCGGTCTGCCCCACCTCCACTGTGGGGGGGGGATTGTACAAGAGTGCGACTCACTGGGGAGTCACCTTCAGGGGCGGCTGACACACCTGGAGCATCTTCCTTCCTGGGTCTGCCCTTCGCAAGCTCTCCGTCTCTTTCCCGCTTGCTTCCTTCCATACCTGCCACCCCAGCACCATCACACCACTGTGATCGTTGCCCCCGAGGGAAGAGAGTGCCAGTGTCATGAACGCCTTGGCACTTACATTTTCGGAGATTTAAAGAGAGAAGCTCAAAGGGACGACTTTTAGTAGGACAGCATCTAATAATCTGCCAACCCATGAAATCCAAAACTGGGTTTGGTTTCTTCCGGAGGCTGTGAGGGAGAATCCATCCTCCGCCTCCCTCCTAGCCTCTGGTGTTGCTGGCCATGCTTGGCATTACTTGGGTGGTAGACTCAGCATTTCAATCGCAGCCTCCATCTTCACATCACCCCGCCCCGTGTCTCAGTTTCTCAAATCTCCCTCTGCCTTTCTCTTATAAGGACACCTGCCATTGACTTTAGGGTCCAGCCTAAATCCAAGGTGATCTCATCTTGAGATCCTCAAGTTAATTACATCTGCAAAGACTTCAAATAAAGTTGCATTCACAGGTCCTGGGGGTTAAGACTTGGGCATATCTTTTGCGGGACCACTATTCAACTCACCACTACATATATATATATATATATTTTTTTATATGTATATAAGCATATATATTTTTTTATGTTCCAAGACAATGCCTAGTTCTTAGATGCATCCCACATATGCGCGAGTGTAGATATATTTTGTACATCTAAGACAATATGACCGGAATAACAAAGCCCTCATCTCTGGTCCCAGCTTCACGATGTGTTGGATGAGGACCTTCACGGTGCTCTGAATTTAACTTGCTGTGCCTTAAAAACACCCTTCTGAAAAGTGAGATCCCTAGGCTACACTTCTTTTGTTGTAAAGAGTCCTTTCACTAGTTGAAGTCATTGGGACAGGCTAGTTTCACCCCCTATGTGATCGGAGGGAAGTGTTTGAACGGGCTCTGAGCTGAGGACTCAGCCTGGGGCCGGTCATTCCCAGTGACTGCTGAGGTCCTTTCCAGTTCATTTATTAAATAAATGATTGGCATGAAGATTAGAATTCAGAGCCTTTGCTTTTATTTCCAACACTAACTTTCTAGAGTAAATATGAGTGAGCTCCAAGCTATCATTTACTAAAAGCAGTTTCTATTCCCACCATTTGAATGTGGGAAAGTTGGACCCTGGATGCCACGAAGTCCAGGGCTCTGAGGACAGCCTAAAGAGGACACAAGCCCCCCAGCAGGTGAGAACGGAGACCCCCAGAGGCTCCAGATTGCAGAAGAGAGGAGGTGGCGTGGCATGGAATTGTGTACTGTTTCAGAAATTAACATGTTTTAGGGAAAAGCAACACCATTAAATGGAGAAACTAGAGTAAAGGAGGAAGAAAACCTGTGAAACAATGAGAATAAGATTACATAAATCAGGTGTGTGTGTGTGTGTGTGTGTGTGTAGACACACAGAATTTGGTAAAAATAAGAAGTACTGTCTAATGCAAAATGATCTGTATCATTTAAAAGCAGTAAACTTTGAAAAGTTGTAGCTAGAAATATCCTTTGAAATTAGAGATTTAAGAGTTGCTTTAGGATCAACTTAATGTAATGTTTAAGTGACACAGGAAAGTAATTGACCATGTTTAAATAAAATCAGACTAGAAAAATCAATTAAGCTTTTAACCCCTGCTTCCTATCTATAAGCCTGGCATAGTACTGCCTATAAATCTACCTCAAAGTGTTGCCTAAGGTGATGATATGAGAAGATAGTTCTCAAAGGTCTTTAAGAAACTAAAACCTTTGCAAATGTAGAAGAAGAGGAAGGAAAAAAAAAAAAGCAATAGTTCCCCATGGGAAAGTTTATTCATGTTGTTTAGAATTATTTGATTGGATTTAACCTTCAAAGTTATTTATTAAAAAAACTTTTCATGACTCAAAAAATATCTTAAAAAATACTATGTGATAAGTTTAAACAAAAAAGTTTTGCTTTCAAAATGCACCATATTCTGACCCTGTTGCTTCTATAAGGACCAATCCTTGCAAGATTATACACAATCCCTACACTTGAAGGCTGACCAGACTAAACACGATTGATTTAAACTTCATTTTTGCCAACAGACTGTGTACACATCTACCTCAATATCTCTACCTTATCCTTGTGTTTAAGTAACTTGTTTCCATTAACATGTAACAGTTATTCTAGCATGGAAATAGAACTCAAGACAAACACCTAAGTGACAGACATAGCAGAGGTCAAGAGCACGAATTTTATGTAGTTTTGGCCAGCCCCTATCCTTAGGACACAGACCACACCTTGACGTCTTAGGGTGATGGGTCAGTTGCAATCCTTCTGGATCTTTAACTTTTGCCTTAAGGAAACCATGTCCCTGGACACAGGTTACCCAGGCCACCACAGTCAACTCCCCCACCAGCCGGGGTTGGATACGCTTCAGGGAAGAGTGTGACTGGACACACGTCCATCTCCATCGCCAAGAGAAAGGCAGAGCCAGTGCCCAATTGATGGAGGACCTTCCATGCCTTTGCCCAAAGGAAAGGTTGCAAATTCACTTGGGATGAAGTGAACAACTTAAAGTAGATCCTAACAGCCAGCTCAAGCTGTCCGATCGACCATACCAGATAAATCTCTGTTGTTTCCAAAAGAATGTATTGAGTATCAGTTACCTGCCAGGCACAGGGCTTCAAGACGTGCTGCTTGTCTCATCACAGCAGCCTCAGCTGTAAAAAGTAACTTCATAATTTTAGTTTAGAAAGTGGAAACTGTGTCTGAGTGGCCAAGTTCCTTATCTACATGTGATGAGAGGCAGACAGGATTCAAGGCTGTTTGATTCCAAAGCCCGTGCCTATTCAGTACCAAAATAGTCATATTTTCAGATTTTAAAAGAAAAGTATGCTCTTCATTGGAAAACAGTTCCAAATATTGACACAGGGCTGAGACGTTTCTCTGATAAAGAGCATAAAATAAAAACTGAAAGCCAGCTAGTGTGAAAAGTTGGCTGAAGTATCTTTTAAATAAATTGAACTTAGGTTATGTGAAAATTGTTGCTTTCTAGAGTTACTACTCTATAAGAGTTTTCCAGAGAAGTATCTCTGTAATTCAGTATTAGTTTAAGCTACAGTATTGTGCTAAGCACACAATTTCAATTACGTTGAGAAACTTTAATGGGAATCATCAGCAAACACGTTTACAAATCTTTTTAATGCATATGGCAGCTGAAGGAGAAATCTTCTAAATCACACGAATGCTTAATTAGATTTGGTTCAATTACATTTCATTGACTTTCTTTTTTGGGGGGGGTTCAAGTGTACTGACTTTGTTAACTTTAACTTTATTCTCCTTGAATGTTTGTCTCTTTTCCTTTATTTTTTATTTTTATTTTTTTTCTGCTTTATAACAAAGTGAATCAGTTATACATATACATATGTTCCCATATTCATTGACTTTTATACAGAATACCTGTGACATGCTTCAGAGTTTTCATTTGGCAAACCACAAATAAATCAAAGCAAATCAGAGGGGACCATGTGACAGAGAGCTGCTCACAATGGACCACAGAGGATAACACATATGGAAACCCAGAAAAATTCTGACAAATCCTGAACACAGACCATGCAAGAACATAACCAACATTCCGTGGAAAGACATTTATTGGTTTTAAAGTCTTTTCAGTATCATTGCTTTCCCCACGAGGACAACGCCTTTAGATTATGTGACCCGTGCATTCACCTCCTTTCAATAGTCAATATTTCTTTCCTATTTACTTTATGGCACATGCAATTCCACACACCCTTTTGAGCAACACAGAATAGGACAACTGTGGTGATAGTTTGAAAGTTTCCAGTAGCCTACGGCATGTAGATTAGCATCTTACCATGGTGAAAATGGCGACAACGTTCATGAAAAAAAATCACTTCGGTAAAAAGGACAAGCAGGAAGTGAAACCAAGCATATCAGTTTACAACCGTTCTATTTTAGCTCAGTTAGTGTCATCACAAGTGATTGCCCAAGATCTAGAGATATAAAGTGATTGCATGTCTACAAAGCAGCACAGCCAATTTACCTCCCATAGAAGAAATGGGGAAGCACCTCCTTGTTTTAACTCTGCAGGACAAACAGGGTGAATCTGCAGTGGGAAGGAGTACAGGTATTTATTTTCTCACCACATACTGCCTTCATGACCCAAGAGGACAACCTTGGAACTAGACTCCTCAAGGTCCACTCTACTATTTGTTTAGCACTATTATGACCTTGTGATAAAATCTGGGTTACTTTTGGATCTACACTCTTTTCAAATACTCTGCCTTGATTATGTCTCTTTGGCCAGCACACTTTGCTCCTGTGTTTATTCTGGAACAGAGCTAACATTGCTTATTTCCTTCCCTATGACAACAGTGTCTGGCTCTCCCAGTTCGTTGGTCACATACTGCAGGTCAGATGGGCCCTGGGATTGAGTGATATTCAATACTACGTAAACTGGAGGCTGCAAAAATCAGACAGATAAGATAGAACAAAGCATCATAGCATAAAGTTAGGGAATAAAGCTGTATTTTATTTTAATGTCTTTGGAGGGAAAAAAAAAGTGTTGATTGTGACCACATGGACTGAGCTCTAAGCCCCTCACCATGGCTTCCCAAAACAGTAGGGAGTGGAAACTGCCCTTTGCACCAAGTTGCTTTCAATGCAGAGTGGATGACTTTAGGTGATTCCCAGCCAGCTTGGAAGACCTGTGGCTCTTCTGACCCAACAGTGGGCTAAAAGGTGTACGCTTGGAATTGCCATGTGAATTGCCAAATGGTCCATAGGAAGCATCAAGGAGGACCAGAAAGCACCACCCAGACAGTGGGCTTATCTTCACCTCTCCAGTTGACTTTGGAAAAGCCACTCAACCTCTCTGGGTTTATGGCCTCCACTGTAGGGTGTATAAAGTTAGACTAAATGTCTCCTAGATTCAATGGGTCTGCCCTCACTGCAGTTGGGAAGCAGCCCTGCTTCTCTAGAAAGAAAATTCCATGAAAATTCTGCATGCTTTTAGGAGGGTTCAGATAAAACATGGAAAATCCAGTTCTTAGGGAAGGGGCCAGCCCCACAAGCCATGTTAGGCTGTGGGGTTGGACTCTGTCCTGCCTCCTGAAATCAGACCTGCAGACAGGGTCCCTGCAGGGGAGAAGTGACAAGTGGCTGCCCAGTTCTCCCCTCCAGGGCCAGTGTGGATGGAGACGGTGCCCGACCCCTGTCCTTCCCACTCCCCCAGCCATAGCTTAAACCTGACTCACTCTGAAATCTTCCCTGGTTATCAGTCAGGAAGCCTCTGGCCTTGTACCACGTGGACAACTGCTGCAGCACAGTTTAGCATTTAGCTGTCTGTGTGTTATTCTTGTCTCATGAGCTTCTCCAGGAAGGAGCCATGTCTTTACCTTCTACATTCCCTGTATCTGAGTGGGTAGAGAGATGCTAAGTTTGCTTGATTAGCTTAAAATAAGGGATTGGGGACAGAAAGCCAGTGTAGGGTTATAAGATAATTGTATTTGAACCATGGTAATTGCTCAGTCTGAGTCTTTATCCAAGTGTGTTCTAGTGAAATCCTGTTGCTATTATAATTTCCCCATACTGTAAAAATGACACATAAAGTTCATATGACAATTTTTGGTTCCCAAGCACTTTCCCTCATTGTTTAAGTCAATTCTCACGCCAACCTGGTAGGAGTTTACGGCCGAGGAAATTGGGGCTCAAGCAGGTGACGTGACTTGCCAGTATCACACAGACACTGTGGGCATTTGTCTTTCTATACCGGGTCTGTCTTTCTCACGAGGCCACAGATTTTCCTCTCATGAGATAAGGTTGAGTTGTGAAAAATGGAGTAAACTTGGGGGCTGAAAAATTGAGGCCTATTTTTTTTCTGAGTAATGAATTTTAGATATTGTAAGTCTTCCAGGGACTGTGTGTGTGTGTGTGTGTGCATGTGTGTGTGAGTGTGGAACCTTACTGCTCACAGAGAACTTCCTAAGCAGAAGTAATTCTTGACCTTTATGAAGCCGATGAGCCACGTGCAGTCCCACGCACAGCCCTTGGCCCGCTGTGGAGGGGACACCCAGGAGTAAGGGCAGTCAGTCCAGGAAAACTGCTGAACGGAAAGGAGGCACATGTGAGTTTGTACTTTTTCCTTCCCTTGGTTCTGTGGCCACTGGCTGGATTCAAGTTCCTTCCATAAGCGGGCTTGTGGAGCTGGTGGGCCGTGAACATCTGCAGGCCCGTCCAATTACTCCCCTGCTGCTGGCCTGGAGAGGGATGGATTTCTTGGCCTGTGTGGGAATGTGAGCCCAGCAGGACCCACATGCGGGGTCATCGGGAAACTTCCATGGCCAGAGGGCTCTGCTGTTTGGCCAACACTGCCATGTTTTTCTCCAGCCCCCAGAAAGGGAGTTCTTGCTTCAGACTAAGAGTCAAAGCAATAGTTGAATTTTAAATTCTTCTCTGCTGCTTTTAAAATAAGAAAGTCTTATGAATTTCAGTGAAAAATAACATGTCTTTTACCAAAGAGTATTTTTTCTGTAACTTCCAGTTTCTAAAAAACCTATTGGAAATGCCATGGGAAAAAAGTCAAGTTTAAGGTGCACAGAGAGGTTGAAATTGAGCCAACGGTCTCCCTCCCCCTTGCTGTTGGCAGTAATCTCTCCCACCCTTAGGTTATAAGTCACCTCCTGGCTGCACCTGAAGCAGCTGTGGCCAAGCTCTTCAATCAGCTAATAAGCAGCGCTGAAGTGACCCAGCTGTGGATATATAGACATATGTCCAAATATATACATACATTCCTAAAAGAAAGTTGTTTTTATTTCAAAATTTGGAAGAGGGAACTATCTGGAAAGAAAGAAGCTCAGGTGCTCTGCCTCGTCGGTGTTTCTGCCCTAGATCTACAATATGCACTGTGTAATTCCATTACACTCAGGAGCCCAGGGGCCCAAAGACCATGGGTTAAACGTCAGGTTTCCAGGATGGAGAATTCCGCTGTGGAGGATCAGGTGAATGGACACTTTAAGTTCATTGTCATCAAATTTCATGACTATTATTACTCACAGGGAACTTGAGCTGGAGGTCAGGCATTTTGGCTGCACAGAACTGCATGTGTATCTGGGGCACATCAGAACATTTGTAAAAAAAAAAAAAAGTAGCAATAAAGGGTAGATTTTAGAGGAATGACCAAACCTGCTGGGAGGAGCTGACCCCTGTCCTTTGAGGCGTGGTGTCTCAAATCTCTGATCACCTTGGTGAGTGAACCCAAAACTCTGAATACCCAAAACTGCCTGAATAATTCAATACAATCAGCAAAGAAAATTCCCCTTCCTTCACAGTGCAAAATATAATTGGCAACATCCGAGTCTGGCCAAACCATCCCTTAACGCTTCCAGTTAGTTTCTAACTGTCTCCCTGGTTGCTTCTGGAGGCGATTTTAACCCACTGGATTTTTGCAAAGACCATGGGTTCCTAAGACCCTTCTCCTGCACCTTGTTGCAGAATGCTGTCACGGTATTTGTAGTATTTGAAATATTCAATTCTGAAAATAGATGAAATATTTTAAATGGAAGGATAGCCCACAATGACTGGATTCAGGTATGCATGATTTTATTTAAAATGTGTCCAATAAGATTTTTCCACTTGGAATGAACATTTTAACCTCTTTCCGCATATTATTATAAACAGTGTTTCCTCATTTCATGGTTTTTCTTAGAAAGTTCTAAGTAACTCAACAGAAGAGAAAAATGAAATTGTGGGGAGTTAAATAACAGAAATTTATATCCTAGCAAGGGTGCTCACGCATCCCAGCCTCGGGGACACACAAGTGACTACTGGGCCATGCAAATCGTCGTATGGTCACTGGGTCTCCTTTGGCAGTTCTGGTATTCCCTGTCACGAGCACACAGAAGAAAGTGAGTAAGGTGACTTCAGTGAATGGGACACTGTCTTTTGCTTTTGGTGGTGGGTTGACCAGCAGAGAGAAGACAGGAGCACAAATGTCGTAGGAGCATCTCAGGATATTGGAAGAGACTGTCCGCATCTCACCACCGTTGCTCTGAGCCCCAGGGATGGCGCCCCTGGCATCTGCACCGTGTGTGCCCCATCATGGCCACAGCACGCCCGGCTTCACCCACGGGTACGGGCTGAGCTGTGGACAACACACACACACACTGCAGCATCGGCATTGGGAGCACGGTTTAACTAAGTGGGCAGTTGCTGTTTTATATCACTAGAACCTGGCAATATTAAATTTTTGTTTTCATGAGCCAAAGGTCATAGCACAAATGAGGTCTACATGTCATGACATGGGGCCACAGGAAGACACGTCTTCAAGTTATGTTGACCTGCCAGGGAGAGAAACAGAGATACAGAGCACAGCAAACATGTACTGGTGATGCAGGGCGCTCCTGTTACATATGAACGGCGCCTTTTACATGTAAACGGGTCCAGCATGGGGCACTGAGTTTCCTGCCTGCTCTTTGGAGTTGCTGTCATGGAAAGAAGCTAAGGGCCAAAGTGATGGGGCGGGCGGAGGGGCAGGCGGGCTGGGGAATGTCACCATCTTGACATTTGTTCTAAAGTGACTTAGAGATGATCATTCATTTATAATTGAAACCTAATCCCAAACAGCGTTGGCTCCCTCTTTCTCTCTGTAAACACATCTGGTCATAAATAACTTAAACGTCTCCTTGGCATTCAGGATTCAGTTCCGGCTGGAGTGAAAAAGGATGAAGGATGCTCAGCGTGGAGGAGGAGATGTCGGGTATCTGTGTGTGTGCAGAGGCGGCTGAAGCGTCTAATGCACGTTGCAAACATCAGCCGTCAGAGACGGGCGGGGTGACCCAGCCGTATTTTTCATGAGTCTTCACCAAACTCTTAAAGGTAGCTTCAGCTTCCTTGCGACTGAAGGACTTTTTTGATTTGCCCGCTTTTCTACAGATCCGCCCCTGAGTGAGAGGAAAAGATAAAGCAGGTTAGAACCCATCAGCAATCCCAATTCCCACTCTCGTTGTTAAGAACACACAAAGTGGCGGGGATTTCTGATGTCTGAATCGGTGTGATGAAAGGGGAGATATGGAACATCACAGCTTTGTTACCAAATGGATGGAGGGGCCCAGTGGCGGGCAAGCTTTTTGGGGAGAGAGAGACACGCGGGCCGCTGGCGTCCTCAGAACGAGCTCATCCCAGGATGCTGGAAGGCGGCCACTGCTCCAGGTCCCGCACCCAAGCGGGGAGGACCAGCTTTACCAAAAGAGCATCGATGCAAAACGGAGCCCATTATCCCAGAGGCAAAATGCTGTTCTAACTTCCCTTCCCTCCCACCACAGAATGCCTTTAATGATAACTCAGAGATACATGTTTATGCATAGATGTGTATATTTATAGATTCACACACACACTTTACAAATCCAACTTTTTATGTTCAAGCTCAGCAGCAATGAATGACTTTCTTGTAATTCATGCCATGAGGGAACCAGTTCCTGAGAAGACGGTAGGGCCATTTCCACGGAGGTGGAAGCCTGTCCTTGAGTCCCCAGTGAGGGGTCCAGGGGAGGCCAATGCTTCCTCACACAACCGCCGGTGGTAGGGGGGTGGTGCCAGAAGAGGTCCACTCCCCTCACAGTGACCAGCGGTGCTCCGGTCTGAAGGACGGAGCCTTTGGGTCTGCAGTGACCAGAGGGTCTGGTTCAGCTCAGGATGGACGCGGGCTCTAGACCATGAGCGAGAAGGGACCAGCAGACACCGCTGAGGTGGCCGTGTCTCAGGCCATCGCCACCCCTTCAGGGAGCCCTGGGGAATGAGGTACACTTGGCATCAGAGGGAATGGGCAGACAGAGGACCATGAGGCGCTGGGCGGAGCCGGACCCTCCATCAGATGAGTCGGCATCACTCTTACTGCTCCTGGCTCAGCCGCTCCCCACGCCGCCTCCTCACGGGCCATCAACAGAAATGCTCTCTTAGTCTCTCAGCTACAATTCCTCGCACTTGACTTCCCTTCACCCGTCCTGGAAGACTTGCTTGTCTTCCCGAGCATCCCACGCACGTGTTCTGTAGGTGGGATGGAAACACCCTGAGTTTCACCCACTAGCAAACGCGTACACACCGTTCTCAGCAGTCTCCTGTTGTTTATGAACTTTCACTAACAATGCTCTCTGGACAGGCCCTCGGCATGTAATATTTTTGTTACAGCACACTGCAGGCATGTGCCATCTGTGTAAGGGGACCTGAACGGGACCTGGACCTCACCCCCAGGGCCTGGCTGGGCTACACCACATACCTGTTCCCTTGTACAGGAATTGAGGGCAGCAGCCACCCAGGTCTGTGTGGCTTCGGGACCAAGATCCTCCCATCTTAGGTCTCTCTGATAACCCACCCATAACTCCCCTGGGAAGACGTCTTCATTCACGGGGAAAATGGCACCGGATCCTTACAAACTGGGAATGGGAGGCTGTTTCACATATTTAAATTCAGAGCTTATGGTTCCTTTTTAACATTTGTCTTTTCAACAGTGGAGACTCAGAGCAAAGCCCAGTTGGTGGTGGGGTGGGGTGGGGGGGCGCGCGGTGGCAAGTCAGAAACCCAGAGCTACTGCTTTGCTCTGGCTGCTCTGGACATCCCTCTGGCTGAGCTTTTCCATCCGCCAATCAAGGGCAAGACCACCGCTTCTAATTAGCTGCTTGGTGCACAAGAAATGAGCTGCTAAAGGGTGAAGGAAAACTGGAAAAGAAGACAGGAAACCACCACTTATTGGCTTACAGAAACTTCCCCCGTCTCTCCTGCTTTGCTTATGTGGTGTAGTTACACTTATAAAAAGGGACTATGAAAAGCTAATACATTTATATTCATCATTATGTGGGTCAAGATCAAAGTCCAACGTTATTTCATTAAACACAGGCAAACACATCTTTGCAGGGATGTCGGCATCAATTTTTACATAAGTGGGAGCAAGTATCAAGGGCTATTGTTTTGTATAAAATGCAAATTCTAACCATCTCTACCATTCTTTTCTATAATACTGAAAATTTATGGTATGACTTGAGAATTCTGAACTAAAAGCAGCCAGAAAAATACAAGCTCACAATAATCTTGGAATATTCCAATGCTCTTGGCATGAACACATCCTTTGCTAATTCTTTGTGAAAGTCTCAATTGTTACGAAAAACAACAGATAACCCCCCAGATGAACAGACCAGTCTTTGTTGCCTCTTCTTCCTGAGAAGAATGATGAACATAGAGCACCAGCACTCAGTCAATTCAGCAGCCGGGAGACAGAGACCGTGTGTGGCACTCGGAGGGCTTACCATCTTCACTGCACTCAGCTGGCCACAAAGCACTCCCATCTCGCCCCCTGTCTTACACCCTCGTTTGCAGCGAACAAATATCTTTTCATGGATCACCTGTCCTCCTCTGATGGGCTGTTTAAGCATCACCCAGCGACACCCTGGGCTCGAAAACGAGGGCGGCTGAGCTGTTCTTGCTGAAATGCCCTTGAGGTACCCATTGCACCAAGAAGGGGAGGGTCGCTCTGTCCAGCCCGGGCCTCTGATGGTCCAGGGCCATTCTCATGTTGAACCAACTCCCGTTCTTTTTTTTTCTTTTTTGTTTTTTTGACCACGCCATGCAGCTTGCGGGATCTCAGTTCCCTGACCAGGGATTGAACCCGGGCCTCGGCAGTGAAAGTGCCGAATCCTAACCACTAGGGCACCAGGGAACTTCTTTATTTTTTTAATTGAAGTATAGCTGATTTACAATGTTGTGTTAGTTTCAGGTGTACAGCAAAGTGAATCAGTTATATATATATATATTCCCATAATATGTGTATTATATATATATATATTCTTTTCCATTATAGGTTACTACAAGATACTGAATATAGTTCCCTGTGCTATACAGTAGGTCTTTGTTGATTATCTGTTTTATATATAGTAGTGTATATTTGTTAATCCCACACTCTTTTGTTTATCCCTCCTCCGCCTTTCCCCTTTGGTATCCATAAGTTTCTTTTCTAGGTCTGTGTGTCTGTTTCTGTTTTGGAAGTCAGTACATTTGTATCATTATTTTAGATTCCACATATATAAGTGATATCAGATGATATTTGTCTTTCTCTGTCTGACACCTCTCACTGTTGTGGCCTCTCCCATTGCAGAGCACAGGCTCTGGACGCGCAGGCTCAGCGGCCATGGCTCACGGGCCCAGCCGCTCCGCGGCACGTGGTATCTTCCCGGACCGGGGCACGAACCCGCGTCCCCTGCGTCGGCAGGCGGACTCCCAAGCACCGTGCCGCCAGGGCAGCCCTAGCCTTTTTGATGATGGCCATTCTGTGCCTCACTGTAGTGTTGATTTGCTTTCCTCTAATGATTAGCGAGGTTGCAGCTCCATTCTTCCTTCCTTCCCGGGTACAGTCTCCTAGAGTCTGGATTTGGGGGAAACCTTCAGCCTAACTCCTCTGACCCTCTGTATTTTCCTCTATAAATCAGGGACAAAACCCACTTTACAGCATCATGATGAATGTCAGATAAGATATTGAATTTGAAAACATTTTGAGAATTTTAAGGTGCGTACAACCAAGAACAGTTTTTCTTATTTTCCTAACATTGATATTTCTCTCTTATCTATTTCCATGTAACTAATACTCAGAGTTTTTTCTGGAGATTTTCCTTCAAATAATTCTTGTTTTCCCTAAAATACCTCTACTTGTATTTAATGCCAAAGGACCTGACGTGACAGTTTGCTTAGCCCACTGTGATAGCTCTGTGCAAGCATTAAGAGGTTAGAAAAGTAAACTCTCTCTCCTGATTACAATCAATCTGTCTTGTTCCAGATTGTAAATGTAGGGTTATGTGCAACCATAGGATTCTGACCTAACAAACCTTAAAAATCTCAAAATCTCTCGGTAATATTGATGCCAAGCAATTCTAATGATAACACAGTTCTCTGGGGCTGCATCTGTCAAACAAAACCATTAGTTGGTGCTTTGGTTTGACCTTTTTTTTTTTTGCTTATAGCTTTTTGGGGGGACGAATCACAATGATCAACATGAAAACATTTCCACACAGCTAACAAGCGACCCCAGACTCAGGTCCTCGGACAGGCCACCTGGTCTTACGTGGCTTTCATTACCCTGATGTGCACATTGAATTTCAGTCTGGCTCTGTCACTTCTTCACTTCTTGTTCATTCATTCATTTATTCATTCATTCACTCACTCAGTATGTTGGGTGCTGGGCTTAGAAAGACAAAGTGATCCTGGCTCCTGCCTGTAGGGCCTTAGAATCATTATGGGGAGAGAATCCGGGGTGCTGTCGCTGCTGAGACAGAAGGGGTACATTGGGGTTTCTCAGCCCCAGTACTGTTGACAACATGGGCTGGATAATTCTTTTGTCGTGGGGTGTTCTGTGCACCATAGGACGTTTAGCAGCATCCGTGGCCTCCACTCACTAGATGCTAGCAGCACCTCCTGAGCTATGACATCCAAACTGTCTCCAGACATCGCCAAATGTCCCCTCAGAGATAAAATCACTCCTGAATTTTAAGCCACTGGTGTATGGAATAAAGACGGCCCAGAGCAAGGAGGAGATAGTCCATCTCTATTCACCGCTACAAGTCCTCCCCGGGTTAGGAACTGTGCTGGTTACTGGGACTGCAGGGCTTTCTAAACTGGAAACGATTTCGGTCCTCATAGAACTTACAGCTCGGAGGGGAGGATGGATTCTACCTTGGGGGAGAGGAAAAGAGAAGGGGTAGTGTTTGTTGTCTTTGTGGTCAGAAAGATTTCCACATTTGAAGACACTTGAACTGAGCCTTGAAATACGGGTAGTAAATGTTTATCAGGTCATGGTGGGTGAAGATAAGTGGTCCAAAAGTGGTGGTTGAAATATGCAGCTGTATTCAGAGGAGGATGGGCAGACACTTGGTGAAGCTAGGGCACAGTGTGTGTGTGTGTGTGTGTGTGTGTGTGTGTGTTCGGTGGGTGTACAGAATTCAATAGACCTGACTTCAAATCCCTGCTCCAACACTTCCTGGCTGTGTGACCCTGGGTGAGTTACTTAACTTCTCTGAATCTCAACTTCCTCATCTGCAAAATAAGCATAGTCACAGGATTATATGACACTGAATTTTTATAGGGATTTAATACGTTAAAACATATAAGATGCTTGGCACAGTGCCAGGCACATGATGAACACAATAAATGTGGATTTTTATTTTTGAAACTATCACAGAGGATCTCATCCTTATTCTTTGGCAAAGTTAGTTTCATTCTGCCCTCTTGGAAAAAAAAAACACACAAAATTCTCTGTCTTTCGTGAGGATATTATGACTTGGCTTATTTGGTCACAAAAACATCTTCAGGCAAATCCAATATTTTGCATTGGATTTCATTTCCTGGGCTGAATTATAGAGCTGCTGCTACTTGTTTTTAAAGTCTTTGGAAGTGTAATTTTTAGTCTAAAAGCGCTCACGCACCCTTACCCCTCTGACGCCGGTTTCAAGCATGTGTTGTGCTCAGTGTGGACTCCCTTCAGGATGCTGGCTGTGGAGGAGAAGCTCAGATGGGTCACACGCTCGGCTTGAGGAAAGCACAGGAACAAGCATCTTTGAAAGGAGGTTCGCTCGGAGAGACAGCAGTGATTTTGCCTCTCTTTTAAGGTCTGCTGTTCGAAGTAGATCAACTTACAAGTTCTGAAGGACAGATAAAACTCTACAACGGTTGAGACTGCTTCCAAGAAACTTTCCCAAATCAAAACAATGACTCTGAAGCCACTGACCAGTGAGGGAGGGACTTCTGCTGGATCTCTCCAATGGAGCACCAAAGAGAAGCACTTGCGGGTGGAAATGCACTGATACGATTCTGCAGCCCTTACCATAGGTCTGAGAACGTGTGTATGTGTGTACATGCTTCTGTGCATGCATGTTCACATGTGCGCATACCAGTGTGCATATGCATGCGTGTGTTTGTATGTACACGAGCATTCACATGTGCGTTTGTATGTGCACACGTGTGTGTGTGTGTGTGTGACTGTAGTGTTGGGAGAGATGTGAGAGTCCTTGCAGTGACTGGAACCCAAGAGTAACCTTCCCGAGGGAAGCCCTGGGCCTCATACATCGATTAGGAGGACGGTGAGTTTACAGGGGTGAGACCTGCTGCCTGTCAGGGGTCCCACCCAGCACCAGCCAAAGTGGGGAGGAGAAGAGGCTGCTGAAAGGGCAGGGAGTGGGGGGCAGAATGGCGTGGTGGGGATACGCCGTCAACGAGCTGGTGTTGGGTTTCGACGTGAAACGCCCTGAATCCCCACGTGGCCTCTGCCCACAAGTGCGATGGCATCTGGTCCATGTCTGGTCACGTCTGCTGATGTGCTGCAGTGGTGTGGCCGCTTTCACACGTAGTATCTCATTAAACTCCCACAGACAACACTCCACTTGAGCTTGATCATCAGGGCTGGTCAGGAAAGTGGGCTTCCACTGATCAACTTCATCCCCCCAAGCACAGCTGCCTCCTCCAGACCACCAGGTGATGACCGGAGGCCCCTTGAGGTCGAAGTACCAGGGAGAGATGCATCATGGCCAGGCTCGCAGGAGGCACGGAACCCGCCAGGGAAAGGGCTTTGCTAGTGGGGGTGGGAGGGGCTTGGCGGGCTCCCTCCAGGCAATCAGTGTGTCCAAAGACACAGAGGCTCAGCCCTTCCCTGCGTCCCATCCCTCTGCTGGGCATTCAGGTCCCTGTGCCCTCCTTGGGTTTTAAGCAGAAGCTCATGCTTCTATTTGCTTCCATTATTTCGACATCCTATAGCAAAGTTATTTAACGCCATCCCCTCACCCCACCCTAGCTATTTGTAATTTAGTTCCAGATCTTGTTGTTTTTTTTTTTAAGATTTTCTTTTTTGATGTGGACCATTTTTAAAGTCTTTATTGCATTTGTTACAATATTGCTTCTGTTTTCTGTTTTGGTTTTTTGGCCACGAGGCTTGTGGGATCTAGGCTTCCCGACCAGGGATTGAACCTGCATCCCCTGCATTGGAAGGTGAAGTCTTAACCACTGGACTGCCAGGGAAGTCTCCCAGATTTTGTTGATAAGACCTTTTGTGAGATACAAAAAACTAAAAATAGAACTACCATACGACCCAGCAAATCCACTCCTGGGTGTATATCTGAAAAAAACCCCAAAACTTTAATTCAAAAACATATATGCACCCCAAATGTTCATAGCAGCATTATTTACAATTGCTAAGATATGGAAGCAACCTAAGTGTCTATCAACAGATGAATGGATAAAGAAGATGTGGTACATATCTACAATGCAATACTACTCAGCCATAAAAAAGAATGAAATATTGCCATTTGCAGCAATGTGGATGTACTCGGAGAGCATTGTGCTAAATGAAATAAGTCAGACTGAGGAAGTTAAACACTGTATGATCTAAAAAATAAAACAAACTAGTGAATATAACAGAAAAGGAACAGACACAGATATAGAGAACAAACTAGTGGTTACCACTGTGGGGGGGAGGGCAAGAGAGGGGGAGGGGTTTAAGAGACACAAACTATTATGCATAAAATAAGCTACAAAGTACAATGCAGGGAATATAGCCAGTGTTTTATAATAACTATAAATGGAGTATAACCTTTAAAATTGTGAATCACTATAATGACCACCTGTAACATATAATATTGTACCTCAACTATACTTCAATTAAAAAAATCAAACTTCTATATCCTCGTCACAAAATGTTGTAAGGATTCTTCTATATATTAAAGGTCTTATTTTTATAATATAAATCACAAAAAAAAGACTGTAAGGCAGATTCTAGAAACTGTCAACTCAAAATATTCATCTCAGAAACAAAAAGCTAAGTTTATCTTTCTGGAAGTTACACCTTGAGGACACAAGGTCTGTTTTATAATTCTGACATTGGGCACTAATTCACAGTCACACACATAAAGGCTATTAGAAAAGTAAGTTTCAAGACAGACCACTAGAACATTCCATAGGAACAAAAGGTGCTGGGGACAGGGCACTTGTGCTGAGCAGCTCTAGGGGCCGCACTGCCAGGTGGACAGAGTGGAGCCACTCTTGGGTGGTTTTAGGTGGGAAAGGCCAGGATCCTCCATTCAGGGACCAGGATGAAAGCTTTGTGCACACGTGCACGTGGATATACCGTCTGCTGGAGAAAGGCACTGCAGTTTCTCCCTAGCAGAAATGTTCCCACAGTGCATCGTGGGCTGCGTGTGTCCACCCGAGGCAGGCAGGGCACCAGCAAGTGATGCTGTGTTTTGGAAAGATGTCTGAGTGAACCCCTGGGGACACCCAGAAGGAAGCTGTGACTCTCTGCCCATCAGGACACAACCTTTCACTGCACACACGTCCAGGGGCGTCACCCTTGTGGTTGACCCATCCTTAAAGACACGCTTGGGTCTATCAAAGTCGTCGACACGGAAGGGACTGCACCCAAGAGGTTACATGCTTATTTTCTCCTATGGATGCCAACAAGACTGTCTGACGTCACGACCTGTAGCCCAATTATGAGAAGGGAGGTGATGTGGCGGGCAGACCTGGGCCACAGCCGTGGGTGATATGGTGGTCCCCACCAGGACTGGGGTAGACAAGCAGGGAAACATACAATATATCTCTGCAGAAGCGAGTGTTCTCTAGATCAGAGAGTCTCAGCCTGGGCACTACTGGCACCTGGGGATGGATCATTCTTGGTAGTGGGGCTGACCTATGCATCGTAGAAGGTCTAGCAGCATCTCTGGCCTCTAACCATTGCATGCAATAGCGGCCCTGTGCCAGATGTAATAACCACAAATGCCTCCACATACTGCCAAGTGTCCCCAAGGGTCGGAGCAGAATCGCTTCCCGTTGAGATAGCCTGCTCTAGTCTATGCAAGGAGCGTGCTGTGCGGGGTGCAGATGGAGCGCCAAACCTGGCCTGGAGGACCAGGTGGGGGAGACTACCTGGAGGAGGCAGTTCAGGAGCTGGACTCAAGGACAAGTGGAATGATCCATCCAGGACACAGGGAGGGAGACCGGGGGAGCACGGAGAATACGTGTCCAAGTGCTCCCGGGAGGACAGAGACGGAGCAGGCAGGGATGGGAGGTGGGTTAGTTCCTGGGGCTGCCGTAACCGAAGGCCATACTGGCTGCCTTAAAAGGACAGAAATTAATTTTCTCTCAGTTCTAGAGGGCAGAAGTCCAAAACCAAGGTGTAGGCAGGGCTGATCCGGGAGGCTCCAGGGGACAATCTGTCCCGTGCCTCCCCCCAGCTTCTGGTGGTTTGTTGTCAATCACAGGCGTCCGTGGGTTTGTGGACGCATCACCCCGATCTCTGCCTTCAGGTCATGTGACCTTCTCCCTATGCGTCTCTCTGTCTCTGTGTCACCCTTCCTCTTCTTACCAGGACACTCACTGGTCATGGCATTAAGGCCCATCCTGACCCAGGATGATCTCTACTTCTGCAAAGACCTTGTGTCCAAATAAGGACACGTTCATAGGTGGGGGGGGGAAGGTCAGCACCTGCGTCTCTCCTGGAGGGGACAGAGTGCAGGGTCCAGGTTTCCTCTGGGACGGGTCACTTGGGAGGTGGGTGGCCGTCAAGTACGGGGTGGGGGCCAGCTGCCTTATTGCTGCCGCCCAGAGAAGATGGGCAAGGGTCTGGCCGGGACAGAGGGAACTCGCAGGGAGGGAAAGGGGCTGAGAGCAGCCGGGCAACGCCTGCAGGACTGGGAGGGATCTGTCGTTGAGGGAAGGAAGCAAGTTTCTGACCCTGGAGGAAACAGGGTTCCAGGGTAAGATAAGAGCCCTTGGGAGCGGGTGGGAGGTGAAGCAAGAGGAGAAGCAGGAAGCGGAGGGCTTAGCAGCTGGACCCAGCAAGGGGACCTCGGGGAGGCGGGCACAGATGGCGGTCTACGAAGGGTGCCTGCGAGCGTCCGAAGAGCATCTGTGGTCCAGCTCTCAGGAAGAAACAGTCATCTCAGAAGTGTGATGCTCCCTTGATTCATAATAAAATCAGAACTTTAAAAACTCTTCTCGACCTTATTTTTTAGCAATCACTGCATGTTAAAAAAAAATCTGGTTCTTTGGAAAAGTGCAGCTTAGCTATCAGAAAGTCCCAAAAGAGCAACCTGTATTTCCCACAGATTAATAAGTGCCTGCCACGGAACAGACCTCGTGCGGGTTGCTGGAGACACCAGATGAGGCCAGGTGACGGAGATGTCCAGGGCTTGGCCTGGGCCTCGTGGGCAGCAGCCGTGGGAATGCATGAAGGAGTAAGCACATGAGTGCCACGGGCCAGACTCGCGTTCCCTCCCCGGCAGGACCACAGGCCATCTTTCCATGGCACTGACGCTCATCTGGGTGAAGGATGAGAATAATGCCCAGGATGCAAAGCCACTGCAGTCAGGAAGGAATATTTCCCTGGCAGAACATTCTAGAATTGTCCATTGAGAAACCTTATGGAAGGACAGACTCTCTGTGACAGTCTCTAAAATAGCTTCCCAATTATTAGGCGATAAATGTCCTCAGATATTTCCTTTTGATTTTTGTGAACCTCTCAGGATGACAAAGTCAGCATCAGTTTTATATAACCTGGATAATATTAATATTTAATAGAAATTAAAGTGAAACCACATTTATTTAACCCAGTAGTCCCCCTTAGACACCGTTTCACCTTGTGTGATTTCAGTTACCCTTGGTTGACCATGGTCCAAAAATATTAAATGGAAAATTCCAGAAATAAACAATTCATGAGATTTAAATTGCATGCTGTTCTGAATAGCGAGATGAAATCTCACGCTCAGGCAGATCTTGGAGATATTTCAGGTTTGGTTCCAGACCATCGCAATAAAGCAAATATTGCAGTAAAGAGAGTCACACAGATGTTCTGGTTTCCCAGTGCGTATAAAAGCTGTGTTTACACCACACTATAGTGTATTGAGTGCGTACCAGCACAGTGTCTAAAAAACAATTTAAACATTTAAAAACAGCATTAATTAAAAAATAATGCTGTTGAAAAAGAATGGCACTGATAGACTTGCTTGAGGCCGGGTTGCCACAAACCTTCAATTTGTAAAAGACACATCTATGAATTGCAATAAAATGAAGTGTGCCTGTCCCACTCCATCTCACCTGGGACGTAAGTCATCCCTTTGTCCAGCATCTCCACGTAGTACATGGGAAAAAACATAGTATATGGATTTGGTACTACCCGCGGTTTCAGGCATCCAATGGGTGCCTTGGAATGTAATCCCCTGCAGATACGAAGGGACAACTCCATTATCACTAAAAAATCCTCAAGCCACTGGCAGCATCAAAGGCATACCTCGTGGATACTTTTGATTCTTGCAAAACATAAGCATCTCTTTCTTCTACACTTTAAAGAAAGTTCTAGCAATTACGGAATTTGTTTTAAGACAGATTATATTTTCTTGGAAGAAGCAAACAGGGGAAAAGGAACTTTTTGCTAAAACTTTAAACTGTATCAGATAATCATTTCGAAATTATGTTTTCTGGAGATTCCACTAATCTCCCACTAAAACTTCTGCTTAAGTGGCTGGGTCCCAGTGGGTTTCACTAGCTGTGTAGGGACACAGGCAGTGGCAGCTGGACGTACTCTTTAAAGGCAATCTCGGTGGTGGTGGCTCGTCCTTGCCGTGTGCTGGGCAGTGTTCTCAGGATTGGGCTCGAACAGACTCCTTAAACCCTCTCTGGAGCCCCGCCAGGTGGGGTGACGCCACTACCGTCAACCCTGATTTATACATGAGGAGACAGGCACAGACAAGCCAATCACGTGCTCGAAGCCACACAGGATCCCCACGCAAGACCGGAGGCCACGCCCTGAACCCCAAAGCCAGGTCGCTTCTCAGAACACGGAGAAGTTTCGCAGGTGTCAGCGAGAGAACAAGATACCAACCCTCCGCTGAAGAGAACGCTGCCCGGCCTGGCCTTCCCTCACTGGATGCGGGCCCCGGGGTCACTGAACCCCTCTATCCCTCTGCACCGCAGCCTCCTTTCAATGTGGAGCTCCGGGCCTCCATCCCACGTGGTAACCCCAAGCCGTTCAGCACCGAATCTGCCTTCACCACCAAAAGCCTGGTCCTCCGGCCACAGTCGTGTGGACCTCGGGCCCCTGCCCAACTCTGGGGGCCTCGCTCTGCGAGGCCTCTTTCACCCACACGCCCCGTTCCCTGGGACGCTGGCCACCTGTGGTTTCCATTTGCTGCGCACAGGACGTAGGCAGAGCTGCTGGCCACAGGCCGAGCCGAGGGCGGCGTGTTCCATTCTCAAGGCTGAAGTGCCTGTTTAACACAACACAACCACAGCTTCCAGATTTTCTACTTGCGAGCTGAATCCAGCCGCCGGCATGTGGCCTTCTAGAAAAGCTTCCGAGTGTGCCCTCTGCCTTGCCGGACGACCCCCACGGTGGCAGCTCTTCATCATGGGCACGCTTCCCCAGCTGGCTCCACTGACAAGCACACAGTCGCTTAGCAGCCTTCTTACTGGGACAGCTCCAGGTGTGCCCTGCACCCGGCGAGTGAACAGGGACCGGTGGTGTTCTCCTACCCAACCAGACTTCTCAGGTCAGAATCCAACCCTCTGTCCTACACAGGCAACCTTCCAAGGGCACCATGTTTTCCCTTCTGGGAACACATTTTGAGAAGGACGAGAATTGTGGTTCATCCCCCCAGCACCCCACTGGTTTTGGAGTCCACCTGTCCATTCCCTGCAGCCCCCTGTTCTGGGGGTGGGACCCCACTGACTCCGGCCTACGGCCACCCACCCACTGGGGCCCCATGACACGTGAGGCTGCCCCTGTCCCGCCACGTAGCCTTGATTTAAGGACCAGACACTGGGGATGCAGATCCTTCCTGCTGCTGCCTGGGGGAGATGCAAGAAGGGGTGCATGGGCTGGGGCAGGGGGGGGCTTTGTGGGAGAGGCCGGGTCTTCCTTTATCCCGGGGTGGCCAGAGCTCAAGGCTGCCAGCGGGAGGAGACGCCCACTCCCCACACCTCGTGCCCCTGTGCCCTCCCGAGAGAAAGCGGCCGTGCTGACAAGGGCTGCTCACTCCTGCAGCTTCACCCCATATGCACAGGGCTGGCGGGAGAGAATCTGCTTCCAGCCGATGCCCTTCTGGGGGGTCTGCTGTTTATTTTATGACCCTCAGTAAACCAGGTGACCTGGACACTCTCGTTACCCACTGCCGTCGACGGAAGCAATTCTGTGTGAGCACAGACAGTAGTTACGGCCATGCCATCGGTGGGAAGTCCAGAGAAATAAAGGGGACTGAGACTGTCACTAGGAAAGGTGACAAGAATCAGCTCAGGGAATTAACCTGTCAAAACCCAGGGCAGCCGTCTTCTGCCCTCGGCCCTGCCAGCAGAAGCTTCAAGAGTTTGATGAAATAATCCCAAACTGTGTTGTTCCAGAAAAATTACATCAAGAAGTAACCCAAGACTTTCACAGGCAACCAAGGTAACATACGCTTTCACTCTCGGGATGGCTTGATGGTTTCTAGTTTCAGGAGGCACGTCCGTCTTTGCGATTTACGGTGACATCTCCCAGCATCAATGTTTTCCACGAGCAATGCGACCTAGTGACAGAGAAAGTTCCCACCGCACGACACAGTTGGTGCAGGAACGTCAAAGTGCTAAAGGAAATTCTGCCACATTAAAAAAATAAATGAGATTCTGGAGGTCGCAAGAGGTATTTTCCAGAAAAACTCAAAGGTGAAAATGTTATGATCTGAGCACAAATTCTCTAATATATATTACTTTTGAGAAGAGTCTGTTTTTGCTGAAAAAGTACAGCAAGACAAAGACTCTGTGTGGATTACTTTATTCTTTGCTAGTTTACTGATTTTCAGTAAAGGAGTGGTGTTCAGAAAGATGTGAAATTTCAGCTCTGCCCACTGGAGAGGCCTCATTCCTGCCCTTCACCTGGTTCTAGTAGGATGGGTACAAGAGGGCAGGGTCTGTGGCCAGCTTGGTTTTCTTTCTTGAAGCACTGGATAAAGATGGAAACGATTGTGATGGGACATGGATGAAGCCTTGGACAATAGCCCTGAATGCGCAGTTTGTCTCTAAAGGGCCACACAGACTGGTCTCCAGTTCACAGGTCATGGTTCACACATGCCCTGTGCGGGGTCTCTGGAATCCACACCTCAGCCTCCCCTTCCCTCCCAGATGCCGGTCACTTCCTACTGGACACGTGCTGCAGGCCAGCCACTGCTGCCTCTGCGTGGACACTGCTAGGATCCAACTCACTACCTTCCTGATTAAAGAATTTCTCTCTAACTTCCCTATTTTTACTTTGACCTTCTATTTCTACATAAATTTTTAAAAAGTTTATTGTTCATACCATTTTAAAGGTTATTTTCCATTTACAGTTATTACAAAATTTTGGCTATATGCCCCGTGTTCTACAATACACCCCCTGAGTGTATCTTACACTGCATAGCTCGTACCTCCCACTTCCCCAATTTGCACAAAACCCGCCAACTTTCTAGTCAACCATTTCTCAAAGTCTGGAACGTCACCCAGAGCCCCTCCCTCAGCCTAGGAGGCCTGCTGGGCCAGCCCTTCCAGTTTGAAGGTGCTGGGGGCTCTGGTCACCCCTGTCCTGGGAGGGAGCAGGTGTGCAGCTCCCCATAAGCCCCACCTCAGGCCAGCGCACCTGCCCTGAATCTCAGCAGGTGGCCTGTGTGAGGGTTGGGTGCCGGGGACAGTGCACCAAGAATCCCTAATGGGGCTGAAACCAGGAGCCCATGAACTTGGCCTGAGACAGCGTCCGACATCACCTCCTACATCAGTTTGGCTGGGAGGGGTCATGGCCTGAGCCGAGCTCTGTTTGGGAGGCGGGGGAGGCTTGGAGGGCGCTCGGAGGTTGGGGGAGAAGCCCAGGAGGTGGCAGACGGGCAGACAGGCACTCAGTCTGCGGCAGGAGGCCAATCGGGATGCAGGGCATGTGGGAGGGTCTGCCCTGCTGGCCCTGCCCCGCCCCGCCATGTGACCATGGACCTTCAGCACCGATGTGACCCAGTGGTCCCAGGGCTCACAGGTGAGACCACCCGCCGAGGATGGGCAGAGCAGGGATTTCTGAGCCCCTGGAGCTGGGGAAGAGATGTTTACACCTGTCTCTACACCAAGGTCGGGGGGGTGCTCCTGCCCAGTGAACAGCTACCATTACGGGGGGCAACTAGCGTCCAGCGAAGACAATCGTGGTTTGCTTGCACAAATGCAAAATAAGGAGACTCGTGGGCAGGTGGGCATCGCCAACAGGATGTGACCTGAAACATTATTCCAAGCAACGAAAAGAGCCAGAAAAGTGTCACCAGGAACGTGTCACTCACGGGGCTCCTTTCCTTTCTCAGCATGTCCGCACACACTGGTGTAGGTTTGGGGTGGGTTTTGCACACTTGTGAGATGCACCTGTGCCTCTTCAGGGGGACCCCAAGTTTCCATTCCATCCCATAATGAGTCAAAGTGGGGTCCTGCACCCCATCCTTCCTCAGGTCCCACCTACACAGCAGCTCCCTGACCCCCGAGCAACCCCCCATAGTCTTAAAATGGGGTTTTTCAAAATAGACCCACAGACATAGAAAACAAACTTACAGTTACCACAGGGGAAGCAGGGGAGGGATACATTAGGAGGATGGAATGAACACACACACAAATACTATATACAAAAGAAAAAACCAACAAGGACCTACTGTATAGCACAGGGAAGCCTACTCATATTTTGTAATAACCCATAAGGGAAAAGGATCTGAATGATAATATGTGTAACGGAATCACTTTGCTGTGCACCTGAAACTAACGCGACATTGCAAATCAACTCTACTCCAATTCAAAAAATGGGGTGCTTTCCCCCGTGGGAAAAGTGGCCAGCTACATGCTGGAAAACATTTAATAAGCAAGCACTTTGTAGTAAACTTGAGCCACGGCTGGTGTATTTGCCCCAGAACTGACCCTGACCGTCTTGTGCGCTGGCTGTCAATGCAGTGCTAATGAAGGGCAGGGCCGGGGGCAGAGGCAGTGCTCAGGGAGGCTGGCAGGAGGGAAGTGTGAGCGCGACCAACACTCCCCCACCCCCTCCCTCCGAGGTTGCAGATACTCCCCAGATAGCCAAGCAGGCAGTTCCCCAGGAGCCACGCCAATGGGTGTAAAGACCTTATCCTAACACAGGAATCCTAGTGCACTTGACCTTAACAGCTACATGCGTTTCATCAGGCGTACTTTCTGGAGGGTCTTGGGGTGAAATGCAGCACCCATAACTGGGGCGGTTGCTGGAAGCCTGTGCGTTTCTGCCCCGCGAGCATCCATCACAAGCCAGCATTTCACGTCCAAGGCTGGAGTCTACTGCTCCCTGCATCGTGCCCCTGCCTCCCCTGGCTTCCCCCATCCCACCTCCCTACACTGCCTTCCTTGCATCATTTTCTTGTTAAATTAAGAAAGCACTAGGGGCGCTAAGAGCCCATTTAGCCATGTGCTATGAAGACCTGGATAAAAGTAAGGCATGCAAACCATTTCAGGGCTACATACTGTCATCCGTATTTGCTGGTGTCATACACGTGTTGGTTCCAGTGCAGAGGAAACCCAACACATGCTTTTTCTGTTTGCGAGAACATGCAGGGTAGTGATATGGCATGAAGTAGCTTGCTCTGTGTTGAGAAGCAAGGGGGTGGGGATCCTTCTGGAAAACGTGGTATTCTGTTCCCAGAAAATAGTCTCAAGATTGTAATCGAGAAAGGAAGTTGGTTCTAAATTCAAATTTCTGGTCTCTGTCGGAAAAGCTTAGAAAACTGAGGGGCTGATTCTGGTTGACCTAATAAAAATTAAAAAGTGATTTTCTACAAGCACCTGGGATGGCTATTATTACTTTTAGGTCATCACTTTAGGGATGTTCTGATTTCAGCTCTTGTATCTGTATACGCGTGCTGCTACAGAATCCTTTCCTTCTGATGAACTCAGAGTCATAATGAGCAGAGAAAAGAATTCAGTCAGTGATTTTTATAAACATCACAGGGAATTTTCAAACTGCGCATACTTTGTAATACGACATAGGTAAAACTTGTTTCAGTCACAGCTCTGAGGGATTCACATGTATAAACTCACTCAGTCCACCACAGAGAGATCACTATACCCGCCATCATGATGAGGAAACAGGCTCGGAGTTAAACTGCCCAAGGTCACACAGCAGGTAGGTGGTGGAGCTGGAATTTGAACTCGCACAGTTGGATTCCAGAGTCCCTGCCCCTCAGTGCTCTGCTGTACTAGAGAAAGCAGCCATCAGTGATGGAAACATAAATACTGGGTGGTTTGCTGCAGTGGCTCAGCCCCATATATGCCTAGATTATCAGCAGGTTTGCACGACATTGGTCCAACTTTTAATTGAGCATTTCACAATCGTATTTAAATGCTAAATAGAATTTTCAGGCAATATGCCCAATTGTGCCAGTCCCTTTAAAAAAAAAGATCATTTTATTTATTTATATCAGACTACTTATTTATAGCAGACTCTTAGGTCCTTTCCTAGCCCCACCACCTCCTCTCATCTCAATCAGGATTATATTTGTGTCATTTCATTGTTTCCCCAAATTAATTTTCCTCTTTTGTACGAAGGCACTGAGCTTTGGAGCCAGAGGAAGAAGTCTTTCCCTCCCTCCAGTCCTTTTCCGTGAGCATACGAACCTGCTATTGCCCGTGACGGGTCGGGGAGCTTGTCTTTTATCAAAACCCGTGTGAGTGCTGAGAACTGCAGCCACAGACCCGCAGGGATGCGTGTGCGACACATCCCTGCTGAAGGAGCACGCCAAAGCACAAAGGGCGGGCGTTGTAAAGGAGACAGAATTGCCAGGTTGACTTATGATCGACCTGCGGGTTACTTCTGCTTTACAATGCTGTGTAAATGAGACCCGTTTTACAAATTGAGGACGATCCCTGCAAAGCTTGCTATGATTTCTACATCATTTTCAACTGACCTTTCTCATTTGCATCTTCGCTCCTTGGTGTGGCAGAGAGGGCAACTATTACCTTCCGTGATAAAAAGGGTGGAAGTGGGGGCTGGCAGGTGGGGAATGGGGTCACCCCATCAAGAAATGCTGGAGTCAGGACTGGAGCTGGGACCCCCATCGGATTTCTAAACATTCCTCCCACATTATCTAGGCAGTAAGCAGCAGCTTCCTAGGTGCTACCAAACCCCACAGATTTGGGGAATTTTAGAAGTGAGACCAAAAGGAACCTCTGATTCATACATCATTAGCAACATAATCTCAAGGTCAAGACTACACCATGGCAAATCCAGTTACTTTAGTTTTCTTTATTAAGATCAAGTTGGGTAACTATTTGGTCAATATAATTGTACACAATAACAATTAATGTAGCCAAGAAAACTGATTTAGCCACAGAGAGCCCAATGGTACCTCTATAAAGACACAGCATTCGAGAAAAAAATCCTAGAGGTCTGTTTGCACACACGAAACATACAAACTGTGTTTTGCAGATACATGAACTCTTCTTAAATGACAGACTTTATATTAAGCCTCATAAAAACTATATAAATTGAGTACAAATATATTCTCAAGACATCTAAAATGTAATAAAATTAAATAATGCACTTTTTATAAATTAGATTTCTAATTAAACAGGAGCATACATCAAATATTTTGAAGATTCTTACTTTTAAGTTTTTGAAACGTAGCTGGACACTGCAGGGCCTTCTGGGGGACAGACTTCTCTCCCCTAGCCCCGCCTCTTGTTTACAGAAAAGCTTTAGCCTTCTAGGCCCTCCCCAAGTCCCAAAGAACAAATCTAATCAGAGAAGTGAAAAATGCAGAAACAAAGGAAAACAGTCAAGCAAGACAAAATACTAATAGTTTAGCCATAAAACAAAGTCAAGGACTTTTAGTTCCTTCTCAAGAGCTACAGATAACATCCTGAGCCATATCCTTGAGCTGTTTTGCAGATACCAAGTCCCCACCAGGTAGAAGAAATTAACTGCATGCTGCCCACAAGCACCTAGACCCCAGACCGGTTGGAACCAGAAGGTTGGTGATGTTGACTGCCGAAATACCACCTGGTTACCTCACCTCCAGCCAATAAAAAAACGTCCATGAGCTGATCTGGCACCCTTCGACCCTCACCCTTAACACTGTCTTAAAAACCCTTCCCTGAAAGCTGTCGGGGACTTCGGGTCTTTTGAGCATGAGCTACCCATTCTCCTTGCTCGGCCCATGTTGGATGCCTTGGAAAAAACACGGTGCTTTCCTTCACCACAACCCGGTGTCAGTGGATTGGCTTTACTGCGTGTGGGCGAGCAGACCCAAGTTTCGTTCGGTAACATTTGTGGGAAGAAATGAGAAAGCCATGCTGGCTGTCAGTTGCTAGCCTATTGTCAGTTAAGGGAATTATATTTCAATTTTGGATACTTAATTTTAACCATGGATATAATGTATGGATTTAGTCTCTCAGGCAAATTCAGGTCAGCTATGATTATGTATTTTATTCCCACAGTCACCTGTTTTCGTATGCCTGTGAACATAGGGCACAGGCTGGAGGTGAACAAAACCACTTCTCATTATGTGTCAGGATGAACATGTGAGGCTATGGCATCTCTACTCACTGTCTTGGGTACCCAAGGCCTCAATGAAAGCATCACACAACTACATAACCGGCACCCAGCGTGTGCACCAGCACATCCCTGAGGAGGGAATGAGGAATCTTACAGGATTATCAGCACTGATCTGAAGGCTCCTTTACGTCCCAGCCAGAATTCCAAAGAAAAGATAGTACATGGGCTGCCATTTCCCAAAACCTGTCCCATACGGTATTTCACACACTGGCTCATCTGATCCTCACCCGGGAGGTGGACACGCTCGTCCTTTGGCAAATGATCCAGTGGAGAATGAAGGGGCAAATCACTTCTTTGTGGCAGCAGAGGTAGTAAACGGAAGTGTGCCTCAGCAACTATTTTCGGAATTAGACTTGAAACCCACGATGCCAAATTTTGCATCGTAGAACCGCGTCTGAACTTTCACAAGAAATATCATCATGTTATTGGCTCTAAGAAGTTTTAATGGCTCTGAGGAAGCCAGGATATCCCAACCTTATCTGACCACAGTATACCCCATTCCCACCATACTGCCTTCTGCTTGCGCCAGTCATTAGTAACAGCCTAAGAACTAATGCTCCATGCTGGATGGGTGATCTCCACGGAGTCACAGATTGCGGTGGTGGATGGTATCAGCCAGACACTGTGAGCACAGACCAACATCAATATTAGCCCTGCGGGATCAAAACCAACCATCACGCCAGTTCTGATCAGAGCTTTCCAATAGGAATCTTTAACAAAGTCGACATTTTCCGAAAACAAACTTCAAAGTAAAATCTTTCACTTTTACTGAAAGTACCTCATAAAATGGGTTGACATGTTTACAGTCAATAATTTGGGGGAGGGCTTATTTTGGAGGCACTAATCACACGTCAAAGGGAGTGAAGGAGTAAATCAGCAAAACTGCCCTTTTCCCAGTAATGGGAAAGTTAATCTCAGGTATATCTTGCAGTGATATTTTAAATGGTAAAAGGGTAATTTTTCAAAACTTCCTGGCTCTGTTATGTAATATTTATGCTGGCTTGTGTTGAGATTCAAATATACAAAAATCAAGCTTATTCAATTCTTCTTTTATTTTTTTTGATTGCATTGGTTCTTGGTTGCTGTGCGTGTGCTTCTCTTCTTTGCAGTGCGCGGGCTTCTCATTGCAGGGGCTTATCTTGTTGCGGAGCACAGGCTCTAGGCATGCAGGCTTCAGTAGTTGTGGCTCGCAGGCTCAGTAGTTGTGGCTCGCGGGCTTCGTTGCTCTGCGGCATGTGGGGTCTTCCCAGGCCAGGGCTCGAACCCCTGTCCCCTGCATTGGCAGGTAGATTCTCAACCACTGCACCGCCAGGGAAGCCCAAGCTTATTCAATCTTAATATTTGAAGCGGCAAAAATAATCGTTTCTCTCTGGCTTTGCTTGCCTGCCTTTCATGGTATTAAGAGGTTTTCTGTGCCATGGGATGCAATATTCTGTTGACCTCATTATTTGTAGATGATACAATTGCCTATGCAGAAAATCCTAACGGCTTAGCAATTTTTTTCAACCACTTTGAGGTATGATTGACATGCAAAGAGCTGTACGTATTTAAATGTGTACAATTTGGTGAGTCTGAGACATGGCTATTTTTGAGGAACTTGATGTGGTAGAGAGCATCGGTTCTCCAGAAACATCCACAGGCTTCTCCTACATTCCCACCTCCCTGGTATCAGATTGTGGCCGTGTGGCTAGTTCTGGCCAGTGGACGGTGAGAAGTGGGCATATCCGTTCTGAGTGTGGGCAGTAAGAGCTGCTGTGCTCACCCATCCTCAGCCTCCATTGCTGGGAATCTGTGAATCTGCTTCACATGCTCCAGATGGAGATGCTACAAGATGGAGAGGGGCACCAGCCCACATCAGAGTGTGTGCAGGAAACACATATTCATTGTGTGATACTGATGCGTGATGTGTGATGTGTGATGCTCTCTTGCAGAAACGAGAGCTCACTACTATGATAAAATTCTTGACGAACAATTGAAAACAATTCACATGGAGCATGAATGATCCACAAAGAGCTGAGAAGAGCATAGAGGAGGTCTTGACCTACCCGCTGTTAGACAGACTAGGAGGCCGTATTCCTAAGACAGAATAATATTTGTGCAGGAGCAGGGAGATAGATGAGTGGAACGGAAGAGAATCCCATCTGTATGGGACTTGCACACGATAAAAATGACAAAAAAGTAAGACAGTGGAAGACGGCCAGGTGGTTCTTCAGTACATGAAGAAGCTGGGCTCCTACCTGATGGCACACAAAGCAAATGGATTACACTTAAAATGCAAAAGGTAAAGTTATAAAGCCAATGGAAGATCATCTAGGGGTGTATCTTGTGACACAGGGTGAGGAAATGGGTCTTAACAAACATTTCTTGCCGTGAAAAGATGGATGAATGAAACTACTTCAAAATTAGCGATCATTTCTTCAGTAAAAGAAGAGAGAGAATGACTGGTGGGCCATGATTAACCTAATTCTCTCTGCACCTGAGGCAAAAAGAAAAAGTCACAGTAAAAATGAGGTGTAAGTTGATACATATCTATGTAAATACATCATGTGTATATGAAAATTTGATAGCTTTCCTATATATCAATAATAAATGTTTAGAAAATGTAATCAAAAAAGGCCATATTGGGGCTTCCCTGGCAGCACAGTGGTTGAGAGTCCGCCTGCCGATGCAGGGGGCGTGGGTTTGTGCCCCGGTCCGGGAAGATCCCACATGCTGGGGAGCGGCTGGGCCCGTGAGCCATGGCCGCTGATCCTGCGCATCCGGAGACTGTGCTCTGCAACGGGAGAGGCCACAACAGTGAGAGGCCCGCGTACCGCAAGGAAAAAAAAAAAAAAAAAGGCCATATTGACAAAACCAGCAAGTACTCCCCATCCTGTGATGGGCAGCTTCTAAGTTGGGCCCAATGATCCCCTTCCTGGTGTTCATGCCCCTGTGATTTGAGTGTGGGTAGGACCTGTCACTTGTTTCTAATGAACAGACTATGGCAGAACAGATGGGATGCCCCTTCTGAGATGACGCCTCTGTGTTTTGGGGCTCTCTCTCGTTCTCTCATC
Source organism: Neophocaena asiaeorientalis asiaeorientalis (assembly GCF_003031525.2). Lineage (NCBI taxonomy): Eukaryota > Metazoa > Chordata > Mammalia > Artiodactyla > Phocoenidae > Neophocaena > Neophocaena asiaeorientalis. The sequence continues at coordinate 2,915,309 of NW_020173927.1, forward strand.
AGTTCCCTCTGAGGGAAGCCAGCTGGCCCAGAGAGAAGCCCAGGTGCAGGGAACAGGGGAGGCCCCAGCCAGCAGACACCAGGCCCCTGGACGCTGCCAACACCATGTGATTGATCTTGGAAGCAGGTCCTCGCCCCATCAGGCCTTCCTCAGCTGATCTAAGCCCTAATCTCTAAGTGACTCTACTTGGAGATAGGGCCTTTGCAGTGGTAATCGAGGTTAATGAGGTCACTAGAGCGAGCCCTAATCCTATAGGTCTGGTGTGCTTATAAGAAGAGGAGATTAGGACACAGACACACACAGAGGGATGACCACATGATGACACGGAGGAAGCACATCTACAAACCCAGGAGAGAGGCCTCAGAGGACACCCACCCTGCCCACACCTTGAACTTGGACTTCCAGCCTCCAGAACTGTGGGAAAATAAATGTCTGTGGTCTAAGTCACCCAGTCGGTGGTATTTTGTTATGGTGGCCCTAGCAAATGAATACAGATGCTATACCTCAATAAGATAAGAAATACGTAAGTTTAAAAATAAGATCTGTTTTTGCAGAAACATGGATGGATGTAGAGATTATCATACTAAGTGAAGTAAGCCAGACAGAGAAATATCATATGACATCACTCACATGTGGAATCTAAAAAAAAAATACAAATGAACTTATTTACAAAACAGAAATAGACCCACAGACATAGAAAACAAACTTATGGTTACCAAAGGGGAAAGGCGGGGAGGGCTAAATTAGGAGTTTGGGATTAACAGATACACATTTCTGTATACCTACTGTATAGCACAGGGAACCATACTCAATATTTTGTAAGAACCTATAAGGGAAGAGAATCTGAAAAAGAATAGATATATATATACATACACATATACACGTGTATATACATATATATATATATAACTGAACCACTGTGTTGTACACCTGAAACTAACACATTGTAAATCAACTATACTTCAATTAAAAAAAACACAAATACACAGACTAAATAAATAAATAAATAGGGAGACAGTTAAGTGTAGAGTTTAAGAAAATAAAAGATCTGTTTCGTCAATGAGATTAGGAAGTACGATTGGAGTAATAGTTACTGAGGTGGGGGGAGGCTTCTAGTTCATGCTGTTGATGGGATGCAACCTGGCATAATCTTGATGACAGGCAATTTGACAACATTCTCCCATCAATATGTGAGTGTCCACACCCTCTGATCCACTGACCCACTTCTGGGAGTGTCTTTCATGGTAACAGAAGCGCAAGTGAGTGACTGTGATGTACAGGAAAGATAAGAGGGAAGGCGCCCAGAGGACAGATCAGGAATGCACGATTCCACACCCAGGGTGCTCGGTGGGCTTTTAATTATTTATTTATTATAAAGTTATTTATTTTTGCCTGCATTGGGTCTTTGTTGCTGCACATGGGCTTTCTCTAGTTGCAGCGAGCGGGGGCTGCTCTTTGTTGCGGTGCATGGGCTTCTCATTGCAGTGGCTTCTCTTGTTGTGGAACATGGGGTCTAGGTACTAGGGCTTCAGTAGTTGTGGCACGTTGGCTCAGTAGTTGTGGCTCATGGGCTCTAGAGTTCAGGCTCAGTAGTTGTGGCGCATGGGCTTAGTTGCTCCGTGGCATGTAGGATCTTCCCAGACCAGGTATCGAACCAGTGTCCCCTGCATTGGCAGGTGGATTTTTAACCATGCACCACCAGGGAAGTCCTCCGTGGCCTTTTAGAGTGACCTCGATCTAGATCAGCTGACCTAATATTCAGACATCCACAGTGCACTGGCGAGAAAAGATGTGCAAACTTCAGACCATCACGCAGAGCGTAATTCCATTACTGTTTAAGTTGTTACACTGGTGTAATTGTGTGTGTGAGTGTGTGAGTGTGTGTGTGTGTGTATGTGTATGTGTGGTGTGCATGTGTGTAAAAAATTATTATTTCTGGCAGGTGGAATTCCGGATCTCTTCATTCTCTATTTTGTACTTTCTGGTACTGCGTGAATTTTGTACAATAAGCATGTACTACTTTCTATAATCAGAAAAAACTTAAAAATTTTACACATTAAACAGAATAACATACAACATTAACATTTTGTACATTGCCACAAAATCTATGCATTTCGTGGCCCCTTCAGGAAATCCTGCGCCCCTGATAGTCATGGTAAGAATCGAAAAAATTAATGATGATGATGATGATAAAGCTGTAATAGCATCTTATAACCAGCTCATCACAATCCCTGCCTCGAGGGGACACAGGCCATTCCCAGACTGCCCTCTGGGAAGGACAGTCTTCTGAGGGACCATCTTGCATTTAAGGGACAAAGGCATTACACCATGTGCTTCCTTCTAAGGACCTTCGAGTCTCTGGACTCAGTGCTGGTGCACAGAAACACACCTGCACCTCGGCTCCCCTTGGCGTTTTTGGCCTGTGATGCCCATGGACCAATGCGGGCTCTTACCTGAGTGTCTATCGTAAAATGTCTCCTGGAAAAAGGAACCCTCCTACACTGTTGGTGGGAATGCAAATTGGTGCAGCCACTATGAAGAACAGTATGGAGCTTCCTCAAAAAACTAGAAATAGAACTACCATACAACCCGGCAACCCCACTCCTGGGCATATATCTGGAAAAGATGAAAATTCTAATTTGAAAAGATACATGCACCCCTATGTTTATGGAAGCACTATTTATAATAGCCAAGATATAGAAGTGACCTAAGTGTTCATTGACAAATGAATGGATAAAGAAGATGTGGTATATACACAAAGAAATATTACTCAGCCATTGAAAAGAATGCAATAATGCCATTTGCAGCAACATGGATGGACCTAGAGGTCATCATACTAAGTGAAGTAAGTCAGACCGAGAAAGACAAATATCATATGACATCATTCATATGTGGGATCTAAAATACAACACAAATAAACTTATGTACAAAACAGAAACAGACTCTCAGACATAGAGAACAGACTTGTGGTTGCCAAAGGGGAGGGGGGTGGGGGAGGGATGGAGTGGGAGTTTGGGATTAGCAGATGCAAACTATTATATATAGGATGGATAAACAACAGGGTCTTACTGTAGAGCACAGGGAACTTTATTCAATATCCTATGACAAACCACAGTGGAAAGGAATATAAAAAAGAAAAAAATATATATACACACACACACACACACACATATATATGTATATATATACATATATAGAACTGAATCACTTTGCTGTACAGCAGAAACTAACACAGCACTGTAAATCAACTATACTTCAATAAAGTCAATTAAAAATAAAATAAAGATAAAAAAAATAAAACATCTCCTGGTCTCACTTTCATCGCAAAAGGGCATTTGATTCCAACTCAATGACTGTTGTTAAATTGAACCGAATTAAAGCCATCTACTTCTCTAATAAATCATTATCATCATGGGGGAAGATCAAAGTCAGTAGCAACAGAGATAACCTATCTGTTATTTCTCATTTAATTAGCTTTTTGTGGTTAAATGCATTTAGTGGAAGAAAAAAACCCCACCAATCATTTTAATTATGATCCTGTGAAAGTCAGCGATATCATCCTGAAATTAAGATGAAACCTCTAAGTGTATGCTGTTTGAATAAGAAAATTACCTTAAAACTTTAAACATGCATTTTTATTTTATAAGAAACCTTGGATTATATGTATTAAGGGCTCAGTCTCATGACATTTTGTTAGACTCTGATATTTGTGAAGTTTGTGGAAAAATCCCTCCACTCAAGTAACATCTGGGGTCAGTTGGCCTTGGCAATCAATCGTGACAAAGATGCTGAGTGTCATCTGCAATGCATTTCGTCTGGATCCACAGAAATAACATAATTGTGATTGAAGAGATGCAGGACGGGCTCAGACAGTGCTACTGTCCTCTGTCAAGGCTGGTGATAAAACCAAGCCTGTCTTGCTCTACAGAATTCCAGGTTCCAAGAGGACCAGAGATAGGAGGGATCGTTTAGGTGGACCGGAGCTGAACAAGAGGAGTTCAAGGACGCTGGAAGGAGACGGGGATGGCTGTGTGTATAAATCACGTTTGCCTCTGCCGGGAATCATCACGAAGGGCTGTCCTAGCCTGTTCTCAGGCTGGTGGAGATATTGTGGGATATTTTAATGAATTCCTCTACTTTTCAATAAGACAAGAATGCATGCACAGTGCAAATGGATGAATAAAATTGTTCTCCCTGATAAGCCTTGCAATCTGATGTATCCCTCAAACTCTTAAGTGCTTGTTTCAGACATGATCAATAAATTTACCAGTGAAGAACTGTTTTCTCACGTAACTAAATTGAATGAATAAAATACCATAAGAATGGAAATGAGGGCTTTCAGAAAGCCTCCTACATCTAAAGACATCTAAAATGATAAAAATCACTTTTGATTAAAAACATGCATCAACTTGGGTGTATCAGCATAAAAATCAATTGGATTAAAGCATAGTCACTATAATTTTGACCTCAACTGGTCCATTAGTGCGGCCTTCCAGGATCACTGAATCCCAAGCCATCATCTGAAATAATCATCAACCAATCAGCATCTCTCCCTTTAGGTCCACCCGGCATGTCTACACTGCCTGCCTGACACCATCCCCTCTGCAACGTGGCTTTGCCCAGAGTCCTCTTTTTGTCTACAGGCCCCCAGGAAAATGCATGGAGCAGAGCATTCCTTTCCTCAGCCACCTGCCCCCAGGGCCGAGATGACCGGGAGGAGAAGGCGGCACAGAACCCCGGTGAAGCGGAGGAGAGGGAACCCTGAACCAGAGAGAGGCAAAAGGATGGACGGCTGCTCCAGTGTGGACGCGGGTGCGGGAGACAGTGACGGCTGGAAAGAACGGAAAGAAAAGAACACTCCGGTCAACCGCGGAAAAACGGGAGGAGCAATGTGGGAGCAGGAGTGGGGAGATTTACAGGAGCTGTGACGTGGAAAAGTGGAGAAAAACTCACAAGGCACGCAGGGATAAAGGGGGAGCTGGGGGAGGGCGCCAGAGAAGACTGGGAGCCCCTGATCACTGGCTCTAATAAAAGTAGGGGGAGAAGCCCACAGCAAACAAAGCCAGAAGAAACCCTTCAGGTGGAGAAGAAAAGGAAAGCGTGACAAAGCAAAGGCAATTGCCATCTTTGGGGAAAAGTAGAAAGAAAGATTCTGAAAATGCCAGGAAAAACGAAGAGACGTGGGAAACCTAACAGTGATGAGGAGAACGTGTGGATGTGGCAGGAGCTGCTTAGATGAGAAACGTCTGGTCACTCAGTCAAGGGGCCTGGAGGTACAGGGACAACGACGGGAAGATGCAGAATCAGAGGTCAACGTCAGGAGAGGAAAACAAATGGCTAGAACTTACACGCTTTGAAAGGAAGAATCCGTTATGGGTTTAATTGTGTCCCCCAATATTTGTATGCTGAAGTCCTAATCCCTCAGAATGTGACTGTTCGGAGACAGGGTCTATACAGAGGTAATTAAGGTAAAATGAGGTCAGTATAGGGGGCCCAGGTCCAGCCTGACTGGTGTCCTTGTAAGAAGAGGAGATTAGGACACAGACACACACAGACGGGATGACCATGTGAGGACACAGGAAGAAACGGCCGTCCACACACCAAGGAGAAAGGCCTCAGAGGAAACCCACCCTGCCGACACCTTGATCTTACACTTCCAGCCTCCAGGACTGTGAGAAGTTAATGTCTGTTGTTTAGCCACCCTGACTAGGTGTGAGCCCTCCAATAATAATATAGGCCATTACAGGCTCCGATAAGCTGAATGGAAGGAGGGAGAGAGGAAGGGAGGGAGGAGAGAATGAATTTATATGGCAACACGGAAACCTCCAATCAGGATAAGACGACAGAGAAACAAAAGAGGTGGTTACAGGGAAGCTCTTTCATATTAAAATTGCTTGACAAAATAATCACGGAACCCTACGTGTGGATTGATCATCTGAAGACAGTGGGGAGGGACCCTCACCCACTGTCTCTTGGACCCTAAACACCAGCCTCCATCCAGTGTCCACCTGGTGTATTTTCTGGCAAATAGAATAATGACATTTCAAGGGCACATGATCAAAAACAAAACCTCATAAAATGAATTCTCACTTACTAAGACACCAGGATCAATCAATTCAGTGTTTAGAGAAAAACAAAAAATTTAAATCACATGGGATGGTCACAGTGCAGAGGGTAAAATTATTTTGGTACTTAGCATCAACCAGAAAACGCCATCTCGATTGAGTGCCTGTTGCTAAAAATGTCCATTTTCCCAACACTGCAATTACCGCGCACTCATCACCCTTAATCTTTCTTTGATGATTCATGGTCTTGCGGTACCTGAAGGTCATAAACTCAACTGCATTCTACAATAGCTGTGGACGGCCTACTAGGGTCAAGGGCTGGGCTAGTCCCCTTGGATCCCACACGCCCCCTGGGAGCCCCACCAAATTGCTCTCCCCGCCCCCCGCCCCAGGAGAGGCGCTCCATCTACAGGGAACTGCTGCCCCCATGGGGAGTTGCTCCCCCTGTGGGGAGATGCTCCTCCTGGGGAGGTGCTAGCATCCCACTGGCTGTGATCGGAAGCTCGTGTGTACACTTGGGGCAGGGCTGTGCAGCCCAGCAGTGAGGCCTGCAAAGGTGGCCTTCCCAGACCCCAGACACTCTGAGCCCCAGGGAGGGCTGGTAGGAGTTTGTTTTCTCTCCGACCTCCACATAACCAGTCCAGTCCAGCTGTAACTGAGAAAAGCAGCCAGAAGTGGACAAGAATCCTCACATATGAGAGAGTGAAATCAGCTACTTCTGATAAAGGACTTCAGAACCTTACAAACGAATACACAAACGGAGAATCTGTGTGCTAAACAGTTCTACTGGAACTGACTGGGGCTATTTCCCATTTCTTTTTCATTGATGAGACAATTCACCACCATGACTTTGGAATTTTGTGTGGTGCAGGATTTCAAATCTCTTGTAGCTTCGGTGTTCCTAGCACAGGCTTTTAAACCATGTTATACTGGGGACAAAATTTGCTTTGCATGGCAAGGAAATGCCAATGTTATCACAGCTCAATAAGCATCACTGAAATCTGGGATTATGTGTTTCCCCAGCTCTGCTTAATCCCAAGATTCCACAAATTTGTTTTTAAAAAAAAAAACCTTAGCATATTCTGGAACAAAAATTCAGCATAAAATCATAGCACAGGGCTTCCCTGGTGGCACAGTGGTTGAGAGTCCGCCCGCCGATGCGGGCGACACGGGTTCGTGCACCGGTCTGGGAAGATCCCACATGCCGCGGAGCGGCTGGACCCGTGAGCCATGGCCGCTGAGCCTGCGCGTCCGGAGCCTGCGCTCTGCAATGGGAGGGGCCACAACAGTGAGAGGCCCGCATACCACACACACAAAAAAAATCATAGCACAAATGCTAAGCCTAACTAGGTTTGGGGAGATCTTTGGATCAAGGCCTGACACCTAGTCTCTATGGCCTGACCATGGCTTGAGGGCCGGGCAGTGTGGGAGCAGGTCATGGCCACACTGCAGGCCTACAATTTTGCAGTCTACGCCAGTGCAGAGAAATGGAGGGGCACCCCACCCAAGGCCCAGCTCGGAGGAAACACTACCCTCCTCTTCACTGATGGCTTTCTTTTCCCTTCCAGTTACTACTAAACCCGTATTCTTTCCCCAGACTCTCTGTTGTACATGGCTCTGGTTTGTAATAAGTAAACTAGTTAAGTAAATCTGTAATAAGTAGAAGTCTTATTGTTTAAGTAAAAAAAATACTGAAATCACTGTATTATAAATTGAACACATGGTACGTGCTCAAGGTTTGCAAGAAATAATTTTAAAGGATTCACTCACCCAACCTCAGAGTAAAACCTTCTAGAACATTCTGAAAAATTTTCTGAAATGCTACCGACCTGTAAATACTGTGACTCACTAACTTAGAAGAGTAGCAGAAAGTAGTGGGATAAATGAGACAGGCAAGAAATGAAGAAAATAAAGATTGGGTACAATGCACCAATATTCACTGTAATTAGGTAAAGAAAATGACGTGAAAAGGAAAGGAAGATACTAAGTAGCAAATAAATGGATGATTTAGACATTCATATGTCTGAAAGGTAAGATTACTTATGAAAAACTCTCCCTTCTTTCTATCACTCACTCCAACTACGCTTGACTTACAAGACTAGTTAGTATCACTGCATTGTTCTAAAGACCAAACAAATTACAAAATTCACTGTAGGTTTCGAAGGCAGACATGTCAGAAGCATTTCCTTGCAGCAGAAATCTTAATATTTCCCTCAGCCTTTTGGGGCAACTTAATTTAATGGCACAGTATGTAAGTTTTCATGGACTCTATGGGGACTGTCCCCAGGAATTTTGGACGAGGCTTGTTATGTCCTGAATGCACACTAGCAAGGGCGTTCTTTTACCTCCCCGAGTTCTGTAACAAGCTCATTCTGTCCAGCCCTTCAGGGTGGACTGTCTTCTTTCTAGTCAGTGGTCCTTCAGACTTGAATATTTGACAACTTCTACTTAATGATGCTACAAAATGAGACAATAGGGAGAGAAGATGCCCCTTGGAAACTCTCACTAAGCCCCTAGTTCCTACTTGAGGAATGATGGTCTGGTTCAATCACGTTGCCCTTGGGAGCTCAAGAAAACAGGCACTTGCTGTGCCCTCCGGGCTGCCAGCCTGCCCGGCTCCCCAGCTGGACTCCCCGCCGTCTCGGACCTCCAGGAAACCACACAGGTGAAGTGCTCTGTAAAGAGCAAACAGTGGATGCAAGTATTGCTCCAGGATGGGGGTCCATTTTGCCCACCTCAAGCACAGACCCACATTCAGCACCTGCTGGCAGCACCCTCACTCCTTCCTCCATGCAGACCCATGCCTCTTACATCCTGCCATTGGCTGCATCCTTCATACATCTCCTCCCACACTTGGGTTTAGAGTTCAGGGCCATGGGTGTCTTTCTGGGTTGGGCACTGACCAAGACCCAGTTCTGAAGTCTCCGGGGCTCTTCTGGCCACAGATATGGCGTGAGACCACCTATCCTTTCTTCAAATGGCCTGAAAGGGTTAAACAAGGGTCACCTCTTCTCGTGCAGCATCCTGGCCCCAGAGGCAATCAAATCAGGTGTGGACCAACAGCTGCTGGGTGCATCCTTATCTGATTGGGGAGACCAGCCAGCCTCTGAGACTCTAAGTGGTACATGGTCAGGGCCAAGCTGCAGATTGCATGTTTTTCTTAGGGTAGGGCGACTGAAATGACCTCAGTCAAAAGATTTGATGACAGCCAAATGATTAGTTTACAGGTGGGAAAAAGAGACATACGTAAATGTGAAAAAAACCACCTGAGCCGTGCTGGGTAGAACCGTTTCTATTTGCTGACTATGATGCTGAAAACTTTACCAACCTAACGTGGTAGTTATGGCAACACCACCCAGGCCCACGCACTGATTTAGATAGTGTTACAGACTCCACTTCCATGAAGAAGATAACACCCCTTCTCAGAATGATACACACTGCAGGCTGAGAACCCCGGGGGAAAGGAGGATGCTTCATGTCTCTAGTGATCTCAGAGGTCGAATTTCAGACTTCAATATTGCTAAACTATGGGGAAATCAGTGAGTATACAACAAAAACAGCATAAAAATCCTGGAGGACCAATGAACCGTATACTGTTCCCGCTCCCTGTGAGAATTGCTGGCTGCATTCATCTAAGTCTTAAGAGTTGGGAAGAACCCTGAAGACATCTAGTCACTTTCCTACCAAATGCAGGAAGACTTAGCCTAGATGCTCAGGGCCTTAACTGTTAAGCAATAAGAGAAGATTGGTGTTCTTTGTTGATTAGCCTCCAATTGTCAAAATATCACATATACGTATGTAGGTCAAACATTTCAACTAGATTTCTCTTGAATTTCATTACAGAAAAAAGCTTTCCTAAAGGTCTCAGTCAGGCAAAGGGTCACTGACTCGGTGAAATTCTCTTTCAGTTGTACTGAGGAAATCTGTGTTCATTCTGTGTGACCTGTGATAACTGATGGAATCCACAGCATTTGAAAAAAATTTTACGTTTGATTTCTGAACCGGCTTTTCATCTTGAACCAAAATGGTGGCTCAAAAGTTTTCAAGTGAACATCGTGTTCTGTAATAACGAATCTCAACCATATGGAACAGTATCAACGTGTGCGTTGAGAGGTGATAAAGGTAAATGTTCGAAATAATTATATTCTTCTATGTAATTTTCTAATTTAGCGGCAGCAAAAAATTAAGCTAATTTAAAGATACTGCTAACAAATAGGATTCTTAGAGAGCAAGGCTGTAGAGGTGAAAAAACAGCTCTCAGATCTGTGCTTGGTCAATAACATGATCGTGGTTCTTATCTGAAATCGACACCTGATGGTGCAAAATGACTTGATGATGGAGAGTCCACAGAGGTGATGACAAGAGTCCACAAGGAGAGGTGGCAGTTCTAAGAGGGCGAAGAGGAGGCTACCCTGTGATTTTTGTGACCACCCAACAAGATCACCGTAGGACTGAGCTATATGTCGGGCTCCTAAACCTCGTTCCCAGAGGTTCTGGCCATAAGCTGCATGATAAACTTTAAGTTCTTTCCCCAGACAGCTGTCAACACTTAGAGCCATCTACCACCGTGGGGTTCTTGGGGCCATGCATCCCCAGGGAACACAAACTTGGATGGAAAAAAATGTCTTTATTTTCATTAACTCTAACTGTAGTCCAGCACTTCATTTAACTGTGATTGGAAGTAACAAAGCAGAGATTTAGCATTGCCTTGATTTTATCACCAACAGAAACCCCAGACATTTAAAAATCATATGACAGTTATTGTAGACAACTTGAAATGTCATCAGTTCCCCTTCCTATGTCCAGTTAGGACAGTAACTAGACCTTGATATTAAATGTGTTAATAAAGCCATGCTTTTTAGTTTCATATTTTATTTTTAAAAGTTCATCACTTTTTAAAAATAGCAATAACTATTTCTAAGCATGACTGTTTTCCTTTGAAAGCCTATGAATTTTATTTTGTGCGTTTAAAAGCATTATTGTGAGGAGGGGTCTTCAGATGTCCCCAGATGCTGGGGGTGGCCTTTGGGGTTCAGAGGTGGCAGGAAGGGGCCTCTGGTTCTTCTCGGATCTGCGAGAATAACCAAGAGGCATCCATCTCTCTTGTCAATGAAAAGGCAGATGCCGGGATCCCCTTTTAAATAAAATTACTAAAACAAAAATCACTGTAATTCAATCCAGCAGAATTCAAAGTCACGTTTCATTAGATTAGTTTTAGTTATGAATTAAACCAACCTCCTTTAAGCTTTATGTAATTTTACTGGTTGATCCTACAGTTAGAGAAACTTTGTCTTTCATGAGCTCTCTAAGATTATACTTCATAGGATACATTATAAAGGTGATCAAAGGAAAAACAAGCACTTCTGTGAGGGGAGGGATCACAGTGGCCACTGTGGGCAGCTCATCTGTGTTAGTTTCAGGCATTCACTGGAGGAAGGGGCTTCCCGAAGACCCCAACCTGCAGATTTGCAGGGCTCTGCCTTCCCCAGGCTAAGCGAGCCTTGGTTTCCTCCTCTGTAAAATGGGAATAACAACAGCGCTCACCCCATAGGCTGTTGAAAGCATTTAATCACATGACCCACTAAAGCGTTTTGCACAGCAGCTGGCCCACGGCAAGCACCTGGTAAGTTCACAATCTCACCGTACTCCAAATAGGGACGAGGGGAGGGGATGGGGTGTGTGTGCAGTTGTGCGAGTTGCACAGTGGACACATTTATTTGGCACATACAATGTACTGGGCATTGGGCGAGGGGAAGGGGGAACAGAGCTGGAAGTAGGTACACACAGTCTAGCAGGATGAGAGTAGAAATGAACACCTTCCAGACAACGCAGAGGTGTTTAGAGGAGGGAGCAGATGCCCTTACTGGAGGAGTGATTGTGGGGCCTTCTGCAGGAGTTAAGACGTCTCGGCAGGGTTCTGAGGGATGGCAGGGCTCGACTGATGCATGAGGGGGTGCTTTCCCGATGGGGGCGGACCTGTGAGCTCAGCAAACATGGAGACCTGCTGGTGTGCTGTGGCTGGAGGGGCTGGTGGGAAAAGGGCTTCCTGGGGGCTGTGGAAAGTGGAAGAGTTGCACCCAGGCTGGGCAGTGATTGGGCGCTTGGATGTATTCCGTCCCCGTCATAACCAAGGGTGTGAGAAAGCCAGGTGTGCGTCTTAGAGGACCCAGGAAGGTGGCAGCAGGGAGGATGGAAAGGGATGGAGAGGTTGGACGGGGGCATCCCAGGAATCCAAGCAGGGGATGATAAGCCTCTAAGGAGGCAGGAGGGCAGGGAGGAGAGGAAAAGCCAGGCTTGGGAACGTGACCGAGGAGGCCCGTTTAGTCTTCTGCCTGACCACACCTAGGCCTGCCGGGTGGGGAAGGGCACCTTCTGGCGCTCCTCCCGGCTCCCCGCTCCCGCCCTGCCCTCCTCCCCCAAGCCTTTGCCACCTGGTTGGTCCCAATTCTGCTTCCTCCCCAGAGGTTCTCGATCTGGGGGCCTTGGTCCTCCTGCCCTTAGCGGAGAGGACCAGGGGTGACCCACAGAATGGGGGTAGGTTGCCACAGGAGTGCTGAAGACCATGCGTCTTCAGTGCCCAAGTCATGGTAGACCCTCAGCAAACGGGTCCCGAATGAAGGAAGGAAAGAAGGAATGAAGTGTGTGACGATGGGGAATTAAACAATCAAACCTTATCTTAGTTTGCTGACTCCTTGGGTAGGAAAGCGTAGATGTTATTGGAAATATTTCTGCCATTACAATGACTCCTTTGTCTGTTTTGGGAAATGCCTGATCCTCCCATTTATTAGCAGGGAAACTATGTTCAGAGAAACAGGCTAACCCTCAGGGTTACAATCACGTAACAATGAGCATTCCTTCTGGGAACGTCACCCAGAAGTTTGGAAGACGCTGCTGAGCCCAGGACCCCATCTCTCTCAAGTCCCTGGCGCACCCACAGGCCACTGCCAGGTGTCCAGTCCACTTGCACCAGTGAATGGACACTCACGCAAATACAAAGCAAGCGATAACTGCGGAGCTGCCTGGTACATCACAGACAAACGTGAGTGGGTTGCGCTTTATCCCTACTAGACAGTCTGTTCTCCGCGGTTGGCACTTTCCGTGAATCTGATTCACCAACGTGTGCCCAGTGTGTGCCTGATACAGAGTGGACACTCAGTACCTGTGCTGTGTGAACTAGCTAATTATCCACAGTTCTGGGCGGTCCGCGCACCTAAGCCCTCACAACAGTGTCTGATCCGGGGGTGAGCAACTCCCCTGAGCACATTTCCTTTTTCAGGGTTTACACTCCCTCTTGATCCAGGGAGGAAGGACTGGGCTGTATGATGAGCTCCTCTACAAAAGGAGGGCTTCCAGAGGGCTAGTCGGGGTGGACACAGGACAGTGAGTCCAATCAAGGTGGGAGGGGGGAAGGTAAGGGGTTCATTACATCCACCATCACCTGAAGCTCCCTGTTCTGGTTGTTGGTGGGAGGATGTACCGAAGATGGTAGATGTGATGAGTAATTCTGGTCCAGGGTGGTTTTTCCAACCCTGGTTTGTCCGTTAGAATCAACGTAGGAGATTTTCCAACAGGCCTCTACCAGGGCCTCATCTTAGCCTCAAGAAGTGTGAATCTTCGAGGAAAGGGCCTGGCATTGGAATAATTTAAAGGTTCCTGGAAGCATCTAATTAACCTGGGGCTGAGGACCACCGGCCATTGTGTAGCCATAAGTAAAGGAAAGAGAGGAAAGGAGTTACCTCGTCCCCATCCTCTGCCCCATCTCCCCACAACCCTATCAACACAGCAAAAATCTAGGATTCAGGAGATTTGAAATGTGGCTCAAAGAACCCACTATTTGTGGCTGCTTTAAAAAGAAAGCCATGAAAGCCATTTGGCTGGTTCCTTAGCTGTCCCCAGAGTGGTACCACTGAGGCTGCCTTCCTTCTAAACCTGGACTCCAACACACCTGTTCGTGAGGATGAGAAAGGGCAGGATTCTGGGTTAAAACAAACTTCAACTTACTGTTCATGTTGGCACTTTCCATTAAACAAACAAACAACCCCCCCCCCAAACTCTCCTGACCCTTAAAAAGGAAAACAATCCTCTCACACCCTTTACTATAAATCAGGAAAGTAAACAGAAATGTACTTGCATCCTCTTTTTGTAACTTTAGATTCTCAAAAGTTTACAACTCTGGGTAAAGTAAGCCACTACTATTATTAACTGCACCGTCAGCCCTGGGATGAGCAGACTCGCCAGGGAGCGGGCACGTGGGAGCTTGCCAAGTTGGCACGGCACTATTTTTAGGATGCAGAGTCCTGTCTGCGTCCTCCTGCCCCGTCCCACTTGATACCAGAACAAGCTATTTTTTTCTCCGAACCATCGAGTACATGGAGACCTCAAGCTGCAGAGTCATCCTGTGTGGTAATGACCTCCGTCACCTACACATGGGCACAGGACACAACGACACGGTTGACTCATAAGACTCCTCCACAAATCCACTCTCCTCGGTGAGTCACACGGCAGGACCCACCCCCTGGCTGTCACGGTTCACACGCTAGGTTCTCCCAGCTTCCCTTTAAAGCGGCCACCATCTCTCTATTCCACGTAGGCCCTGCTGGGGTCTCCTCGGTGTGGTCCTGTGTTCACACGGATGGGCATCATGTATGTTACTTTGCAAACCAGCAATAGCCTCTAGAGAAATAAGAGGTTGGATTGGTTAAGAAATTCCTGTTTGGGCTTGTTATAGGCTGCACTGTGATCCCTCAAAATTGGTATGTTGGAGTTCTATTCCCAAGCACCTCAGAAGGTGACTGTATTTGGAGACAGGGTCTTTACAGAGGTGATAATGTTAAACTGAGGTCATTAGGATGGAGCCCTGATCCAGTATGACTGGTGTCCTCACCAGAAGGGGAGATTAGGACACAGACAGGCACAGAGGGAAGACCACGTGAGGACACAGGGAGAAGATGGCCGCCTGCAAGCCAAGGGCAGAGGCCTGGAGCTCATCCTCTGCACACCCTCAGAAGGACCCAACCCTGCTCTCACCTGGAGCTCAGACTTCTGGCCTCTGGAACTGTGAAAAGTAAATGTCTGTTGTTGAAGCCCACCAGTCTGTGGGACTTTGTGACAGTAGCCCTAGCACACTCACACAGGGCTTTCAAAAATGTTGTGTGAATTATAATAGTTCAGAAGCCAATGAACTTTAGGAACCCACAAGGCTGTTTATCTTCATTACTTTTTTCTGATAAGACCTGGAGATTGTGTAGCCATAAGTAAAAAGCTATTTCCAGGCCTAGTACTTTGGAAGAGGTTCTGAAGACAGGCTGTGTGTGTGTGTGTGTGCGCGCGCCCGTGTGCAGGATTCTCAGTGACACCCATGGTGCAGAACACTTTAAGCCCTAAAGTCGACCTCAGCGATGCACTTTATCGTCAAACAGAGCTGATCTGCAGAGCCTGTTACTTCTTCATCACACAACACGTGGCAACATCTACCAGTTTTCTGTGTTCAAAAATTCCAGAAACTAGTGCTGTCAGGAAACATAACTCTTCCGGAATCGCTTAGCAATTTTTAATTCAAACACTAAGAACTGAAGGTGTTTTAGTCCTGTTGTTTTCATTCTTCTGCTGACAGCTGACTGTGTACCTGTCTTCTGTGGACACAAATGATGATCACACCGGTCACCGCCAACCACTGGCTGGAGACGGCCAGGGGCTCAGGTGGCCTGGGTGTGACTCTGCCGTCGCTGACTTTTACTAACGTGGACTGGTATTCAGAGGCTCGCACTCATTGCTAGTGTTAGAACACGAGGCTGCATTAATTTCACCTGACCGTGTGGAGCTGAGGTTTCCTCACCTGTACAGTGACCATGGAAACAGTAGAATCAGGTAAGGTTAACACCCTAAGTGCTTCGCTGGCCCAGAGCTTGGCATGAAGCAAACAGTAAATGCCACTGCTATTATTGCCACATCGTCCTCATGCTGGGTTGAGGCGCATGGTTGGCACTGAGGGGACAGAGGAGGAGTAAGGAACTGTCTTCCAAGTGTCATCTGGTTCCCTGCCCCTGGCGATGTCTAACTAATTAAAAAGGGGACACTCAGGAGGCCAACTGATGTGAAAGTAGAACCCTGAGTTAGTGCGCCCTCAAGCTACTTTTGGATGCCTTCTGCTCACACAGCTGCAAGGAGAGGGTCTCTGTTGCATCATCAATCATCCCAGGTGCGAGACCTGGTACACATGCTAGTGAACGCCGAGGCCCAGCCTGGGCAGGACCCTCCCAGGTACGGGGAGTTTTCATTTAATTGCAGGATCCAAGAGTTACCTAAAGTGTCTCTTTGTAGTCAAAAGAGGATTCGGTAATAAACAAATAGGCAAGGTATGTATGCCATTATCTCTACAAAGAATATATCATACAAGAAAGTTTTAAGTTAATTTAAAATAACCACAATCCATAAGGTAGCACAAGAGAGATTTTGATAACATGGGCCCCAAAAGTCAGGTAAAGGTCTCATGAAATGACTGAATCTGTCACACCATGAGATAAACGCAAACATTAATACTATACACAAAATGGTTAAGCAGATCTTTTCTTAATATTACCAATGAAACCCTTAAAAGTATCTTATGATTTCTCTAAAGGTAGAGAAACAAAATCAACTTAGGATATCCCCAATTCAGAAAGTTAAGCTTAGTAGTTATGAAAGAGGAAAACGAGCCTTTTCTAATCTCATTGCTTAAGAAAAACGAAAGTGCCAACAGAAGGAGGAATGTAACTAGAACGGAACGGTTCTGCCTTTTAAAGTAATCATTGGTTTGGTAGCACTCTTGGTTCTCTTTGAATACCTAATCAGGTATTTTGATTGCTTTCCCAAAGTCCTTTAACCACCTTCAACTAGGGAAATAATTTGGTAACTGCAGTAAGTGCAATGAACAACCTGTACGTAGGAAATTTACAAAAGCAGGAAAGGCACCATAAGGCTGAGGGCCCTGAGACCCTATTAGGATCCTTTCCTGCACAGAATCCTGAAACACTGATGAACATTCATTCCTCCTGTTCTTACACTGCATTTCGAGTTGTTTGTGTATAACCTACACGACCCTCTTTTGGATGTTGAAGTCAGCACGAAAAGTGCAAAGAAACTGAATTGGTATTTTTGTAAATGGCTGAGTACTCACCTCCCTTTCAGGTATTTCATAACTAGACTTTAGAATAAGTGATATAACACAATATGCTAGATGGAGGGCCCTGAGTTCAACTAAGTAAGATTTTGAAATTAATAAATAAAAATATTGATAATTACTTTCAACAATAAGGTCTCTGACTTGCTGACTGTATGAAGACTCTCAATTTGGATTACAAAGAAAAGACATATATACACAAGGACCTGCCTAATTTAATAGAAGTGCAGGGGCACCAAGAGAACTATCAATCATAGCATTCATGTGAACATGGAAAACACTTAACTTACTGACATATATCTCTCCTAAAAAAAAAGTCCTTATTTCTCATTTGAAATCTTTACTTTCCTACATCTTTCAAAATGCAGGCTGTGGTTGAGGATCTCTTCCAAATCTAAATGCTATGATTCTGTGATTATAAGGCAAAATGATATTCCTCTGCCCCTCATCCCCAAAGTCATCTCTGTGAAGAATGAAAGAAGGTAAGAGAGTGTTCCAGAGAGTTCTGATTAGCAGTGCTTTCAGAAAAAAATAACAGAAGCATTTCTGCAAAATATTTTTCCCCATCATTTGTATAAATCCTGATAATAACATAAACCGGGACCCTCTCCCACCCCCGTGGCTGGTATCGAATCACAGGCTCTTCACATCAGAGCCAGCGCTGAACCACAGGCTTCAGACTGAATTTCTGATGTTAAAGCATTAAACCTCACCTTTCTAGAGCCGCCAGGTCCCTCCTATTTCGAACGCGAGAAATAAGCGGAAGCTAAACCCCAGAAAAGATGGACTAGCAAGATAGTACTTGGTAACAACAGACCTCAGTCAAGAATTAAGTGCCTTTCTCCACTGGAGTCACAATGCGATTTGCCTGGAATCCCAGGGGCTCCACCTCTAGTGAAATTGGCAGAACAAGCATTATTTGATTAGTGTGAAAGATCCTGCTGTGAAAGGGACAGAGGCAGGTGACAGGGGACTGATGGCTTCTGAAATGCTAGCTGTAGAAAGATCAAATCGAGGTCATTCCGGGACTGCTAAACAAAACAGGGATTCTTCATAAATCTAAAAGACGCCCATATTAAATTATAATTTTATTAAGTAATGTTCAATAGCGATTTGGGAAAACATCAACCAACTTGAACATGATCAGGAGCATATAATGTGGGAAGATAAAACCATCATGCCTCTGCCTGCAGCTGGTGGTGGGGGTGGGACAAATTTCAGAAGATTCATTCATTCTCTGCTCTCAAGTTCTCTGGGGTTTCTTTTGGTAAAGCTGCCGTCTGGTGCAATAGGTGAGATGATTCAGGCACCAAGCCTGCCCCTGATTTCAGTATTTAGTTAAAAGTCTTTAGTTCTGATAATGGATTTAACCCTCCGGGGCAGGGGTAACCCGGAAGGAAGAAACAGGTCTGAGAGAGACCAAGACCTTGAACAACTACCCAGAAGGTGATGGTCCTGGAAGGAGCCAGGTACCATGCATTTCCTTGAGGTCATCTGGCTTTGTCACACTCAAACCACACCTCTGCCTCTCCAGTGAAATTTCTCAAGAGCAAAATTTTCACCTTTGCGCTACATGCTGGTCAAGAGGGGGCAGAGCAGGGGAGCAGATTCACCAGCAGGCAGCAGGCCCTCTGCAGAGCCCTCCACCTGCAGAGCCCCCCTGAGTTGTTGTTGGGGGGGGAAACTTTGCGTGTGTGGTAGGGAAGGGGGCAATAAACTGGGCCGGATACTTAGATTCCTAAGTCCACGTGAAGTTCCACCCTCAGGGAGACTGTGGGGTCAGGAGATGGGGATAAGCCAAGGAAAAGGAGAAGGGGGTAAACGGGAGAGGGAGGGGGAGGGGGAGAGAGCGGAAGCCTGGGGCGGGGGCGGAGGATGAGGAAAGGGAGGGGCACACACGGACAGCGGGTCAGGAGATCAGGGCAGAGGGTAGAGGGGCAGAGCCAGAGGGGAGAAGCAGCAGAGGAGAAAAGAGAGGAGGGTGTGCGGAGAGGGAGAGAGCGTATTCTAGAGCGATGGGGACCGACCGGGAACAAGCGGGAGACCCACAGAGACGGGATGGAAAAGTAGGGAAAGAAGAAAACGCTCAGGGAAGAGAAGCGGAGGCGCTCGGGAACGTGTCCCCTTGGCAGGCTGGGGTAGAGACACAGCCCCGCGCGCACCAGGAGCGAGAGCGCCGAGGGGCCAGCCCCGCGCGCCCCCGGCCTCCTCCCAGCTTACCTGGCCCTTGACCAGGCTGGCGGCGAACTGGCGCATGACGGCCTCCACGGTGTAGGCGCTGGACCAGCCGCGCGGCGTGAGCAGCTCCATGCAGATGGCGCCGCCGTCCAGCACGTAGCCGTTCTCCAGGCGCGGGCTGAGCACCCGCATGAAGGGCGGCGAGAAGGGGAAGTTGTCGGGGAAGGTGAGGTTGAGCAGGATGAACTCGGTGTTGGTCTCCTTCATGTCCTGCCACAGCACCGAGTCCTTGTCCACCTGGTGCAGCTTCACGTTCCAGTCGAAGAGGCTCTCGTCCACCAGCTCCACGGAGATGAAGCGGTCGCTGAGGCGCGCGATGTCCTGCAGCTCCTTCATGAGCCGCCGGCTGCGCACCTGCGTGCAGTGTTGCTGGCGCGCCGCGGGAACCAGGCTGC
>NW_020173927.1:2935308-3010931 GCF_003031525.2 Neophocaena asiaeorientalis asiaeorientalis
TGCGGCGACACGCGCACGGCCGCTGGGGGGAGACATCGGTGCGCGCCGGCCTGCGGGGTAGCGCCGCGCGGAGCCGACCGGCCGGCCGGAGCGGAGCGAGGGTGGGGAGCAGGGCGAGAAGGGGCACGTGTGTGCGCGCGCTAATGAGGGTCTCAGAGACTCCGGGTCCTTCTGCCCGGGATCCAGGCTCTAACCCCGGCCTGAGCCTCCGACCTCACTTAACCTAGTTGGAGCAATCCGGAGGGGAAGGGGCGTCGGAGAAGGATGGAAAGCAACCTGTTTATTGAATCCCGTGTGTACCAGATGGAGCCTGGTGTCCACACCGCAATCCTGGACCGGGGTCTGCGGAACCGGTGCTCTCCTAAGGACTGATCAAAGAATCAGGGCCTGGGGAGGAGGATGCGGGAAGCGTGCTCTCCGCAACCCGCTAAAGAACCCCTCGAGTTCCGACTTTAAAGGATGACCGTTCCGCGAATTCACCCCTGCGACCGGGCCTGGCTCCTCTCCTCCCCGCCACGCCAGGGGGTCCCTGTGTTCCAAAAGGGGAAGGAAGGGACCACGGAGCACTGGCTTTCGAGTCATTTCCAAGAGGTTGCGGGGAAACGCATCCGACTCTGGCGCCAGCGGGCGCTCAGGGCGCGGGGCGGGCCCTCTGCGGCCCTGGAGTCCCCGGTACCCGCGGGTAACCTCGGGACCGGCCGCGGAAGGGATGGGGATCCTCCTTCAACTTGGACGCTTTCATCCCTCCCCTCCCTTTCTGCCTTTAACTCATTGAAACTTATTTTTATCTGGTGAAATTTCAAGCAAAAAGCACTTTCAGAGCCCCAGAAGCTGGAACAAGCAGGGAAGCCGTGAAGAGTCCAACGTTTGCAGGAATCGCGCCGCCTAGCATAGTCTAGTGTCTGTGGCCCAGCTGCGCAATGGGGAGGGGCGGTGATGATCCCCGCAATATAGGAGGCATCACCCCGAAAACCCAAATGGCCAAGGACTGACTCCAAACTTCACCGCTGTTCCTGGTTTGGCTTTCCTCTTGAGGAGCCTCTAAATTCACCAGCAGAGCGCGTTCATTCTGATGTCACCGTGACGATTGTTTTCAAACGTCTTTACCATTTTCACTTTTTATAAATTATTAAAAATTTTCCCTGTGAAAAATAGCTCTTCAGATCACCGCGGAAGTTAAGTTCAGACCTAACGGGCCTGTGGTTCGGTTTTCTAGAGTTGCTTCCCGGTAGAGTGAGGTGCCCGCCAGTCCTCGCCGGTTTGTGGCAAGTGCATGCAACCCTGGGACGTGGTCCCCAGGATCGGTGACTATATATAAAGGTGCCTTTCCCTGGAGGCTGTTTTCCAGTGGGTGGGAGTGGGCAGTGCAGCAGACCAGGCAAGACCAGTGGCTGGTGACCAAGAGATCTAGTTGTCCTGGTCTCATGGGCTTTTTTGTGACCCGTTCTGTCCAGCTCTGATTTTTAAAGAGAGGTTGATCAGGAAGATGACAGTGTCTGTCTGTAAAGTACCCTGAGTTCATTTAACCTATGGGAAGAGGGGATGTGAGCAGATCGGGAGGTGACACTGGTGGGGACAGGCAGGCATTACATGTTTTATCATTTCACGGCCACAGAAGCCATCTCGTGTTTTATCTGACCCATTTTATTGGTAAAGAAACTGTGTTTCAAAGAAGCTCAGCGGCTAGCCCAGCTCGACCATGTGCTGGGACCTACATCCTGGTCCCTGTGCCCCCAAGCCCTGTGCTGAGGTTGACCAGCTGCTCCAGACAGTACACTGCATTGCAGGGTTTCTGCCGGGGTTGGCTTTCAGTCCCAATCCCAGAGGTGGAGGTGAGAAAGTCTCCACAGGTGTGATTATAATCCCCACAGGCCAGCTGACCTAGGGGGAGGCCTTGGAGAAACGTTTCCTACCTGAAGCAGGGGTGTCATCCAGTGTGGTTTGGGAATGGTTTAACTGAAATCCCAGGCAGCCATCTGTAAGGCCTTTAATTCTGACTGGAAATATTATTAGGGTGATCATATAATTTATTCTTGGGATACAGGGCTTTTTTTTTTTTTTTTTCTGAAAGTGAAAGGATCACAGTTAATACTGATGCTGGGACAAGAGGCCAAAGCAGGACAGACTGACAGGTGAGATAAAGGTCATCTTAATTATTATCTACCTGTCACACTTTCAGCATCTCTGATCAACCCTTTAAAGGGCTAAAGGCAAATGTTAGTTAAAAATTGGAAACGACCTAAATTTACAACAATAGCGTAAGTGGAAGGTAAATTATACCTAATCCACTTGAGAGAATATTATGCAGCAATAACATTACAGTTATGAAGATTACATAGCGAAATGAAAATATTTATGATGTACATAATAGTTTTAAGTAAGAAAGCAGAGTGCAAAATTATATACACTATAGCTACAACTGCATAAAACCATGTGTAGCAAAAAAGACAAGAAGGAGGAAAATTGAAATGGTAACAATTATTACGTTAGTACAGGTAGGTATTCTCAACATACCCCCTCCTCAACCCTCCAGTCCGTGGACTCAAACATTTGCTTCAGTGATGGGATGCTAGCAGCAGCAGTGGGAAGAAGGGCCCCCTCCTTCTCCTATCCCAGGAGATTCTAGAAATTTCCACGTCACCAGTGGAATGAATGGGCACCTATCCAGCTTAGCAATGTGTAGAGGTTACATTTTGTTTTTAAAATTATTCTCTTTTATTTGATTTTCAAACACTCTGAAAAAGAATATATTGCAGTTACAATGAAAAAAAATTGTTAGCAAGTTTTTAAAAATTGGCTGATTGGCGATTAAGTTTACAACATTAAGACAGTTGAATTGAGAGCGTTTAGCAAAATAAAATAATCTCTAAGGACAGCTGTGGGTCTCTATCTCCTCCTCCCTTCGCAAGTCGTGATGGGGTGGGGAGGGGAACGGCTAGGGTATCTCTGCAGAGAGAGCTGAGGCCAATCTGCCATGAAGGGGAGAAAGGGAGGGAGGCAGGGAGGGAGGGAAGCTGGTTATCACAGTCGTCCGTCGTCTGGGAATTGTGTTGTACCTGCCAGTGATCCTCCCATGAGCATTTGAATCAATGGTGCCAGGGACCAGCTGTCTCCAGTGGCAGTTTTTATAAAGAGATGCAGAACTGGGTTTGCCCATTTATTCTTTGTCTCAGAGGACCGCATCCCCGTTTTTTCCAGTTGGTCCTATTTCTTTAGGAGCCCCAGTCTCATAAAGGCATCAACCAGACTAGCTCAAAATATCAGCCCCCAATTCATACACATTGTTTATTCCCTTGAACGAAGGTGTTAAGATCACTGTCAAAATTCACAAACATTTTCTGCTAGAATTCACTGCAAGGCTGCATTGTGTTGATCTCTGGTGTCACCAGGTCACCTGACCTATTATGGCATTCGTTCGTCGATCATCAAAGCCAGCGCTTAGATGGCACTTCATATCTCAAGTGTCATCCCAAGCACTATATATATGTTATATAAATATAGATATTCACTTACTCTTCATAACATCTTCTAAGTAGGTACCATGTTTAGCCTTCCTTTATAGAGAAATTAAGTAACTAGTCCAAAATGATACAGTGAGTGGTCAGTGAAGCCAGGATTCAAACCCAGACAGTTTCATATGGTGCTGCACTATTGCTCTGTGGGCACCTACTGCATGCAGTCATCACTGCAGAGACGGCAGTGAAGAAACCCTGCCGCCCTGGAGCTGGGGTTCTGGGGAGGATGTCTTTATCACCCTCTGAGCACTCTATAGAAAATTGCTCTAGCAGGCTCTAAAGGAAAGAGCTTGAGGACGTCAAGGAATATTCCATACTCACCTCTGCATTTGCTCAAGACCCATGATGGAAGCAGATGTATTTTGTTATTTAATTGAAAACTCAGCCTTTCATTTTACAGCACAGATGTCTGAAGTCACAGCAGTGAGGATCTTGCCCAGAGTCACAGGAGGTGATGGAGAGGGAGCCAGGAGCCCCAGGCCTGATGCCTCATCCAGTGCTATCACAATGCAGTCTTCAAATTCCATAGGTTGTGCTATGAGAGGACAGGGCTCTGACGGCTTTCTGTCAGGATGCTTGCCTTGGGAACCCAGCCACCATGTTTTGAGGAAGCCCAACCTTCATTAAAGAGGCCACACATGTGGGTGTCCGACCATCGACCCAGCTAAGGTCTTTGCAGACAGCCAGCAGCAGGGACCAGACGTGAGTGAACTTGTCTTCAGACGGTTCTGGCCCCCAGCCTTTGAGCCCTCCAGCTGAGGCCCCAGTTACTGAGCAGCAGAAAGCAGCCATCCCCACTGTGCCTTGACGGATTTTCCCACCCAAAGAAACTGTGAGGGATAAGAAAGAACACTGCTGATGTAGACCATCGTGTTTTGGGCAACTTGTTACGCAATAATAGATAACCAATACAGTACAGGTCTTTCTGATTCTCACTTCCTCGAAGCCAGAAACGTGCTTTCCCAGATTCCTTGCATCCAGGCACAGACATGGGACCTGGTCTCAGCCAATCCGACACATCAAAGCAGAACTTCAGGTTAGAAGATGGAGGCTCCATAGGGGTTGGTCTTGGTGCGTGGACTTTGGTCAAACTAATTCACGTGAAACTTTAAATAATAAATAGCAGTGTTTTTATTTTGAAATAATATGTTTTGTATTAGGTAGAGCACTGGTTAGATTGCTTTAACAAAAAGTAATCTAGGGGCTCGAATAAGAAGTTTATTTCTCTTGTATGTAATAAGACAAGGCAGTTGCCACATGGCCTCCCTGGTGGCTTCACCTGCTGCCTTTTGCTCATTCTGGATGTAGCTGTAATTAAATGTCCAGGGAATTCCATAGGCCACTCATAGCCAATTCCACACCCATCTCCAAGGAGGCACGGGAGATGTTGTTTTTCACTGGATAGCATGTGCCAGGTTAAACTCACTAGAAAGAAACAGGGAGGTATGGATTCTGGAGGTCCGGTAGAAGTCTTTACCACCTGTACTTAAAGCTAATTTAGGAAAGTAAACCAAAGTGAAGAAGTTCACATCATGTGTGTGTGCACGTAATCTTTATCGGGCATTTTCTCTAGCCTGTACCTGAGCAGTTCTTCACTCTGCCCTTCGGATTTGCCCTTCGGATCACACTGTGTTGCAATTCCTTTGGAGTACAAGCTCTCTCCTCTTGGGTCAGACATGGCCTTTGTCCCCTTGGGGTGAGCTAGGCTCTGGTTTGGTGGCAGTGAGGGGCGGTGGCTGAGTGTTGGGGAGAACAGGCCTTCCCTTGCAAGGCAACTCCCTTGGGCAAGATTAGTATGGGGTCTGCAGGCAAAGGAGCTAGTACTTTCACCCAGGTGTGGAGAGACTACTTTCACAGGCAAGGAGTGTCAGGGTTGTGGGTTCTCAAAGCTTTCTGAGTCACCCACAGGGGCCCGTTTCAGTTCTCAGGCTGCTATTTCTTCCCAATCGATGCTCAGAGTTTTACACCAGAGTGTTAGCAAGGCTGTGAGTTCAATGTACTTGCTAATCCTGTATCCTCAAGAATCATATTTGGGGACTGGTCTTGCGCTGTACCAGTCCTTTCGCTCTAAGGGTTATGACAGTCTTATGGGGCCATTGTGGACTGTCCTGCCTGCTCTGATTCTTCTTGGACTGAGTGTTCTGATCTCTGAGCTTGCTGTTTTCCTTCTGCAAGCTCTCTCTCCGCTGCTCAGAGGAGCTCATCCTCCGCCTTTCCACTGTCATCCGCGTTTCTACCGTCACGGTCAAATGCAGCAGCTACTCGCTCTCCCCAAACCTTCCTTTCAAGTATGTCCCACATCTCAGGCAACCACAGGGGGTGATCACTACGGAACTGTGATGCTGCTTTACACTAACTACCAATTTTCCATTTTCCGCCAGCATCGATTCCATCATTGTGCTCGAGGTCAAAGCCATTAGCTGGTCATCTCAATCTTTGGACCCACTCCTGGTCTTAAGCCCTGTATTAGTTAGGGTCTAATCAGGAGCACAGAGCTAGGCTAAGTGTTTCAACAGGAGATATTTAATCCAGATAACTGGTTACAAAGCCACTGAAGTGTTTGAGAAACAAAAGAAGAAACAGGGGTGCTGAGGAAGCCAAAAGAAAGAAGGGTATTGCCTTTAGGTTTTAGCCGCTCACCTCCCAGAAATGCCATCAGTGACAGAAATGGCTGTAGAGGTGCTGTGTGCTGTCCCCATGTGCTGCCTCGGCCCACTGCTGCTTCCCCTCTGCAGCGACTTTCAGAAGCTACCGGAGCATCCTGACCCCTTTGTTCATTCAGGACTTCCAAAAGTCAGGTGGTCCAGTCCAAACGCGGGTCAGCGTGCGGGCTGCCCGGAGGACCCGTGTGAACTGTCGCCATGACGATCTCTGAAGGCTTCCTCCTGGGCTCTGCTTAGCTTTTTGAGTGGAGAAGATGGCTTTTGTAATAACGGAATTTAGATTTTCTCTGGCAGTTGAAGGCATGCTTGACCGATGAAATGAGTCATGCATTCTTTTCTGAAGAAGAAACTGCTTGGTCCTGGGGAGATTTCCAGAGATAATCATCTCGTTTTTCCTGTCCTTTTCATCTTTGCTTGAGGCAAAGACAGTTACCTTCTGGTTGTGTGGAAGTGTGAAATGACAGCTGATATTGTGTGTCAAGGTGGTGTCTCTACTCACTGTTACCTTAAATATTAGGTCTAAAGATAGGTCCAAATATAGTGTTCTGAGAAACAAAAGTCAGTTCTGCTTCCTGGCAAGCTGAGGGGTGGTGAGTGAAATATTGTAATTAGCTGAAACTGAGAACATGTATTATATTTATCTTATGCATTTTCAAAGCGTTAGAGTGTAACGGAATCTTCTGAACCTTTTTTGCTATTTATCGTAACAGCAGTGTATGACAATACATGTCTTATTGCTCTCATGTCAACTTTGAAAAATATAATGAAAAATGAACTCTGCAAATTTGGTACTCAAATAGTATCTTATTTTCAAAAATTTTTAAATAGAGGATTCATTTACATACAGTGTAGTGCACAGATCTTAACTGTACAACTCAGTGGGTTTTGAAAAATGTATGCACTTGTGTAGCTTACACCTCAATCAAGATGTGGAGTATTTCCATCACTCCAGCAAGTTCCCCTATGTTCCTTTGAGGTCAAGCCTACCCTAACCCTCCACCAAAGGCACCCTTTGTTCTGATTTCTATCACCATAAAGTAGTTTTGCTTTTTTTTTTTAACTTTATATTAATAGATTTATACAGTATGTACTCTTTTATATCTGGCTTCTGTCAGTGATATATAATCAGTATATGATTTCACGGTGAGATTCGTCCATGTCGTGTATGTGTCAGTAGTTGTTTTTATTGATCAGTAGTATTCATTGCATGAATATACCACAATATGTTTATCCATTTTCCTGTCGAAGGACATTTGGGTTGTTTCCAATTTTGAATATTGTGTATATAACTTCTATGCTCACCGAGGTGCATGTCTTTTTGGATATATGTTTTCACTTCTCTCAGGTTATAACAAGGAGTGGAATGGCTGTGTCAAAGGCTAGGCATATGTTTAACTCCGCAAGAAACTTTTAAATTCTTTTCCATGTTGATTGAACTGTTTTACACTCCCACCAGCATTACTGCTAGAAAACAAGAAAGAGAATCATTAGTGGACATGAAACTTGGAGGCATCCTTGAAAGACAATAGCAGATTGAAGCAGATTGTGAGAGAAAAGTAGTTCAGTGAACACACACGTGAAACTTCTGCCACAGAGGCTGGAACTATTTCAGACTGAATGAAGATAAAGGACAGGATGGGGACCCCAGACAGTCACCGAGGTGATCCAGGCTGTGTCACAACAGGCAACATTGGAAGATGCACCCAAAGCTAGGAGAAAGCATGGGTGCAGCTGGAGATCCCAGGATGAATTGGAAGCTGCTTCCCTGGATGACCAGTACCAGTTCACTCCTTCTGGAAGCGTGCCCCTCACCCTCAATCATGGAAAACAAATTCAGAATCAGCCTTCCCCAGGGGGTGAGCAGGGATTCCTGAGCAATCCCACATGCACAGAGAATAAAACACCACCAAATGTTTGAGGAAAAGCAACCCTAACCAAAGAACTAACATCCAAGGAAACAAAGCTCAAAGAACAACAGAAGAGATTTTAAGATATATAACAAATATCTTCAAAAGCAATGTGAGATAAAATTTATTCTGTCTTTCAGTGGATGGCATATTTGAATGTATTTTTACTGAATGATCGAATACATGCATAAATGAATTAATCCAGTCATGAATATTCAAATAGAAAAGCCTGTGTTTTGATCAAAGCAATCCCACCGGTGATACTGCCTGGCTGGAAATGTGTTTGTGCAGTGGTCCTTGGGTAGAAATCCAGGCACTGCAGCATTTCTACTGTCACGGTCCTCTATGACCCTGGGGGTAATCAACACTGGATTACTCCTAAAATGCCTGGAATTCCCCCACCCCTTTCCTGGGATCTGGATGAGCCTGGAGGCCACCCCCATCCCAAGCTGCCCAATGTGTCTGAGCCCGAGCGGCTGAAGAGCCTAAAACTTCATTGCTGCTCTTTGCATTCACAAGTAGCTGGGGAGCAAACACTTATAAGTCCGCCCTCTGAATCTATCACTTTGCAACCTGTTGCAAGGCTGATTCTGAATTTGTTTTCCGTGATTGAGGGTGAGGGGCACGCTTCCAGAAGGAGTGAACTGGTACTGGTCATCCAGGGAAGCAGCTTCCAATTCATCCTGGGATCTCCAGCTGCACCCATGCTTTCTCCTAGCTTTGGGTGCATCTTCCAATGTTGCCTGTTGTGACACAGCCTGGATCACCTCGGTGACTGTCTGGGGTCCCCATCCTGTCCTTTATCTTCATTCAGTCTGAAATAGTTCCAGCCTCTGTGGCAGAAGTTTCACGTGTGTGTTCACTGAACTACTTTTCTCTGACAATCCGCTATTGTCTTTTCTGAGAAAATATTCTGTATTTTCAGTGCTGCTTTTTCATCTAGGCAGCAGTATTTTTCTTGAAAAGAGATTTTATTCTGAGTGAGACTCTGCAGAATAAAAAATTAGACAATTTAAGAAGATTAGATATTACCTCCCCCAAACAGATAGCTTAAAGCAGATAGCTCTGCAGAATAAAAAATTAGACAATTTAAGAAGATTAGATATTACCTCCCCCAAACAGATAGCTTAAAGCAGATAGCTCTGCAGAATAAAAAATTAGACAATTTAAGAAGATTAGATATTACCTCCCCCAAACAGATAGCTTAAAGCAGGTAAGCCACGAGTTGTGCACATATATATATTTTTAAAAGCAATTACCATCTACCCGATAGAGGAGAATAACTCTGTTGGAATTGGGGTTTATTGTGTAGCTTTCTAGTTAGGATGCCTCCAAAAAGAATCACATCCTTATCAGAATTCATGAAGAATGTCTTCTAACATTTTTCTTTGATTTTCAGACTCATTATATAAACAATGTCTGGGGTTTGGGATAGAGGAATTGGAATGTAGAATCTTGTCTCACAGGGCAGAACATTTTTGCGAATGTTTTTCAAGAGGTAGAGGAGCCACTCAAGTTGAGGTGTGGATCCTTTTTGGTTGCTATGTCATTCCACTCATGTCAGATGTGGATGTAGAACTACCAGGTCATCCAAGCAGCAGGGCCAGTTCTGAGCTAATGACAAGCAGGTCGGATTCAGACCTTATTTCCACTCTGCAGCCCCGTTGTCCCTTCCCTCCTGCAGAGCTCCTCCCTGCACTGGGCTCGGCCTATCCCTCACCCCACCCCACCCCGATTATGTTCTCTGTGCCTGAAAATGACCCCCCCAGCCCCAGAGGCTCACAGCTCCCGGAGACCCCTCAGCTCACCTTCCCCAGTTACCTGTGACCCCCTAGGGTGCCAGTTATTTGAGTTAGTCAACTTGAGCCTGGGTTGGGGGTGAGGAGAGGTCTATGAATGCCTCAAGACACCCATTCACAATTTTCCCTTGTTACGGACTGAATTGGGTCCCTCACCCCCGCTTCACATGTTAAAGTTCTAACCCCTAATACCTCAGAATGTGACTATATTTGGAGATAAGGCCTTTATAGAGGTAATAAAAGTAAAATGAAGTTATTAGGGTGGACCCCTATCCAATATGACTGGTGCCCTTGTAAGAAGAGGAGATTAAGATACAGATCCCTGCGCAGAGGGATGACCACGTGAGGACACTGGGAGAACATGGCTGTCTATATGCCAAGGAGAGAGCCTCAGAAGAAATCAACTCTGCCAACACCTTGATCTTGGATTTCTAGCCACCAGGACTGTGAAAACATGGTACTTTGTTATGACTGCCCTAGTAAACGAATACACCCACTCCCGCGCCCTTGAAGAAGCCTGTTGGCCCAATGAGTCCCCATTGTGCCCTGCACGGAGTGGGTGGGATTCTTCAGCACAGAGTCCTGGCCCGCTCTGCGTGGCCGTGGCTTCTAATTCCAAACTTCTTCTCCAGCTAGTCTAGGAAGCGCTGTGTCACCAAGGCTCACTTTTAAGTCTGTTAGACCACACATTTTTTTCTTTTTTTTTTGCGGTACGTGGGCCTCTCACTGTTGCGGCCTCTCCCGTTGTGGAGCACAGGCTCCGGACGCGCAGGCTCAGCGGCCATGGCTCACGGGCCCGGCCACTCCGCGGCATGTGGGATCTTCCCAGGCCGGGGCACGAACCCGCGTCCCCTGCATCGGCAGGCGGACTCCCAACCACTGCGCCAGCAGGGAAGCCCCCAGAGCACACATTTTATTTGTCCCTAAAACACTATTGTGCGCAGAGTATGTGCCCAGACCGCCGTACAGTGGTCCTCGAAACCTGAAATGTGGGATTCTTCCCTGGCCATTCATTCTGCGCCTTTCCTCACAACCCTCAGGCAGACACACACACTTAACCCCCAGCCCTGGAGGGCTCACCCTTTGTGTTTTGCTGGGACCGCTGTAGCTTCCCCTGGGCTCATCCCAGGAGGTGGTGCTGGGGCTCTGGGTGCCACCCAGGTGGGACCTGGGACAGAGGGGCAGAGCGGGGGGAGCCGAGTACTGCAGGACTGCCTTCACCCTGCTGTTTAGAAGCACATCACTTTAACCGATGGTTCTGCTGTTCTCTTCTCCAAGCGGGTTATGAACTGACTGCCTGTGAGTCGCGACCTCACTTTCTCCTCCGCAGCCCTCAATGCCCCACAGAACACCCAGTGCCCATAGGTGCGCACCAGGCACCCAGGGATTGTGTTGATGGAGGCTGTGACCTCAGTGGGGGGTGTGGAAGCGGAGGGGACCTTCCGGCCTCTTCTCCCCTAATGTGGACAACTGCACCCAGAGAGAGAAAATTTCTTCTCTCCCCTGTCCCGCTGCACTGTTGTTGAAGAGAGGAAGGGTCAGGCCTTAAGGGTTCTGAAGGGAAGGAAGGCAGGGAGAGGGGTCACCCTGCTAAGCTAAGGCTGGCACCTGTGGCGGAGGAGAGGCTGGCACCTGTGGAGGGAGGAGAGTCAGCTTCTTGGGCCACGAGCTGCTTGCTCCCCCATCTGCCAATGGATGAGCCCTGAAAACACATCTAGTCCAACCCCAGATTTCACAGATAAGCTCCTACTAGTTGGAAGTTCCTTGTGGAAAGGCTTCAGAGGTGGAAGTCAAAGCAGTGCCCTGGGCCTCTGGCTGATGGCGGGGTCCCTGAGCCCTGGGCCGCAAAGGGCCAGGCTGGGCTGGGCTGTGCTCTGGAGTCTCCCACACAGCCCTGCCGCCCCTGCAGCCTGGGAACCTCTGCATAAGAATGCAGAAGCGAAGGACGAGCCAGCCCAGGGGAAGGACGAGCCAGCCCAGGAAACAGAGTGAGCTATTTTTAAAAGTACTACGCAAAAGCTGTGTCTGTGACATAGAACGGTCTGCATGCAAAGAGGAAAATGTGATCCATCTCATGACTATTTGCAAACGTCACCAAGTCTGAGGTCATGAAGACACCTGAGAACTCCCTTGTTAAAGGTCTAGGATTTGTTGGATCTTGTAAAATAGGAACATCTTATAATATTTAGATTTGGGACTAATATTAAAATATCCAGGTACGAAAATAGTGTTAAACTAGAAAACAATAGGTAAATAGAGAAAGTCTTGATATGCTTGTAGACATTACCCTGTCTTCAAGAGGAGTTCTCTGAGCTGGTAGTTGAGACATGTTTACGTGTTCCTCATCTTAGCTACCCCATGTCTGCTCACTATACAAGTGGAATTCATCTACTCTCAGTTTAATTTTCTTTCTTTCTTTCTCTTCCATCCTTCCTCCCTCCCTTTTTCTTTCCTTCTTCCTTCCTTCCTTTCATTTTTTCTTTCTCCTTTCCTTCCTTCCTCCCTCCCTCTCTCTTTCCCTTCCTTCCTTCCTTCCTTCCTCCCTTCCTTTCTCTTTCTTTCTCCCTTCCCCCTCCCTCCCTCCCTTCCTTCCTTCCCTCCTTCCTTCTCTCCCTACTCCCTGCCTCTCTCTCCCTTCCTTCCAGCTAAGAACATGTAAACATAGAAATTGTCAAGTAAAACTCTGTGACCCATTCCACTGAATCTTGTCTTTGACCAGAACATCAAGAATTTCAGACTAATTTGACACGCAGTTGTTAATTGACTATTGAGTATGAGATGCAGGATGTGGCCTGAATCTCAAGGTAGTTTCCTGAAAGAGGTGATTGTCCTTTCTGATGTCAGTTTCAGAAGTGTGCTCCAAACAGCCTATCTTCCCATGAGAATGCCATTAGTAATGTTATAAATGAATGTATATAGTGTCTGTGTGGCTGTGTTTATGCTTAGCTGGTACTGACTTTTGTGAGTATTGAGTTCCATAAACTTACTCACAACCATGTGAGGTCATCCTTCTTTCAGTCTTAGATTTTCATCTTTCATGCTTTGTTGAAGCTTTTTGATTTGATAAATAGAGACATTTTGGTGAAATGGTTGGGTTGATTTTGGAGCATCACGATAAGAGTTACATAATTTGGGGCAAGTAATCTAACTTCCGTGAAACTTAAATTTCCCTATCAATAAAGTAAGGATAATACCTACCTCCGAAGGATTGTGATAAAATTAGATACAATAAATTTTCCAAGTTTCCCAGCCCATATTAGCCACTCAGTAAATATCTGTGAACCCTCCCTTAGTGATCTAAAAGACATCATTAATGCTCCTTTTTAGCTTTATTTTCATTCCAGATGTCTAAAACTTCACTGATTCAATCCAGGGTTTTTCTCCTTTGATATTATTAACATTTTTGGCCAATCAATTCTTTGTTATGGGAGCTGCCCTGTGTATCCTGGGATGTTTGGCAGTATCCTGGTCTCCACCCACCAGATCCCGGTAGCAACCCCTACTCCAGTTGTGATGACTAAAAATGTCTCCAGACCTCACAAAATGTCCCCTGGGGGCAAGATTGCTCCTGGTTGAGAACACTGCTTTAACCTAAAAGGGCAGAGTTTCTGGTTATGGAACTTCAGGAATAGAGCCAGTCTGGAGAATTCCCCAGATGCCACATCTGTAGCTCCTTCCCTTGTCTCCTTGGTATCTTGTCTTTGCCAAGAGAAGAATGCGTACTTAGCACAGAAAAGAGACTCCATGGAGAATTACTGTGTGACTGAATTGTATTGTTAGAAATTTGGGTCAAATCATGTGATTTTGAGGCTATGACGACCCCTAAAGAAAATACTTGGTACTGGGAATTTGCTGCGTCTTTAATTTCTATGGGCTCAAACATTTACACAGTAGGAAAACATCCTTCAGAAAATCAAGACATGGAGAAATAATTTTTAAAATGTGTAAGTAATGAAGGAAAGTAGGAATAAGTTATGTGATATCAACCAATATAGGAGCCCCAAATTCTTCATGGAATGGTCAGAGGAATTAAAGATGCAGAGCTGAATTTAATGAGATGTTGTTTGTTTGAAGCTTGATAAGTAAGATGTCGTTTAACCAGGTTTTTCCCGGTCAAAGAATGAGAAAGTTTAATAAGTTCCAGCACGGCCCTGGCAGCTCACTGCCACGGTCACACTTACAAATGGTTTATTAGAAACTCCGTTTTACTCACAGATCTCCATTTGCCTCCATTTCCCTGGTTGTGGCTTATGTCTGCAACTCTCCATATTTAATCTTATTCCAAAGTCAAATTACTCTTGGTTTATTTGGGTCAAATGAGGTCTGCTGTTAGGTAATTTTGCAGGCATGAAAAATGTGTTATTCACTTTTCATAGAGCGTTGCCCTTTTCCTGTCAAATAACAAACTCTAGCGAATCACAGTTTAGCAGGAAAGTAACCTTCGTCTTTACATCTCAGAATTGGCAGATCACATACAAACTCTTCCTCTTAACCTGAGGAAGGCACACAAGGCTTCATTCGTTTGTTCATTCGTTCATTCATTCATTCATTCATTCATTCATTCAAGGAATATTTTTGCTAAATGTGATAGACTAGGCTAGGTTTTTATATCAATAATTAAAAGAAATGTATAGACTGCAACACCATAACTTCAGGGGTTAATATTCTAGTTCAGCCATCTCAACCTGGCTACACACAGGCTCACCTGGGTGGGCATGTGGGGCTGTCTTGGGAAAATTTGATGCCCACTCCTCCAGGGCCAATAACATAGAACCTCCTGGGTGAGGCTTAGATCTGGGTAATTTGACAACTCCCCCAGTGTCACGTGTAGCCAGGTTGGGCTTGCTGGCCTGGTGAGACAGGCTGGAAACCATCACCTTCTGTGCCTTGGGAAGTGACTTAAATGTCCAGTGTTGTGGTTGAGTGGCTGGAACCAAGCGTGGCCCCGAGTGGACAGTGCTCTCCTCCAGGGCCGTACACTGGCTCTGGAACCCCAAAGGCAACTAGCTGGGCACAGGGCAGGTTCTGAGAGAGGGACGACTCGTGTCACTCGACACTACAATCGCATAAACGGCTCGTGCTGGTGGGTCACCCGAGGGTCACTCCTGGTCTATTCTCCAGGCATTGGTGGTGAGTCAGACACAATCGTCCTAGATGGTGTAGAGTGTCTCCCACAGGACTCACGCACCTGGCTGGGACAGGGCAGTGAGCTACCCGCCGCTGCCCCGGTGACCGTGGACCTGAGTCGGGAATTCCGCCGAGAAGAAGAAGGGCTGCAGAGATGGCAGCGTCGGGTCGCTGTTTAGAAGCTTCTTGGGAAAAGAATTAATCAGCACTCCCTCCCTCCTCTGTTTTGTCCTAGATGGAAACTGTTGGGCAATTAATGGCCATTATTAAGAAGATTGATAGACACACAAGTGCTCCGTAG
Source organism: Neophocaena asiaeorientalis asiaeorientalis (assembly GCF_003031525.2). Lineage (NCBI taxonomy): Eukaryota > Metazoa > Chordata > Mammalia > Artiodactyla > Phocoenidae > Neophocaena > Neophocaena asiaeorientalis. The sequence continues at coordinate 2,950,621 of NW_020173927.1, forward strand.
AAGCAGCCCCTCCTAGCACACTGCAGGTGGGGAGGTCTGAGGTGGGATGGAGAAGCAGTGCTGTAGGTGACTATATACAGTAAGGGCTTTCCTGTTTTCCACGTGACCTTCTCTTCGGCCCTCAAAGTCTGAGTCCATATTCATTTTCATGACCCACAAAACCTCGCCCTGGTGAGAGCTTTTTCTTAATGGAAGAAATTGAGCCAGGCAGGTTGGCAATAACTCAGGAAGATGGCTGAAGGAGAGAGAGGCCGCCGGCCCACTGGTGATAAAAGTGCCCATGGACGGTCTCCCACTGAGGACCCGGCAGTGTTCTGCCCGGGGTGCTGATCTGTACCACCGTCCCAGGTCCCCTTCAGAGACTCCACCACCGCGAGCACAAGCTCAAGTCCCGCCTCCTGACAAAACAGCTGGGCAGGGAGCAGTGGCAATATTGTGACCAGCCCATAATACTAGGAAATCACTCATTTTCAAAGAAGGTGTTATTTTGGTTTTTGCTTGTCTATAATGAATTCAGTTTCTTACCACTAGCAAAAGTTCTCCGATGAATTTTATTTAAATGGTCGGTGCCTGCCCACTGGACCCCAGCTGACTCATAACAGGCGAGGTGATTGGCTGAAAGAAGGAGGATTAGGTCCTGGGGGGGCAGTAACAAAGCGGCACAAACCGGGCAGCTCGAAACAATGGAAATTTGCTCCCTCACGGTTCCGGAGGGCAGACGTATGAGATCAAGGTGTTGGCAGGGCTGAGCTCCCTCTGAAACTCTAGGTAAGTCCTTCCTTGCCCCCTCCTGGCTTCTGGTGGCACTGGCGGTCCTTGACGTTCCTGGGTTTGTGGCTGTGTCACTCCAGCTGCCTCTGTGACCACAGGGTGACCTCCCTGTGTGTCTGTCTTCACATGGCATCTCCTCTTCTAAGGATACTACTCTTTGGGTTAGACTTGCCCTAAGGGCATCTTCTTAACCCGATTACATCTATAAAGAAGCCTATGCACAAATAAGGGCACATTCACAGGTAGCAGGGGTTAGGACTTTTTGGGGGGGCACAATTCAACCCACAACAGAAGGTGAGAAAAAATAAAATAGCAGTGGATGGAAGGTGGCAAACAATGAATGAAAGAGTAAGAAGGAGATGGCATTGATGGTGAACAGAATCTTGGGGGCCCGGGAGCGGGCCTTTGTTATATGAACTTGCTGACCATCAGAAGCCCTCTACCTGCTACCACTGTCCCGTGAAATACATTGAACTCCCAGGACAGTGATTTTCCATTTGTCCATATGGTATTATGTCATGGACATAACTTAAATCGGCAGAAGGCGAATGTCTTGATTTGCGGGGCTAAGTACAGTCTGTCTTCTGAGTCGAGTTGCGTTTTGGCTGGACTGGGAAGTGGGGACGGGGCAGGTGAGAGTGGAAACGAGGAAGGAAGAAGCGATGACGTCCCCCGGAATCCTGACATCATGCACGTTCTTCAAAGTCCAGGCCCTGAGGGCCCCATCCCTCTGAGGTCCGTATGACGACGCCCACTGCCCTGGGAGCTTTCCTCACTGTCATCACAGTATGAACTTACCCCCTGGAGTTGTGCAGAACTGCTTCCTGCTTCAAAGGCAAGAAGTTTCGTCTTTAGAAAAAACAGAACGCAAATAATCAGCTGCAGGCTCTCCAATACCCTAACGACAAGACTCAGAAAAATCACTGCAACGCTGAAAGGCTGGACTTGTCTCCTATGTTGAAAATATAAAATCATGAAAGTAGGTCTCCAGGTGACACGTTAGTGACATACAAGGGGCTTCTGGGTTTCTCTAGGGGTGCTGAGGGCTCTCAGATCCTTATAAAAGCTCAATTAAAGCTACCTTAGGGGCTTCCCTGGTGGCGCAGTGGTTGAGAGTCCGCCTGCCGATGCAGGGGACGCGGGTTCGTGCCCCAGTCTGGGAGGATCCCACATGCCGCAGAGCGGCTGGGCCCGTGAGCCATGGCCGCTGAGCCTGCGCGTCCGGAGCCTGTGCTCCGCAACGGGAGAGGCCACAATAGTGAGAGGCCTGCGTACCGCAAAAAAAAAAAAAAAGCTACCTTACTTTAATTACCAGAATAAAGAGAAGCAGTTGGAAGCAGCAGGTTGGACTGGGGAGAGGCACGGCCTTTAGAGTTGGTTAGACACAGTTCTGAATCTTGATTCTACAACACCCGGCTGTGTGAGTGGATCAGCTCATTTAGGTGTCCTCTCGGCCACTTTGTACCAGTGGGAATAAATTTAACCTGCCCCTTTGGGTTTGTGGAGGGGTCAACTCTGAGAACGTGTACAAAGGAATTTGCACAATGCCTGGTGCTCTGTTGGCCCTCAGCAAACATGTCCCCCCACAGCACATTTATCAAGGAGCAAACCAATGCAAGCAGGACCTCAGAATGTGAGCTTATCTGGAGACGGGGTCTTTAGAGAGGTAATTAAGTTAACGTGAGGTGTCTTAGCTCAGGCTGCTATAACAGAATACTGTGGACCACAACCATTTATTTCTCACAGTTCTGGGGCCTGCAGGGAAAGGTCCAAGACCAGATCCGGTGTCTGCTGAGGACCTGCATGAAGATGGCTGCCTTCTTGCTCCATCCCCACATGGCAGAGGGCACAGAGAGAGGAAGCGGCTCTCTCCAGCCTCTTCTTATAAGGACACGAATCCCATTTGTGAGGGCTTTATCCACATGACCTAATCACCTTCCAAAGGCCCCATCTCCTAATACCATCACATCGGGGATTTAAGCTTCAACATATGAATTTGGGGGCAAACATTTTGTCCATAACATGAGGTCATTAGAGTGAGCTCTAATCCAATATGACTGGAGTCCTCGTAAAAAGGGGAAATTTGGATGCTGGGACAGGAATGCACAGAGGGAAATGTGGCCATCTACAAGTCCTGGAGAGAAGCCTGAGACAGGCTAGCACCTTCAGAGGGAGCATGGCCCTGTCCATACCTTGATCTAGGACTTCTCACCTCCAGCACTGTGAGCAATATATTTCTGCAGTTTAAGCCTCCCAGTTTTTGGTACTTTGCTACCACGGCCCCAGGAAACTCACAAACAGGTGTTGGGGCATCACAAAAGCAGGGATCAGTACACGGATTTGTCAGATGCTACCCAAGTTGGGGACTGTTTCCATTGTACCTTCCACATGATGGCCAGTACAAGACAAGCATCACTTCCATAAACACCATGGCACTCAAGCACCAGTGAGGGCACAGACAGTCAATGTAAAGAGACCCTTTTTAGCAGCTGCCTTGCTATTTCTTTATTTTTATTAGTTAGATCTATAAAAGGATTAGAACATCTTGAAGCTTGGGAAAGCATTTGGGTACAGCTTAGGAACTGAAAAATCCCCCCAAAAGAAGAGTTCTGAGTGAGTCTGTGACATCACGTGCTGTAACAATGTATAATTACATGAGGTTTTATTAAATTGTAACATGTGAAGCTGGAAAAGTAAGCTCAGTCTCCTATGGGTATAATTACATGCCTCTCTGTCGGCTGACATTGGATTTACAGGGCAAATGTCATATGGGCTCTTGCCACCGTTGTTAATGTGAGACTCATCAGAAAACATGTCAAGGTGACAAAGTCAGCGAAAAAGGAACACTCGTCTTATTTGGTACCTAATATTTTATTTGCACTATGATGTGATAAGACATTGTTTAAGTTTAATAAATGCCAACTGGAAAGTTGATGGTTACTTATTTCCTTGCTTTCTATTTTCTTACATGACTTTCTTTTGGTCTCTATAATGTAATTATTTACATTCTTCAGCTAATAATGATTGGTTTGGTCGGATGAATCTGGGGTCTGAAAACATAGTGACAACTTAGAACCTGAATCTGTGGGTGGTTGGGACAGGTTTCTTAGCACGATCATCCTTGGGGTGGGGTCATTCTTCAGGGGGCTGTCCTGTATTGTAGGACGTTTAGCAGCATCCAGGTCCCCTATCCACTAGATGCCAGTGGCAACCTCCCTCAGCTGTGACAATCAGAAGTGTCTCCAGACATTTCCAAGTAACCTTGAGGGGGGACAGCATTGCCCCCAGTTGCAAAACTCTAGGTTATAGGAAGAGGGTAAAGGATTTTGCAAGGACAGAAGACTTAAGGCCAACTCTGAGCTGCTGATACAAAATGCCTCATGCTGGAGTACTGAGGAAACCAAGCACACATTTCACCTCTGAACAGTTCCACCTTCCAAAGTCAATCATCTTGTTTATTTTCCCATGTTTATATGATGAAATCAAATACAGAGTTCTTGATAAAGCAGAAATGAAAAATCCCATATTAGTTTGCTAGGGCTGCCATAACAAATAAAAACACAGGGCAGCTGAAACAACAGAAATTTATTTTCTCACAGTTCTGGAGGCTGGAAGTCTGAGGTCAAGGTTGGGTTCTGAAGAGACCTCTTTCCTCAGCTTGCAGATGATGCCTTTTTGCTGTGTCCTCACATGGCCTTTTCTGTGTGTGCTCAGAGACAGAGAGAGAGAGAGAGAGAACTCTGGTGTCTCTTTTCTTCTACTAAGGACGCCACTGGATTAGGACCGCACCCTTATGACCTCATTTAAGCTTCATCACCTCCTTAAAGGCCCCACCTCCAAATACAGTCACATCGGGGGTTAGGGCTTCAACCTATGAATTGTGGAGGACACAATTCAGTCAAGGACAAATGCTAAGAGTATAATTCTGTCCAGAAATTTCCAAGATACAATCAATCACAGGGAATCAGGAGAAGGAGCCCCAGCTTTGAATAATGTCTGTTCTTCCTAGCGTCCCCCTCCCCCTGTTAGCATTTATTAATGTCTTGTTTGGGGCTCTCTACCTGTCAAATTATGGCATGTCCCCTGCTTTGTGTTTGATCATTTTGAACAATAAGACCCAAGATGGAATGAATGAAACCTAGTGGCCCTGCCCGGCTGTGCAGCTGGCCCTCCTGAAGTGGCAGCATCCCTCCCACACCTGGTTTTCAGCTTCCCTGTCGGTGATGAACTTCCCGCGTCCCACTTGATTTCATGTGCAATGCGTCTCGCCTACTTGGAGGAGGCTGCAAGATGGGAGAAAGGACACACGCTCTTTGGAGTAGAAGGAAGAGCTCTCTTTTTCCTTGACGACTGTGCCAGCCACTGGGCCAAACCCCACAGACGCAAGAGAGGGCCACCCAGATGGCCATGTCCTTAGCAGGCAGAGGGGGATCAATGGCTACAGATGCTGAGTGACAGGGAGAAAGGTCTACGGAGTCGGGGAGCCCTTGACCAGGGGCTTTGTCTACTTTGCGGGTGGTCAGAGAGGGCTTCCTGGAGGAAGTAACAGCTGAATTAAGATGCTTTTAAGTAAGAATTTGCACACTTGTTTTAGAAATTTAAATGGAGACCTTGATTTCCTCCAGGTGATTCACGTCTACCAGGGCACTTTAATTACATTGAAACTGGTTATGTTAAAATGAAATTTGGGATTATTTATTTAAAGGATTTTAGTAAAATTACCCTAATTAAGGATGCCCCTGAATACAAACAGGGATCATTCAGGGGGAAGATATTAATCTTTCTCGTCTCTCTACAGAAGCGAGGATGTGGTGAATTAAAGGGCTTTGCCAGAGAGGCAGCCCAGGAGGGAGACCCCGGAAGGCGTTTCTCAGGTGTCTTTGATGTTCTGTGATCCCAGGTTTCAGGGCAGGTGCAGGAACCCAAGGCTCATCTAAAATATCACTCAGGAGGGGTGGTTTGTGAATGACTAAGACCCAAATCATCTCAAACTCAATCGACCCAAACAAAGCAAATGGCACTTTTAATCCATTGTGCTCTGGCAGGATTTCCCACCTGGCTATTCTGACTCTAGTTGGAATGTGTGGGGTTCCCCGCCCCATGAAGCTATTCTGTGTCATCAGCTGGGGGTCCTGCAAGTCAACTCCATTCTGACATCATCTACCTGGAGATAGTGCCAGATCCCACAGGTTAAGGGCTCAGTCCTAAGACCGACGCCCACCCTTGCCACCCCACCAGTTCAAACGCCAGATCACCTGTGCTTCTGACCTACTGGTTATAGATCGGAGGTTCCAATGGTGCCCCCTTCCTTGGGTTTGATTAATTTGCTAGAATGGCTCACAGAACTCAGAGAAACATTTTACTTACTAGATTACTGGTTTATTATAAAAGGTTATAACTCAGGAAGAGCCAGAAAGCAGAGATGCATAAGACAAGGTGTGGGGAAGGGGAAGGGAGTGCTTAGGCCCCTGAGCACCACTCTCCCTGAATTTTCACCTGTTCACCAGCGCAGAAGCTCTCCCAACCCAGTCCTTTTGGGTTTTTTAATGGAGGCTTTGCTACATAGGCATGGTTGATTAAATCATTCAATCTCCAGCCCCTCTCCACTCTCCAGGGGTCGGGGGTGGGAATGAAAGGTTCATCATCTAAAACACAAGGTTGGGTCCCCTGGTAACCATCCCTCCTCCTCAGGTGGTGACTTTCCAAAGTCACCTCATTAACATAACAAGAGACACAAGAACTTCCAAGGGTTTTAGGAGCTCTGTGCCAGAACCAGGGAGAGACCAAAAATCTATTTCTTATTAAAAAACACAGTATCACACCACCCAAGCCCATTTCTGAGATAATTCAAAGTCTGGTTGGGAAAGGAGAATTCCTACCCAGATGAGAATGGGGCATGTGTCCTTAACCCTTGATTCTTAACCCTGGTTGCACAAGAGAATGACCTGAGAAATAATAATTTAAAAACAAATGAAAATCTCTGCACCCTCCTCTGATGATTCTAATGTGCAGGAGAATAGTAAGCCCTGTTCTAGAACAATCTTTGGAGAAAAATGAGTATTTTGGACCTAGAAGACACTGCAGGATTCCCTCGGTGCACGAGTTGGGGCAGGACCTGGGCTCAGAGCTTCTGGGTTGTTCCTGACCAGCAGTCCTCCAACTTTGCTGCCCATCAGAATCACCTGAGGAGTTTTGAAAACCTTTGTCTATGCCACACGTCATGTTAATGAATCATAGGCTCCATAGAGACATCAGCTTTTTTTTTTTAATGTACAGCCAGGTTTGAGAACCAGGTAACCAGGGCGGCAGACCAGAGGTCCTCATGCTTGAAGGTGCATTGGAGTGGTCCTGAGGGTATGTTGACTCACAGGTCACTGTCTCCCTCCCACCCTGAGTTCCTGATTCAGCCAATGCATCTCTAACGTGTTCCCAGATGATGCTGATGCTGGAGGCATGCCCTTGCAGAACAACCTTCTAGGTCAAGTTAAATCTCTTGGACTTCATCCTGGCCACACGCTGGTTCTGCAGCTCCAAAAGAGGAGACCAGAACATCCAAGTGGACAAATGTCCACGGTGCCCTGGATTGGGCAGATGTATGAGAGTGACCTCCGCTCCTTGAGCAACAGGGTCACAGTCTCACTGTGGCTACAGGGGAAGCACTCCCATGGCCCCTGGCCAGTGGCTTATTGGTGGCTTCAATCTGTGTTACCTGACCTTGGTTGTGGGCTGTGACTGTTGAATGACCAAAGCCAACAGGACATCAAAGAGAGGACCACTTTCCAGCCATTGACGACCGCCCCCCTTTAGTCAAGCCCAAGATAATTAAGCAAGGATTAAGTTATTCAGGATAAGAAGGAGAGAGAAATTATGCAAGTTAGTTTGACATTTAGAAAGCTATTTATAAAAATGATCAGTTCTCAAGAAAATAAAAATAGTGAGAAAACTAAAAATTGGCAGTTCTAGCAGAGGGAGCTAATGTTATACAGAAGGCATTTTCAGGGTTTCCTTAAAACATATTTTGGGTTTATTCAGTGTTCTTTCTCCTCACTGACATTCAGCTTTCTCTCTGGCAACGTTTCCCAATCCTACATGTTTTTCACCTTGTCAATTTAAAACCTGCTTATTTATTCATTGTTGTAGCCACATCCATATCAGCACTGGCAGCTTCCAGGGCTGGGTCAGTTCCCCTCAGTCCTCCCCTGGTGCTGGGCAGTGGAGGGGGAAGAACTGGCCTCTGTGTTCCACAAGTGTGTGTTTTGTGGCATTACACTGGAAGTTAGGTGCCACTGCACAAGTGGGAGAACATTTTTTAAGCTCTCAGTTCAAGTAGGAGGTGACTCTCCTCCCTCCTTTCCTCCCTCATGCCCCATGCCTGGTTGCAACCTAACAAGGACACAGCTGATGAAACAACCCCTGTTGAGAGGGACCACAGACATAGGAAGGTGGGAGAGATACTTGTAGCGTTATGTGGTTCCTTCTTGTGGTTCTTAAGAGAAGGCTGAGAGCACCATGGTCAACAGGCATGGGGCCACCAGGCCATAGTATCACTCAACCATTCCAGACAGTGTGTGGGCAGAATAACATGGATCGCACAAGTCTGGATCCAATGGGATGTTGTCCATCCTGATTTGGGGCTGTAGTTAATTCTTTGAGGATTCTTACAAGAATCCACAACATGTCATGCCTGGTCAGTCATGAGCTGTAAGTGGAGTCCGTTAATACACTTCTCACACTCAATGGCTTCTTTGGGTTTGTAAGGCTCTGAGCAAAGGTGTCCCTTTGGGTATTGTTAAACACGGGTACCTACCTGGGGAGCCCCTGCTGGATTATTATCCATTGCTGGGACTGCCTAATGTCACTGTCTGTGTGTACCTGTGCAGCAGGTGTAATAGGCTGAGCCCTACACTCACAGGCTTGGAGCGGAGCAGACCCTGCGTGGTCACTGCGCCAGATTCTCCCTTTTCCTTGCCAGGAAGATTTCTGTTCCATATCCTAATAAGGATATTGAAAGATTCCAAACAGAGCTTTTTTCTTTCATAACCTTTTTATTTTGGAATGATTTTAGGTTTATAGAAAAGCTGCAAATATAGCACAGAGAGTTTCCACACGGGGTCACACGTGGCTGGTACATGCAAGGCCTCCAGAGGGGGTCCCTCCTTAAATTTGCACCCAGGTGCCTTGCTTGGCGATGTCTGGTCCCAGTCCTGTTCCCAGGCACCCTTCGCCCAGAGTCCCTGGATGTCAGCATCCTACATGACCATGGTGCACCTGCCAGCACTAAGGTTAACACTGCTGCATCACTACTAACCAGACCTCAGACTCTGGATTTCTCCAGTTTCCCCAGTCCTGCCCTTTCTTGAGATCCCAACCAGGGCTGCACATTGCATTCAGCTATGGTGTCTCCCCAGACTCCTCTGGTCTGTGATGGTTTCTCAGTCTTGTCTTGTTGTTTGTGATGACCTTGACAGTTGTGAGGAGTGCTTGTTGGGTATTTTGTAGAATGTCCCTCAATCTAGCTTCTTTGAGGTTTTTTTCTCATGTTGATACTGGGGATGTTTTGGGAAAGCATACCAGAAAGGTAAAAGTCCCCTGTAGTGCATCACATCAGGGGCACCTGATATGGACATGACATCTCCGGGCATCATAACCTTGACTGTTTGGAGTGAAGTCTGCCAGATTTCTCCACCATAATGTTATTCTCTCCTCTTTCCATATTCTGTCTTTAGGAATCAAGTCATGGAGCCGAGCTCACACCCTGGTGGGGCAGGCATGAGGTTAAGTTCTACCCACTGAGGGGGACATATTTACATGGACCTTTTGGAATCTTTCCTGAGCAGGGTTTTTATGGGAGGTGGGTCCATATGTTCCCCTAACTTATCCCTTTGCAGACAACAGGCGATGAAAACATCAGTGGCGCAAGCAGTTCTTGTTCAGTGATGACCACGACAGACATTGGTGCTTGGTTCCCAGGGGGCCTGTGCTATGGGCACGCCATGGCACTTGTGCTAATGGGGCTTCTTGTCAAAGGCAAGAGTGGGGCTACAGGAGTCTGAGTGGATGGCCTGTCCACCTTGCCCTCTTTTGGAGAACTACACCGACCAAAGGTTTTGCCCCAGCCTGAGACCTACTGCAAGGCTGGGAAATTGGGAACCTCCCTGACAATATGGAGACAGTTGTAGCAAATAGAGACATCACAAGACAGTTTTCTGAATGAGGGTGGAACTGACAACCTCCTCTTTCAAAGCTATCATTAAAAAAACTGTGGAGAAATGTTATCTTTTCCAATTCTTCACATTCAAACTTATCTGTCACAAACTATTGTTAAACTCTCTCTTAGGTGTCAAAAGCCTACTGCATTTGCTACAGAGCCTTATGTCTTTAAAGGGCTATCCAGGTCTGGGGGGCTGGGTTGTGACAGTTCAAATCCACTTTCTGTCTATCAGTTATTTCAGTTCCCGGTGCTGGGAAAAATTTTGTTGAAAACCCAACCTTTATAGGTGCATTTTTTTCCTGTTAGGTGTTTGCATGGGATTATCAGCAATGTTATCAAAAAATGGACTCGGGTCTGGAAGTTATTAATTGAGCTCCACCTGGGGAGATTTGGATTTTGTTTCTCTGATTTAAAATCCCCCAGTGCAACAGCTTTTACTCGTGATACTGACTTGATGTTGAATCTCTCCATAGGAGAGGAAGCACTTTTTACCCCCATGGATTCCACATGGCCTTGGCTGTGCCCATACACTCTTGGAAGCAAAAGGGAAACAAGGCTGATACTCACTTGGGCGGGTCAGCCCAGGCTTGTGGCAAGGTGGTGATGTCCCAAGCAAGGAGGCAGGGTTTGTACCTCAATGATGCTCAGAGCTGGTGACATTGTGGGTGTCCCATCGTCCTATCATAATTGTAAAGAAACCACGGTGGTGGCTTCGTTCATGCCTGCTTGATCAGTCTTGATAGTCTGGTCTGGCTTTTTTTCTTAAGTGAGGTTGCTCTGGAATTGGAATATTGAGAGGGATCCATTCTAGACACGACCACTGAAATCCTCAAAGGGGCCCCCCAATGCGGGAGAAGAAATGAACTTCTCGGTGAGCTCTGCCAAGTGTCTGAAGTTAGAGGGTCTGAGGGGTTTACTTATTCCATCTCAAGGGTCACTTTTGTCAAGGAGCTGACGTGTCCCTCTGCCACCCTCCCTACTACGCCATTGCTTCGTCCTGGCCCCGGACCTGTGGCACTGCAGGTAAGGCTGCAGGATGCCTCAGGCTCTGCTGACTGGCAGCCCACACGTGAAGTCTCAGGAGGAGACCTGAGCTTGGAACTGTAGTCATTTCTTCACTGGAAAATACACCTTTCTCCCTTATGACCACCGGCTCGTTCCCAAGAGTTTTCTGGGCTGATATTAAAATAAACATTCTTTTCTTTTTAGACCCTCTTTCCTTCTTTAAAACAGGACCCTATGAACACAGAACAAAATTAAGGCAGGGAGAGTTATAAGAGGCAAAGAAAGAACAGAGGCTGTGGCTCTGTGCTCACCGACGGCTCCTGCTAGACCTTGCTTTTGGTTGTCCTGTTGAATCAGGTCACTGCCCACAGAGCGGCTGGCTTTGGTTTAACCTGTGTTTTCCCAGGGAAGCTTCTAGCTTAGAATGGGCATCCCTGGGGCCACTGGAATTGAGGGGGCAGGAAGCCAGAGGCCAGACAGCCTCTTCGGGTGTGTGCTTGCTGGAGATGAGGTGACCACAGCTATGTGACCTCAAGGGGAGGACGCCCAGCCCAGGGAGTGGGTGTTGTCATGAGTTACATTGTCGTATTTCTGTAACTCAGCCATCACATAGTTGACCTTGAGGACAACTGAGGCGGGCCATCTATGGACCAGGAATCAATCAAAGAGGAATCAGGTTTATTACCAAGATCCCCTGCTTACCGGTGCTGGTGCCACAAAACTAAGTCATCATATCAATTTCAAAGTGCTGATAGGAGTGTCTGTGGATCATGCTTGAGGTTTTTAATTGAAATTACTTATTTAAATAAGATTATCCGCCTGTTATGTAACCGGACATGCATGTTCACACTTCCAGTGTTTACAATTCAATGTCAACCTCATAATTCAAGATAAACTAGGTCCCTGGGCTGTAGAAAGACGGAAGTGGACATAAATGCTTTTAAAAATATTTTCAGTGCACTTCTCACCAAGACATGCTGAAGTTTCAACTTCTGTGAGACCTGAAATGAGTAAAAAACTCCACAGGCTTCAGTTAAAAACTCCACTGCTAGAGCAGAGAAGACATTTAAATGGCTTGTGCTTGAACTACATTCCACGGGGGGAAAAAAAATTCATTTGTGATAAAGAAACATGGTGCTGGGACAACCCCCAGGGTTCTTTGACCCCAGAACCTCATTGTACAAACGAGCGAGCTAAAGCCCAAAGGAGGACATGTGACCCACAGAGGCTGCCACCAGCGAGGGTGGGGTGAGCGCTGCCCTGTGGAGAAGGGCCACGATGACGCGTTCACTATTTGTACAGGGAGAAGCAGGCATCTGCTGGCCTCAGAAATAGCATCTTGGATGATTTGTATTCACACCCCCAAACCCTGTTATGCTCCAAGCTCCTTTGCTTATATCTTGAAATTTCCCTCTCAGAGTTTGACCATAACTTAGCCTGAGAATGCTGTGCAGAAATCCACCAGACAGGACAGTCAGAAGACCTGTCACCGTGAGCAGGTTTATCATCACTTTCAGCTAATTCAGTCCCGCTCTGGACCCACCTGTGCCAAACTGGGACAGTGGGAAGGGTCCAGATGGATGCAAGGAGGACCTTATGTATGTGCCAATTGGTCTGGTAAACATATATTCACCACTGAGATTCTGAATCCTAATGAACATTTATTTAGAAATTAACAAGAGTTAAAAGTTATTAATGGAACAAATACCCATGTAAATATATAGTACTAACTACTATTATATACTGAATAAATGTTAAATAATACTAAGAATCATTAATTAGGATCTAGCCACATGACTCCTATATAATATTAATCACCCAGAGATTATCCTGACCACTCACGGTTCTCCACCTTTTTTAAATGGTTCGTGTGTCTCTGGAAGGAACGGTCTTGGGGAATGTGTCAGCGAGTGTTTATCCACACATCTGGATTCTCATGTCTTGAAACCCATGGAAGCCCCAGTCCACAGCACTTCTGGCCTCTGCTGTTAACTTGCAGTGTGAATTTGGTCAAGTTGACTTATATGTTCTGTTCTTCAGGCATCAGGATGGATCGTCTCTTAGTCCTCTTAGAAATCTTAAAACATAATGATTCTTCAAATCACTGACCTCTCTTTGGATCCTTCTTGATTGCTTCTGAGAGCTCCACAAAGAATGTTGGAGAACAATTGGGTTTCCAAAAATTCACCTACATATTCAGACAGTGATGGTTAGAATGGATTCAAGCAAATGTGACTAGGGTCTTCCCTGTCCTTTAAAGGGCCATCTGGAATACTCATCTTACACTTCTCAGATAATTTTGATTTTTTCAGAGTCTGTTGGGATCTAGAACACCCAAAATTTCTGCTCCCGGGACTCACGTTCACCTATTAACGCACCAGAAACACATCCTAGGCAATGTGTTGGCCAATCCAAACTAGCAAACCTGGATCCAAACCCAGATCTTCTCACTCCAAACCCCACGTCCCTTCTTCTGTTGCCTCTCACCAGCTGGTGGTGTGAGCTTTAAAAAGTTCCTTGTTTTAGTTTCTTCATCTCTAAAATTAGAACTTAAACTAGGTGACTACTAAGGCATTCCAGCTTTAAGATCCATGCTAGCAAGTAAGGCTACCTGGTTTCATATATCATTTAAGGAGTGTGGCTATAAAGAAGCAAGGGAGATCCGTGGGTAGCAGAAACATACTTCTGAGAACAGACCACACCCCCATTTTGACATGATGGAAGAGTTCTGTTTCACTTGGGTTCAAATTGTCACACTTTGCTTTGTGTCCTCATTAGGGATGTCTTAGAAATTTCAGCTTCATCATGACCTAAGAAGTCCAGGCCAATTTTCAGTCAGGGTTTCATTCCACTGGTTTTGTTGGCTTCCACAGAAATATCTGATTGGATTCCCTAGTTCCTCAAGCTTAAGGGATTTTGACATGGTTGCAGGATATGCTGTAATTTTTTCTAAGGATCAAACACTCCTCCAACTCTCAGGCAGACCATCCCATCCCCAGGAATTTACTTCCTAGCAAAAACTTCAATAACAACAGCAAACACAAATAATCCCCATAACCTCATCCACCTCCCTTCCCCAAAGTAGAATTATCATCTAAAGACATTCAGTGGAATGTCTGGGGAGAACTCAGACAGCTAGCTGCGGGACCTGGTTTCTCAAGCAACATCCTTCCTTTCTTGCATTTAGGGCCCTAAAACAAAACAGTTACTCCCCACCATCCCCAGCCAAGCCAAGTGAAAGAGCTCCACCTACACGTATAGAGCCCACAGGCAGCTGAGTTTTTGCTCTGCACTTCATTAGGAACAGGTAAGCAGGGACCAACAAAGGAGAAAAGTGCTCTCAGTGACTACAAAGCCCTGTCAGTGTTACAAGCTGTACAAACAGGAAAAGAAAGAAAAAGGACAAGAAATAGACCAAAGCAAATGGAGCTAATACAGGGAACAAGAGAACACGTTTTTGTGTGTGAAAAGACACCCCACGCACACTATTTTGTATTCTCAGAAATTCAACATGTACTGCTTATGCCAAACAGAAAGGGAGCAATCAGAGAAAACTGTTGAAATAAATGCTAATTGCTGAAATTTAAAAAAAATCAGTGAAAGGTTAGAGGATGAAATAGAGAAAATCTTCCAGACAAGAGACTAATGGCAAAAGATGTATAGGAGAAAAAACAAAAGACCTGGAGAAAAAATGTATGAGGTCCAATACCTGATTAATAGGAGTCAATTAAAGAAAACAGAGTGGAAGGAATTATATAAAACAGAGATTGAGGACTTTCCAGAATTAAAGGACAAAAGTGTTCAGATTGAAACAGTCCACTGAGTTCTCAGTGCCGTGAATGAGACCCAGGCCCAGACCCATTCCTGGGAGGATTTCGGAAAACCAAGGATGCAGAAAGTCTCTTCCTGGAAATAAGAATCGATCCGAAATAAGATCTAATGAAATAAGATCTCTTGTTATCTATAGTGGATGCTACAAGAGGATGGAGTGGTTTTTCAAGTTCTAAAGAAAAGTGGCTTTGAACCAAGATTTCTCTACCCCACCAATCTATCAAAATATAAAGTATGAAAGCAGGATGAAAACATTTCAGGTGTGTGAAGATTCGGAAATTGTGTCTACCAGCGTTCCCTCATCAAAAGTTACTGAAGTTTGTATTTGGAGCTTCCCTGGTGGTGCAGTGGTTGGGAGTCCACCTGCCAATGCAGGGGACACGGGTTCGAGGCCTGGTCCGGGAAGATCCCACATGCCACGGAGCAACTAAGCCTGTGTGCCACACCTACTGAGCCTGCGCTCTAGAGCCTGCGAGTCACAGCTTCTGAGCCCGCGTGCCATGACTACTGAAGGCCACGCGCCCTAGAGCCCGTGCTCCACAAGAGAAGCCACCGCAATGAGAAGCCCACGCACCGCAACGAAGAGTAGCCCCCACTCGCTGAAACTAGAGAAAGCCTGCGTGCAGCAAAAAAGACCCAATGCAGCCAAAAACAACAACACAAAAAAATGTTACTGAAGTTTGTACTTGAGCAAGGCAGAAAGGACGATGGGGGTCCAGGAGATAGTGAGTCCCACGCAATAGGAGAGAAGTTCTCAGACGACAGTGGTGTGGCCTGGAAAGTGGATCCAGCCTAGGAGGGTGAGGGTGGGAAGCTCCTAGAGGTCATTTCCAGGGGAAGGAGGACTTGACTGAATAGAGCAGGTAGTGGAGAGGTTGCAGGGGGAAAGGATGTGAAGAAGGCAAATTCTTTTTTTTTTTTTTTTTGCGGTACGCGGGCTTCTCACTGTTGTGGCCTCTCCCGTTGCGGAGCACAGGCTCTGGACGCTCAGGCTCAGCGGCCACGGCTCACGGGCCCAGTCACTCTGCGGCATGTGGGATCTTCCCGCACCGGGGCACAAACCCGTGTCCCCTGCAATAGCAGGTGGACTCTCAACCACTGTGCCACCAGGGGAGCCAGAAGAAGGCAAATTCTTAAAAGACATTAGAAACTCCAGGAACAACAATAAATAGTATAATAAAAGAAATGAAATCAAAGCAGGCTCTCTGGCCATGCATGAATGTACTTTCATAGTCTGAGGAAGTTACCACTGTTGGCTGCCTTGTGAGATTCAGAACTAACCCTACAGATGATGCATAGAAGAGCTCATTGGGTAGGGGGCTAGTAGCTTATACATTTGAGGGTGGGGATGTGTGGTTTACACCTGATGGAGTTAAGAGATGAGAGGGCACCGCTCAAAGTTACTTAGGAACCATCTGGAAAAGTAAAAATAGTGATGTACTTGTTGGGAGCAGGGGTAAAGCTAAGCCCTCATATGTCAAAGCGTGAAATCAATATAGAATTCATAAATTGACAGATTGAGTAATGCCAATATGAGCACATTATGTAGAGATAGGGCGATAGCCACAGGAAGAGGAAACAGCAGGGAGGGGAAGGGATTTGGGAAGCAAGGGGCCAGGGATAGCTGCTCTCTGTAAGTCCTCCTGTACGTTTTGAGTTTTTTATTCATGTGGTATATTACTGGATAGAAGTTGGAAAAGGTATAGAATAACTTAAAAAAACGCAAAGGGACTTTCACCAGGTTGCCTCAGGCTGGGTAGGGAGCAGATGTGGAATCCCCTGCTCTGTACTGGAGATTCTGTTCTGGTCTGAGTTCTGGGTTCCGAATTCCAAGCCCTTGCTGTCTCTACCCTCCCCCGCCCCAGGAAATTCCCTGCTTTTCCTCCCTCCCTCCCCAAAAAGGTTGCAGGCTGCCCTCAGTTTTGCAAAAGACCATTAATTCCCTGCTTTGATTTCCAGATGTCCCAGGGGCCGATCAATTGGTTCATCACTCTTGCTGTTGAGTGAAGAAAAAACTTTAAAGAAATGTTATTTCTCACCAGAAGTTTATGGCTTACCCTACTCTGAACACGCCCATCAACATACACAGCTGCACGCATTACAGGCACACTCAAACACACTCACACGTGCCGGAGCATCCCCGGGTCCCCCAGGACATGACCTGAGGGGACTTTTCAGAGCAATGTCTGACTTATGTCGGAGGAAGCTGACTGGGGGCTGGGGGTCCCCTGGGGCACCTGCAGCAGTAATTAATCAGCTGTGAGTCTTACCACCTCAGCACTCCCAGAGAGGTTCTGGAAATCTGTGGAGAAAACACTGTTTCTACCCAGAAGGATCCCATAAAGAAAGAGCCCATTACAGAGAAAAGAGAATATAAGAATGAGACCAAGGAGCTGCACCAAGAATTAATAAAAGAAAAAATGAATTTCTAAAATTAATTACAGTAACATATGTAAAAATGTCTGCCATGGAGTGGTTCCTTAATACTTGTTAGCATAAAAAAAATTCCTGTCACCAATTTAACATCTATAAATAGTACGAAGCTCTCAGAAGTGTTAATTCACCCTCTCAAGGAGTGAGAATTCATATGCTATTTGGAAAATATGGAGTTTAAAATCCAGAAATTATTATAGAAGGATAAAATATAATAAAATATATACATGGGATAAAATATATACCTTAGAATAGTGGTTTATGTGTTAAGTACAAAAGTCCTTTGATAAATGAGTGGCCGGGTGTTTTTTTAGTTTAATTTACTCCTATGATTATGTAAAAAAGTTATTTATGCTTTTAATCAGAACCAAAGATGGATAATTTCTGCTGCAATTATGCTTGTGAAATATAATATACTCAGATCAACAGACTGGAGATTAGCATGAAAGAGTGAAGGCTAAGAAAACATAGCTCTTGGGGTGATGATGTTCTGGCTATGGCTATATATACATAATTCAGCAAAGCAGACACCACAAATAGACCCATAACACTATTTGTCTGATAGTTTCTTACCAATTTTACATGGCTAACAAATCATTAGACCCTAATCTAAGATTTGGAAAAAGTATGGTATTGAAATGGACCAACACCCAACTCTTAACTACTAGGGTAACTACCACCGCACATGTAAAAGCCGTTAAGGGGATGTGATGTCATATGTGAGGAGGGGACACGGTGACCCAGCCTTAGCACCTTGGGCACATTTCAAGTCCCAGGCATGGGAGGCAGGCAGTGGAGGATAACGATGGGTGGGGGTAGCTTGGACAAGTCATCGCCTCCTGTGTGGCAAAGAATGATTTCAGGTGATGAGAATGAGTTTTAAGTAATGGGAGTAAATTTGTGTAATAGAAAAAAAAAATGTAGTAAGCATTTGAGCCCAAGCAAATTCTGCACTGGGTCATAGCCTTGCTCTTCTTGCGAACAGGTAAGTCAGTTCAAAACCCCAACTTGCCTGAGTTCATAAATCTGATTTTTGTTGGTACCACTTAAATGCCCCAAAAGTCGTAGAGAGACATTCCAAGTTGAGTGTTTCAGTGTGAAATTCCTGTGGCTTGTGGAATTTTAAAATACTTTCTGGAGAGCTTACTTTGTAGAATCTCAGGTGCGGTAACAGGAACAGGGATGTTTGTGTCTCAGGGTCAACAGGGAACGAACTCAGGACAGACTCTGGACCGTCCTCTATGATTTTGATGTGTGTTTGTTTCCTATTGCCTCCATAACAAATTACCACAGATGTGGTGGTTTAATACAACAGAAATGTATTTTCTCACAGTTCTGGAAGCTATAAGTCTAAAATCAAGGTGTCTGAAGGGTCTAGAAAAGGACCCTCCCTTGTCCCTTCCAGCAGCTCCTGGAGGCTCCAAGGGCTATTTGTCCTGTGGCCACATCTCTCCAATCTCTGCCTCCATCTTTACAGGGCCTCCTTACCTGTGGGTCTCTCTCCCCTTCTGTCTTTTGTAAGGATACTTGTCATTGAATTTAGGGTCCACCCAGAAGGATCTCTTCACCTCCAAATCCTTAATTTAATTATATCTGCAAAGACTTTTTTCCCCAAATTAGGTCACATTCACAGATTCCAGGAGTTAGGCCAGTGGACATGTCTTTTGGGGGCCACAGTTCTACCCACTACAAAGATTTTCCAAGTGAAACAGGAAACCTGTGCGGTAGAATCTCTTCCCCAGTGGCTCCGCCCATGCCTAGCGGCACTGCATGTTTTAGGAGTTAGTCTCTGGAGCCTACTGCCCGTGGTGATCCAATGGCCACACAGCCTCAGGCAAGCTACTCAGCCTCCCTCTGCCTCTGCCTTCTACCTGACAAATGGAGAGAACAGTAACACCTACAGTAAATCCTACATCATAAGGTTGTTGTGAGGATTAAAGGAATTAAAAGGTGTGAAGTGATTACAAGCAGCCTGACCCATGCTGGCCCTATAGAGTGCTGGGTTCATTTTCAACCACCCAGGATGTGAGCATTCGCTGTGTACGATGTGCATAGTTCAACCCATAGCAAGATGGTTCAAGACCTGGCAAACTGTATCACCCTCCGGGCAGGTCGCTGCTCACATGCCGCGTGGTGTTGGAGGAGACTCCCTACCTGCCCCTAGCAAGTCTCACTTTCCCCTCTGGTGGGTGTGTTTCCACCCTGATCTTCCCTGTGGTCCCCTGTCCCTGTGTCGAGCTCCTGCCTGAGACAGTGCACTGTCTTGCCTCTCCTGTCCCTCCCACCCCTGCATCACCTTGAACCTCTGAAGGTTCCTTCTCTCCTCCGCTTGTTGGGTCTCTTTCCACCCTCCACTGTGCATTGCAGACCCCCAGGTTCCTGCCCTGAGCCCTTCGGTTCTTACTGCACGCTCTCGCCCTTAACCATCTCACCCCGTGCGTGGCATTCATGGCTTGTGATCCTGGGTCTCCTGAATCCCTCTCACAGTGACCTTGTCACAGCCTTGACACCAGGCACAGGGGCATCTTCTCAACTGTCTGATGGGCATCTCCATTTGGAACCCCACAAGCAGCTCAACCTCAGCATGGCTAGACCAACACCGTGCTCCCTTGATTCCTTCCTCAGGAACCTTCCTTAGTGTTTCCTCCTTGCCCTCCTGCCAGAGCCATAGAGCCACACGTGGCTCTTCCCTAGTTCTCTTGTTCAGCCGACTCCACCCCATGTGTTCTCATAGCCACCCCCCACCTCTCCAGTCAGACTCTTCATCTCGCACGGACTCGTGCAGATGCTGGGGACCACAGAGCACCGCGGACGAGCCCACGTTCACCCCAGTCTCATCCTCAGAGGCTCCCATTGGGTGCAGGTAAAGGTCCCTGTGGACTGGTCCTGCCCCTCACAGCACTCACTCCCTGAGACCCTGTGCTCCTGCTGGACAGACCCAGTGTCCATGTCCAAACCCCTGGGGTGGCCCCAGACCTGTGTCAGCATTCCATTTTTCTGGCTTCATAAAGGACAGTGGTCATGATGCTTAAGTGTATGTGTCAACTTGACTGGGCAAATGGACACCCAGGTAGGTCGCAAAACATGATTTTTGGGCATATCGGTGACTGTTTCCAGGAGAGATTAGTATTTGAACCGGTAGACCAAGCAAAGAACACCATCCTACCTGCTGAGGGACTGACTGGAACAAAAAGGCAGAGAAAGGGCAAATTTGCTCTCTGCTTGAGCTGAGACATCCATGTCCTGCCCTTGGACATCAGCACTTCTGACTCTTGGGCCTTTGCACTTAAACCAGGACTTAGGCTTTTGGCTCCTCTGGTTTTCAGGCCTCAGACTGGTACCAAATTACACTGCTGGCTGGGCTTGCAGACAACAGAACATGGGACCGCTCAGCTTCCGTAATCACGTGACCCAGTTCCTTACAATAAACCTCTTTCTATGTATCTATACATGTCTTATTGGTTCTGTTTCTCTGGAGAACCCGGACTAATTGACCACCTCCTCCCAGGGTTCACTGCCTGATGGATGTGCAGGTGGGTCTCTGGCTGTCCACCACCCAGCTTTCCCCTCACCCAGCCCTGACTACAGGTAAGATTCCACACGCTCTTTCCTTCCAGCGAGAGCTTGAACAAAGGTTCCCTGCCAGGCTCCTGCTTAGGGCAAGTAATCTGTGGGAGTCAGGGTACAGCGTTGGCTCTGCCAAGGGCCTTAGATTCCAGCCACATGTCACCACCCATCCCCGGCATCCCTCGGGGCACACACTTAATAAACAGGAATTGATGAGAGTCATCCTGAAGGTGTCCTCTGCCAACAGCCTGCTGGAGTGAGTCATCCTGGCCAGTCTTTGTGCTCGGCTAAGGCTACAGAGTAACCTTTCTGTTAGTGTTGGAAGAGCTGCTGTCCCTAGGGAGGGTCTGGGTGGAGGGGACAGAACATCCTTGTTTGGGTGTGCTTATTTGACTGCCATTGGGATTTGATGTCCAAGGGAAGTCTCAGAAGCAGCATTTCAACAGCTAAAGTATTGGGTTTTCAGGTAAACTAATACGAGAGGAGTTATTTACCTATTCAGTCATCCATTCGATAAACATTTGTTGAGAATCTTCACTGTGCTAATTACCAAAGGACAAAATAAATGACAGTCTATCCTTGAGTGCTCACAGAGGGATAACTAAACAGCTGCCTACACTAGAATATGATATGTTCTACAATAATAGTTACAGATATGAGTGCTTAACTTGGACCAGACACTGTGTTAAGCTCTGTACTTGTATAATCTTTTTTTATTACTCCCACAAGGCTATTTTACAATGAAAAGTTTGGTTCTTCAGTTGCCCTAGCCACATTTTAAGTGTCCAGTGGCTACCATCTTGGACAGCACAGATCTAGAACATTTCCATCAACTCAGAAAGGTCTACTGGACAGTCGTTGCCTTGTCTAGGTCCAGCCAGAGAGATGAGGGAAGTGGTCATGGAGAAGACCCACCAGATGCGTTAAGTCCCAGACCCAGATCTGGCAACATCACTTCTGCTCAAACTTCTTAGTGTCAAGGCCAGAGGTAACTTCAAGCAAGCCTAGGAAATGTGGACCAGCCGGGCAGCTATGGGCCTGGCTTCACTTCCATTTCTTTGGAAGAAGGGAGACTGGGTTTTATTGGGATTCAAGCAGTCTCCACCACACTTACCTGTCTGAAGGTGGAGTCTGTGCTTCTAGCCTCTAGTGGATCCACTATCTTTACAGGAGGGAACAGGCCCTAGATGTGCCAGAGCTCTGACCAGAGAGTTATAATTTTGCCTGAAGCAGTGAGTGAAAACGTCACTGAAATGGACAAGTGAGTTCCCCAAGCATGGGACAAAAGCGTGAAAGGGGACTTCCAAGCAGAAGGAGGAAACCAACAAAGGCAAGGAGGCAGGGAGAGCAAGGGTCCCGCCAGTCCCTGGGGGGCTGGTCAGTGAGAGGCAAGGACTTGGAGTTCATTCTGAGGACTGGAAACTCTCAAAGAGGAAACGAGGGCTGCAGCCTAACTTCCCGGAGGATGAGAATTTTCAGGCTACACATTCTACTCCTCTGAGGGTCTCATGCACCTGCTCCCCACTCCCTCCTGCTCCCCCACAGAATTTGGGTAATGTAATAGAGCCAGTATGAGGGGCATGTGGATGGCGTTACACAGAGAGTAAGGTTTAAAAATCCCTGCTGTAAATGGTTAAGAATCTGCCTGCCAATGCAGGGGGACACGGGTTCGAGCCCTGGTCGGGAAAGATGCCACATGCCGCGGAGCAACTAAGCCCACGTGCCACAATTACTGAGCCTGCACTCTAAAGCCCGCGAACCACAACTACTGAGCCCATGTGCCACAACTACTGAAGCCCACATGCCTAGAGCCTGTGCTCCGCAACAGGAGAGACCACCGCAATGAAAAGCCCATGCACCACAACGAAGACCCAAGGCAACCAAAAATTTAAAAAATATATACTCAATTAATAAATAAATAAAATGAGTGAGTAAAAAAAAAAAAAAACAATCCCTGCTGTAGAAAATGGAAGCTGTCAGAAGATTTTAGGTTGAAGAATGACATAATCAATACATTTTCGCAAGAGTTAGTTTATGGTACAAGAAGGAAAGCTTGACTGTGCGTGCTCGGTATAAGCTGATAGAAGGGGACCACACTTGTCAAACGCCTTCCACATTCCAGGTGCCATGCTAGATGTTTCACCAATTTATAGATATTACCTTGATTCCAGGAGGAGAAAACTAATGACTAAGGTCGTTCTTAAAGTCAGGTAGCAAGGAAGTACTGGGCTTTGTCCCTTCCTGGTCACACCTGAGCTCTGTTTTTAGACAGTCAGGAGGACTTAAGGAATACCATTTGGGACCATTAAGGGCCCAGTGTGATGATGAGTCATTTGATGGAAAGTGTGATGGTGTCGGTCTCAAATCTTGTCACTTATGAATTACGCAGAACACAAGGAGCATTGTGTTGTTTTTTTTTTAAACATCTTTATTGGAGTATAATTGCTTTACATTGTTGTGTTGGCTGTGTTAGTATTGTTTATATTTTAAGTACACTCAACTTTTTTTGGCTTAACAAGTTCAGTGAAGCCAGTGTTTCTTGTTGAGGAAGCAAAAGTCTTCTCATGTGTTTGCTGTGGTAAGAATATAGGGCTTTGGAGCCTGAGGGACCCAGGATTTACTCTCACTTCTGCACCAACCAATTGTGTAGTCTTGGTAAGGCACTTACCCTTTCAAGCTTCAATTTCCTCATTGAAATTGAGGAGCAACCATACCTAGCCTGGAGGGTTGTTTCGACAATTAGGTTTAATATGTAGAATATCTAGTGCAATGCTCGGCTCTGAGCAGGCTGTCGGTAAACAGCCATTATTATGATTGTGGTGATGGTTGTTGTTTGACCTGATGTGGTGCCCACGAAAATACACCCCTCAGATCTCCAACTGCAGTGGCCAGAACTGACAAGGAGCCCCAGTGCTCTACTCTGAAATTTATTACAGTTTCTGCTCCCATGGACTGCTTCTAGCCAATGACTGGGTGAGGCAGGAATACTAAGTCATGTTCATCCAGAGAGACCTGGGACTCTGCTGATGAGGGATTTGGGTTCGAGGACTCTGTAGTGGTCTTACCAAACTCTCCTGTGAACTGCACTACAGTCTAAGATGCTTCTAGCCTGCCTGCCCACCCATCTTCCTCCCTCCCCCACTTCCTTCCTCCCTCCATTCCCCCCTTCTCTACCACCTCTTCCCTCCTTCCCTGCTTCCTCCTTTCTCTCCTTTTCTTGGGATCAGACCTGCATCTAGGTCTTGATTCTCCTGGCCTTTTCTGGTTACTTCCCCGTTTTATTTCACCAATGTTTCCTTAAAAAAATGTCTTATATGTTCAATCCCGTCTTGGGATCTGCTTCTCACAGACCAGGACTAGCACACCTAAAGCCATTTTCTAGAAGGTTAAGGAGGTTGACACTAGTTCTAGTGTCCATTGTAACTGAAATTGTATAGACCTTGGTCATGGCCCCTCTTAGCTTCTATCTTCCATACTGAGGGTTTTGATATATTTTTACTTAGTCTTCTGACACAAGCTGCTTCATATTTATTTCAGGTGTTCTTTGCTGGACAGCATCCTGGTGCTCTTTCTTGACCAGAACCAGAGGCAGGTGTCCCCAGTCCATGTGCACCATGATTTTCTGCAAGGTAAGTCTTTGCTTTCTGGATCATCGCAATTGGAAGAGCATACTTGAGCACAGTGCATTTCTCTTTGGAGTGTTTAAGACAAACTTAGACTTCTACCGAATGTCGTCAATTTTTACACAGGACTGCAAGATATCAGGACTTCAGCAATGTACTGAAGGAGCTAGTAGGGTGAAAATTGGTATGAAGTCTACAAAGTTTATATTTCTGTGTATGTGTGTATAATTGGCTAAAGAGTTAGATATCTCACCTTTTCCCTCTTTCTATAGTGCTACCCTGTCCTCTCTTGAATTTGTGATAAACTTTTCATAAAAACTTAATAGTGAATGTCAACTGAATGCTTCCATTCCCTGATTGGCTCACATGGCAATCTGTAGGCTATAGGAATGTAATCTTGTCATAGGTTCATTACACAGAATTTCAGGTAGAACCACAGATGTTTCATGTCAAACGAAATAGAAGAGAGATGTTACCGTTTCTCAATATTTATTAGTGTATAAACAAGATACAATTTATATTTTTTTACGGCACAAGTCATGCACGCTCACTGACATGTGAACCTAATAGAATGAATGGTAAATCTGATTTATTTGAACATTCATGTGTCAGTGTGGCACTTGGGGAAAAGTGATATCAGCCTCCTCTACCAGTTGGAATGATTCTGCTTCTCAATTCTGTATTTAGGGAAGCTTTTTTGGTTTACATTTGACTACGTATGGTGCAAATTATAGTGCAAATTATAGTGCATTGACTATGTATGGTGCAAATTCCTCTTAGGGTTATGAAGAATAAATGAAATACTCTTTATAAAATGCTCAGTAAAATGCTAGCAATTGGCATTATGACCATTATCATCATCATACCATCATCATCATCATCAAAGCAACAGAGTTGCAAACCTTCCCTTCTGCTAGAATTGCTAGTGTGCGGAAAATCCACAAAGTAAGAAGCAGAAAGCAGCTGCTTTGTCCCCTTGGTAGGATAGCTGCATTTTTAAAAACCTAAGCTGAATCTGGTTCTCAGAATAAATGAATATGAATGGCAAAAAATGTTCCAAATGGCATCACTAAGGGCCATGGGTGCTGATCGAGCAACAATAATTCGAATGAATAAAAAGAAAGAAAGAAAGAAAGAAAATGCCTCCAGATTCCAAGGTCACAAAGCATTAGAAGCCTGGAAATTTCCCAGGGGCAGATCACCTTGACCTCAGAGGGAAACCAAAGCGACACCCTCTACCGTAAGCAGAGCCCTGCAGGCTTTCTGCATGCAGCCTCCTACCAGGTACACCTTCTGACTTGCTGGGATTTTCCAGCCTAATTCCATTTACATTTGGAGCCTTGGGTGTTTAAATCTTAAAACATGTCTGACAAACAAATAAACAATATTTACCATGCGCAGTAAAGGGAAAGCAGCCACAATTTAGCTGTTTCAAGGGGAAAAGCGAGAACCTGCATAAAGGTCTCAGTGGGTTTGAATAGCTTTTGGTTTCATCAGAGAACAACAGTCAATGGAACAGTAAGTTAGGACAACTTGGAGATGAGTGATTTAGAGAGACTTTCAAACTGTGGTGCACTCAGTGGATCTTAATGGCCTTACTTGGGATGGTTTCAAACGTCAGACTTGAAAACCTCTCATTTTTGTTCTCACTTTAGCCAATGCAAATAGGAGGAGAGAGGAAAGAGAATATTTGTGGGAACAATAATTGGAGCTGATGAGTAATCACAAATCACAAAAATGTAGGGTATGATACCATAATTATACTCATTACGACCTGGCCTGAATTAAATGTCCTGCAGTCACAATACGGAGAGCAAGGGCTGGCATTCCTGAACAGAAGAGGCAGGTGTTACGGCTTGAATTGTGTCCCCTCCAAAAAGATACGCTGGAATCCTAACTCCCAGTACCTAAGAATGTGACTGTATTTGGAAATAAAGTCTTTGCAGATGCAATCAAGTTAAAATGAAGTCATTTAGGGTGGGCCCCAATCCAATAATACTGATGTCCTTATAAAAAGAGTAAATTTGGACAGAGACATGCACACAGGGAGAACACCATGTGAACATGAAGGCAGAGAGCAGGGTGGTGCATTTACAAGCCAAGGAACACCAAG
Organism: Neophocaena asiaeorientalis asiaeorientalis; assembly: GCF_003031525.2. Classification (NCBI taxonomy): domain Eukaryota; kingdom Metazoa; phylum Chordata; class Mammalia; order Artiodactyla; family Phocoenidae; genus Neophocaena; species Neophocaena asiaeorientalis. The sequence continues at coordinate 2,977,175 of NW_020173927.1, forward strand.
GATTGCCAGCAAACCACCAGAAGCCAGGAGAGAGGCATGGAACAAATTCTCCCGCCCAGCCTCAGAAGGAACCAGCCCAGCTGACACCTTGGTCTCAGACTTTTGGCTTCCAGGACCGTGAGACAATACATTTCTATTGTGTAAGCCCCCCAGTCTATGATACTGTGTTGCAGCAGCCCTAGGGAACTGATACAACAGGTAACATGATCCCAGAGCCAGGGTGACTATTATGAGGCAGGGCAAAAGCAGCAGTGCAGAACATCTCCATGGAACATTTTCTATGGCCACAGTGGCTCTTAGGAACTGGCCCTATCATGGGCTACAGACACAAGTACAGGACACAGCAGAAATAACTTGCTAAGTGCTGGAGAAAACCGAGGGAGGGTAGCACAGATGGGGCCATAAGTCAAAACTGCAGAAGCACCCTTTTCTCTTAATTATTTGGAAAGCAAGTTGCTGCCAGGGTCTACCCAACAGAAAAGAATGGCTTCCTGGGGAGTTACATCCATGGTGGAAAAATAGGCATTTGGTTTCTTTCTACCACTTTCTTTTGTGGTTTTCTTTTCTTTTTTTTTTTCCTGTGACCTTCGAATAATCAAAAACTGTTTATTGAGTTAGTTTGAACAAATTTGGGACTCTGGGGGATGTGTAAGTTTGGATTCCTCTCCTCAGAATTCCTAAAATATAGCTGGAAGCTAAGGTATAAGATATGAGCAGGAAGGACATAGAGGTTCAATGTCAAAAAAGGCAGACACTAGTGAGGACATGAGTTACAGTCCAGTGCCGCTCCCATGGCTGTTTCTACACCGGCCGATGCTCCAATGAAGTACTGAAGAGTTGGGGTGATAGGGAAGATTCTGGCATGTTTTGACTTTAATGAGACTGTTTCCAAAGTTCTATCATTTAGTCAAATGCCCTCTGTAAGTTTATAGTATGTATCCTTTATTAGGATCAGGAAGTTTCTATTCGTTTACTCAGAAGTTCCTTTGTTAAAAAAAAAAAACAACCACGAATCAAGTAGAATTTTATCAAGTGTCTATTTTAAAAATCTATCTGAGATATTTCTCTGCTTTAATTCTTAATGGACTTAGATACATGAAAGATTTTATGATATTCACCATTCTTGCAGTCCTAGGAGAAGCCCAATAGATCATTATTATTATTATTATTTTCAGTGTGATGTTTGACAGGTTGTGTTTTTCAAAAATGGCTTCAAAAGTTCTCACCTGTTCTTTCACCTGTTCTTCCAACAAAGTGGCTTCTTACTTCTTCCATTGAGAGGTCAGGGTTATGTTCCCTTCTGGGAATCCATCTGTGCCATGGCTATGGTGCAAGTGATGCTATGGGACTTTGGAGGCAAGATTCTAGAAGGCTGTGCAACTTCTACCTGTTTCTCTTGAGCTACGTGCTCCTGGAACCCAGCCGCCACAAGGCAAGGATGCTCCCAAAGTCCGCAGAGACTCACGCAGAGGGGGGACTGTGTTCTCTAGCTTATAGTCCAGCTGGGCTCCCAGTCGACATGCACCATCAATGTGATGGCCGTGTGAGTGAGCCACTTGAAAGTAGATTCACTAGCCTCAGCCAAGCCACCCAGCCAAAGTGACATGGAGCGGGGGCAAGCTACAAACGCCACGCACAGCCCACATTGCAGTGTTGTGAGCAAAATAGAGGAAAGTAGCTGTTTCAAGCCACTATGTTTCCACAAGGTTTGTTTATGTAGCAATTGATAGCTGATATGGGAAAATTGATTCAATTTGCTGATATTTTATAATATTTGTGATTTTTACATCTACTTTCAGAAGGGAGATTGGCCTATATTTTCTTCCTTTTTTTCTTTTTCTTTTGGACTGTCCTTGTCTGCATTTCCTATCAAAGTTATATAATTCTTTAAAAATGAGTTGGGGGCTTCCCTGGTGGCGCAGTGGTTGAGAGTCCGCCTGCTGATGCAGGGGACACGGGTTCGTGCCCCGGTCCGGGAAGATCCCATGTGCCGTGGAGTGGCTGGGCCCGTGAGCCATGGCCACTGAGCCTGCGCGTCCAGAGCCTGTGCTCCGCAACGGGAGAGGCCACAACAGTGAGAGGCCCGCGTACCGCAAAGAAAACCAAAACAAAACAAAAAGCAGAACAAAACATAAATGAGCTGGGATGTTGTTTCTTCGTTTTCTAGTCTCTGAAAATGTCTGCTTAAAATTGAAATTCTTTTTTCTTTAATGTTTCATTAAAAAATAACAATCTAGTGTTAAAAGCAGTCACAGCTTGATGTCTTTTGTTTCTTTGAAAGAGATTTTTGTCTGCTGGCCAGTTTATTGAAAGGTTAGGATCTATTCTGATCTATTATTTTTTAGGTTAACTTTTGAGAGTTTCCTAGAAAATTGTCCACATCCTTCAAGCTTTCAAAATATGAATACAAGTTTCACTGTAATTGAATCATGTTCCCTCATTCATTTATAACATTGTTTATTTTCTCTCTGCCTTCTTGATGGCCTTGCTGAAGTATGTATCTTTACTCATCTTTTCAACAGTCAGCTTTTCTTTACTGTTCATCTTTCTAGCTTCTAACGAAAGCAGAAAAAAAAAAAAAAAACTAATGAAGGAGTTTTCGTTTTCATCAGTATCTCTCTTTACCTTTTCCACTATTTTCTATATATTTTTTGTGCTTGTGATTTCCCTCTTGCTCCTTTTCATTAACTCTTTGGGTTGAAAACCCTAGCTTATTATTTCCAGGTTATTTTTCCTCAGTGTATCACCTTAGAAGCAAAGCAGAAGTTTGATAAGGAGTGCTTATCATTCAGTTCCAAATATGTTACAAATTCCCCTTTAACTAGTATGGTCATGTAATGTATCAATCAAATTGAGACACCTTTGATAGTGAGTGACAGGAAGTGCTACTAATAATTATATTGGGATGACGGACATCAATCGGGTCTTGCCCATACAAATTCAGATGTATGTATATCCATGAATTATTTCAAAGAGTGTGTTTTGGTTTTCAGGTGTGTGTGTGTGTGTGTGTGTGTGTGTGTGTATGCGTGTGTGTGTATGTAAAAAGCAAATAACTTCGTTGATTTCTACTGTAATTATACCACTGAAGTCAGAAAATCCAGTCCATGTGGCACAATTTGAGATTTGCTGAAACTTCCTTTGTAGTCTAGTGAATGGTCAAATTTTTATAAATATTCCATATGTGCTTGAAAATAATCTGTTCTTCAGGGTTCAGTGTTTCTCAAAGATCACATGCATTAATCATATTATTCATCTCTTGCATATTCTTCATTTATTTTGTGCTCTACTTGACATCATTTTCTGATAGAGGTGGTTCAAATCTCCTGTTATGATTATGGAGTTTGAATTTTTCCTCATAATTTGTCAACTTTTGTGCTAGATATTATAAGACAACGTTGTTAGTTGCTTATAGGTAAATATTAGTATAGTCTCTTGGTGGACTCTTTCCTTTATCATTAAAAAAGTCTTTTAACATTTTTATTAATTTTTAATTTCATATGTTTAATAATCTTTTTTTGATTACCTGTCATATCTTTTTCTATCTTATTCCTTTATCTAAACCTTTCTGTATGTTTGTTTTAGGTGTGCTTTGGAAAAGCCACATAGCTGGATTAAGACAGCAGCAACAACAATAAAACAAAACAAAATATAATAAAACACTTCCAGTCTGAGAGAATCTCCCTTTTAAACAAGTAGTGAAGTCTGTTTACGTTCACTGTGATCACCAACATATTTTTCTTTAATTCTTTTATCTTATTGTGTGCTTTTCATTTTTTATGCTTGTTCTTTGCTTCACCTATTCTCTGTTTTCCTTGCCTTCTACTTAATTGATTGCATTGTCCTTATTCCCTTTCACCTTTACTAGTTTGGAAATTATATTGTTCTACTAAAGAAATAAACTTAAATTTTTAAAATCAATACTAAACAAAGCCTAAGTCCCATCAATATCTATCCCTTTTATTCTTATGAAATTGAAAAGGACTAACTTCATATCCAGCCCTCTCCCCAATCATCATTTTTTTCCTTTTGTCTAGTATTTTATTGCCACCTCGTTTTAAAATTCTCCTGAAGTTAACTGCCGTTAAGCTGGGAGGGAGGTATTTTATCTAACATGTCTGTGTATTCAGAGCAGAACAGAGGCTTTCCCCGTCCCTTCAGCCCACCACATCAATTGGAGTTCCTGATTCGGTAAGTCTGACAAATCACATACCTTCTCTGGGTTCCCATTTCTGGCTGCAGTTAGGAGAGGCTTTGGAGATCATCAAGAAAAGGGGCTTCCTCATTTTGCCTAAGACTCTAGGAACTGAAAAGGATGAATGATGGATACTATGATATTCAGTAGAAAAGGAAATTACTGTGGCTTGAGGGATCCAGGTAGGCTACTGCAGGAGCAAACGTCAGTTACTCCTAGAAGAATGGGCATAAACGTTTCTTAAGCACAAGAGTGGTCAAAATGGAATTTTAGTAACATCAATCAACAGCAGTTTACAAAAAGCTCTGTGAAGTAGGGGAGGTTATTCTTCGCAGATAGGGAAACCCCATAGGGCACTGTTTTATTAGAGTTGGCACGAGGGGCTGCGGACCTGACCTAGGAAGGTGGCTGGAATTAGGGAAGCAAGAGCTGAGGGGACATTGTTAGAAGGAAGAGTTAGAGTTGGTGGGTGCTAATTACATACCAGAAGAAAGAAGTCGGGGTGCCAGAGCTGACCTCAAGGATTCCAACTGAGGGACAAGGAGACTGTCCTTATCGGGTCCTTCATGCAAACTTGAGGGTTTTCAGGTACGTGGGTATTTGTGAAGACATTGCCTTATATGGCACATGGAGGGCACCGAGACCTCTGGTGGGAGGTGGCAGCAGTTAGCACTAGAAGCCTCAGTTGTGACACTAGACCTAAGGTCACCGTATGTTGTTGTCCTCGCTGCTAATTCACCCCTTTGGGGATGGCAAATCACTACTGGAAAAGTGATGGGTCTGAAGCCCAGCTTGAGCTGCCTTTCAGGGTCAGGGCAAAGGCTGAGTGGCTCCAAAAGGGAGAGGCCAGCTTCCGGAGGAGCAGGTAGGAAGCCTGCTGGACCCTGCACAGCGGCTCGCTGGTGTGGAATAAGAAGCTGACCAAGCCCTTTGTCCACAAGCGGTTGTACCTGCCTGTAAAGAAGCGGAGGAAGTGAAGGTCTCCGAGATCTTAAAGATGGCTCATGTCAGGGGGGCAGGATATCAGGTGTCTTTTCCCCTTTCTTCATTACATTTTTTTCTTTATTGTTGCAATTATTTACCATAAGTACCTGTAATTTGAATACTCGGGAAAAAAAAGTCCTTTTCATCATGGGTCAAGCCACTCTTTCCAAGTACTGCCCGCTGTGCTTCAGCCTTACCGGCGTTATCGCCTCTAACTAACCTCGTGTAGCTGTCGGGTCTCATTATCCTGATTTTATGGAAGGGCTCAGAGGCTCGGGAACTTGCCTAGGGCCAGTGAAGGCAGAGCCGGATCCCACAGGTCCCCATCGCGGGCTCTTTGTGGTCCTCAGAGCACGCGTGCGAGTCCTGAGGACCAACACCTGCCGTGCCCCGCTCACCTGGGCCGCTTAGGGCTACTGGGGCCAGGCTGAGCTGACGTCCGCCTCGCCCCACGCTCAAACCCCGCCCCCGATCCAGGCCCCGCCCCAGACACCACCCCAGGGTCCACACCCGGGGTCATAGCCATGGCCCTGGTGTCTACACTGACACCACGGCCACGACCCCAGCATCTACACCCAGGGTCAACAGATAGGATCGAGCACGCGGCGGTGTGGCCGGTTGGGCGATGGCCGAGAAGTTCGACCACCTGGAGGAGCACCTGGAGAAGTTTGTGGAGAACATCCGGCAGCTCGGCATCATCGTCAGCGACTTCCAGCCCAGCAGCCAGGCCGGGCTCAACCAGAAGCTGTGAGTGGCGGCCGAGTCCGCCGGCGTGTCCCCGGCGCCAGCGGGGTGGCGTCTGTTTGCCTGGAAGCCGGGATAGGGAGCCTGGAGCCGGCTGAGAGCCGCCTCCTCTCCCCGCCTTGCTCAGGGCCGAGCCCTCCCGGGCCCTCCCGGTCCAGGCTGTGCGCAGGCGGGTTGGCCGCTGCCGCCTGTTGCAGGCCCGCCTCCTTCCCGCTTTGCCGCGCTGGGACCTTGTCTTGGGGCCGCGTTTGGACACGTTATCAGTCTCTGTTTCTGGGGCTATCAGGGGGAGGCGTGCTTCTGAATCTGAGTCTTGCCCTACGCACGTAGGATTCTCTCCCCGTCGGCCGGGGGTTCCGCCTCTGCCCCCCGAAGGGAGGCAGGCTTCACGCGGCAGTGCGGTGAAATGGGCCCCGGGAAGGTGAGGGCTCAGAAACCGCTTGATGCCTAGGCCCGAAGGGAGGAATCGGATGATGGTGGGCGGTGGTGGGTTGCGACGGGCCACAGAACGTGTATGAAGTGATTTTTTGGGCAGCAGCCTTGTGCTGGCCGCGGTGCCCGGCCCTAGGGTGAACAAAAGGCAGATACAAATCGGATGCTCCGGAGAAGGGCTCACAGCTGTACGGAGGGCACAAGCACCAACCTGTTTGCAAGCCCGCCTTGCGTACCCTGTGCTGCGGGACCAGGCGGCTGATCTAGGAAGGCTCCCGCGGGGAGCTGAAGTTAGACTAGGCAGCCGCGGCTTGCTTTCCCTCAGGCTTTGAGGATGGATTCTTGAACTGGAGTCGCCCACCCCGGGCGTTGTCTGACACCGCACACAAAATCCCCGCCACCTCAGGGTGAATGTTTTGAGAGAAGGCTCGTAGTTTTCATCAGGCTCTCAAAGGTTCCTGCCCTTATTCCTATTGGTTCTTGCCCCCCAGTATTGGCAATTCCTTGTTTAAAAAGACGATCAGGAGATAGGTGAGCATATGATAGAACGCCAAAGCTTTCCGGAATTCTGTAGCTAATCAAAGAGCTGAGAGCCACATGTAACCTGTGCTTGTGCAAGGAACACGCATGTGGATCCCTGGTCGGCCAGATGTGGGTGGTGCTCAGTGCCGTCGTCCCAATTAACCTAACGTCCCATTTTTGCTTTTTCCCTCAGGAATTTTATTGTTACTGGCTTACAGGATATCGATAAATGCAGACAGCAACTTCATGATATTACTGTCCCTTTAGAAGTTTTTGAGTAAGTAACGTTCTTGATATTCTAATTATTGTTTAGTTTTGCTGTAATCATTTCCTCAACTACCAGTATATAAGTGTCTGCTATGTGGCAGGCATGGTCTGGGTGCTTCATATATGTTAGGGAAGAAAACAGACAAAAATCCCCGCCGTCATGGAGCTTATGTTCTAATGGGATTAAACCATTAAAAAAAAAAAAAAAATCTCAGGGACTTACCTGGTGGCACAGTGGCTGAGAATCCAGCTGCCAAGGCAGGGGACATGGGTTCGAGCCCTGGTCCGGGAAGATACCACATGCCGCGGAGCAACCTAAGCCTGTGTGCCACAACTACTGAGCCTGCGCTGTAGAGCCTGTGCGCCACAACTACTGAGCCTGTGCTCTAGAGCCCACATGCCACAACTACTGAGCCAACATGCCTAGAGCCCATGCTCCGCAACAAGAGAAGCCACCGCAATGAGAACCCCGAGCACCGCAACGAAGAGTAACCCCCGCTCGCCGCAACTAGAGAAAGCCCACGCGCAGCAACGAAGACCCAATGCAGCCAAAAATAAATAAATTAATTAAAAAACAACAACTCAGTATTGTATTGTTTAAAAAGAGTTACATGTGAATAAAGGCTTTTTAAATATGTGAAGAACATCCTAGGCTCTTAAAATCTTGCTTATATTAAAGGACAACCACATGAATTCCTTTTTTTTCTTGAGAATGAAAAAGTCTTATGCAGCTATGTTATAAATTTAAAAAAATTAAAGCCAGAAACAACCCGAGAAGTAAGAATTTGGTCTGGTATCCCCCAGACTGCCCTGACGGTGCTGGTTCTAGGAGATGATAATATCTGCTCTGTTGAAAAAAAAAAGTTCTTAGGCCAGGTATGTTGGTAAGTCTTTTTACCGTTTTCTGTGAGAGAGTTACCTGCACCTGGGCACAGTCCTGGCCTAGAGATGCCTCTAGGAAATAAACTCTTTAGGTTTTATCCATCCAGGTTTTATCACACTGATTTCACAGGTGAAAGAACCAGTAAGTAACTGTAGTGGCTGTTTAGCTAGTCAGTGTCAGAGCTGAGACTAAAATTCTGGACTTTTAAAAAAAAATTTTATTGAAGTATAGTTGATTTACAGTGTTGTGTTAATTTCTGCTGTATGGCAAAGTGATTCGGCTATACATATATATATTCTTTTCCATTATGGTTTATCACAGGATATTGAATATAGTTCCCTGTGCTACACAGTAGGACCTTGTTGGTCCATCCTATATTAGCATCTGCTAACCCCAAACTCTCACTCCATCCCTCTCCCACCCCCCTTCCCCTTGGCAACCAAAAATCTGTTCTCTATGTTTGTGAGTCTGTTTCTGTTTCATAGATATGTTCATTTGTGTCGTGTTTTAGATTCCACATATAAGTGATAGCTTGTGATATTCGTCTTTCTGACTTCACTTAGTATGACAATCTGTAGGTCCATCCATGTTGCTGTAAGTGGCATTATTTCATTCTTTTTTATGGCTGAGTAATATTCCATTGTGTATATATACACACACCACATCTTCTTTATCCATTCATCTGTGGATGGACACTTAGGTTGTTTCCGTGTCTTGGCTATTGTAAATAGTGTTGCTGTGAACATAGGGGTGCATTTATCTTTTTGAATTATAGTTTTGTCTGTGTATATGCCCAGGAGTGGGATTGCTGGATCATATGACAGCTCTAATTTTAGTTTCAGATCCTGGACTTGTGTTGACCAGGGCCAATTCTCTGGGCCAAGCAGCCTCCGTCCTGGAGCTGGCTTGGAACAGCAAGAGTATTCTGGGGCTTTTTGCAGTAAAACTGCAAATGTAAATCACTACAGTTCCTTGAATAGTAAAAGGAAAAGTTACCTTTTTATATCCCCAAAGGTCAGAGATGAAAGTCCCAGTTACAGCACAGCTCGGCAGCTGGCCACCAAGTCAGGACACATAGGCTGCAGTTTTCCCAGTCTCAACTCTGTCCTCACCTGCTGGCCGAGGTGTCACATGTTCCCAGGTGGGAGCGAAGGTCTGTCCTGTGCGTGTGTTGCAGCTCTAGACTCCTGCTCGTGAAGTGTGGCAAGGTGGAGGCTGATTTCCTTTCCTTAAGTGTCCTCATTAGAGCCATTCTGGTCACGAGTATGTGGGATGAGTATGTTGACAGATGCCAAGGAACTACTCCTGGCTTCTGAAGTGGAGCAAATGAGAGGAAGACAGATGGGGAAGACCGCTGAAGAGGCGGGGGCAGTGAGGCCTCGGCCAGCACAGCCGGAGCCGGTGGGTGCAGGGACAGCAGAGACCCACGTGGAGACTTGGGATGGGGTGGCCTCTCAGCGCCCAGCAAGCAGCAGATCTGAGCTGTCGGTCAGATCTGGCTTACATCTGTCTACATCAGTCTGTGCCGATGTAGAAGGGTCTCCAGGCCTGTTCTCAGGCACGCTGACTGCGTCTGGAGCAGAGACACCAACGTAAACCTCGGCCCTTCTGCCGGGTGCTTAGGGTTGGCGAGTTGGCAGAAGTGGGAGTCAACCCTCGTGTCTTCAAAGAAGAGCCCGATCCAAATGACATCACTGTTGAAAGGGGTTGTTTATTTAGGACATTTGGGCCTGTTGAGGTTTTTTCCCCCCCAGAAATGGATGGATTTTGCTTTAGGATTTAACCAGAATGTTGCTTTTTTCATTCCATCGTTTCAAATACATCACAATAAAATGGGATTTCTAAAACTTTTGATTTATTAGTATTTCTCTATCTGTCATAATTAAAAGCCAGTTTTTATGCCATTAACAGCAACCTAACAGTGTCTTTAATCTGAAGTGATAATTTTTTTTAACTGAAGCATAAAAATGCATAAATCAGACTTAGTGTAGCGGTGGTGGTTTTTGTTTCTTTGTAATGAGTAATTCAGTTTAGCTGGATGATGTGAAGGTCTTCAAGGTGCAGAAGTAGGCAGGTGGCCTTCCGCAGGTAGAATGTGGATATTCATCTAGGCAGTACACTTAATGAAATCTTTGGGATGATGAAGACGTTTTGGGGACACGTGTTGAAAATTTCACAGAACGGTTTTATGCTGCTAAGAAATAAGTGGAGAGAATCTGTCTCTGTTAAATTTAAGTGACTTAGGTATTTTTAGGAAAGTAGTGTATCATTCCCCCCTCTCTCCAGTTGGTAAACTAATCTCAGGACAGGCAAAGCCAGCGCTCTCGTGCTCGCTGCTCTCCCCTCACCGATCCTGCAGCCCCGAGGCGGCTCTACAGAGGATGGGGTGGGCCTGCTGGGTTGCATCTCGGTGGGCTCCCTGTATTGCTCAGCCCTGAAGCTCTGGCCCACGCTTAGTTCTCTCTCGTCAAGAGCTGCCTGACCTTACAGGTTGTTGTGAGGATAAAAAGGTGTGGTTGGCCATGAAACCTTTCGAAAAACATAAGTGCTAAACCTGTGAACTGGTATGACTGTGAAGCTTGCTTGGTTTATAAGTGATCGTTAACTTGATTTCATGAGTCATTCATATTAGAAGTAATATGAGTGCAAGTCATCTATACTTGTATAACCGAAGGAATCCTAATTCACCTGGTTCTTGGACACAGCTTCTAAACAGGGCCATGTGAGGTTACAGATCGCTACCTTTGTTTTTTCCCCATAAGAAAACTGTGAGAGGAGGTATCAGCCATGAATGTTAATTGACATGTTTCATGTTTCCAGATACATAGATCAAGGTCGAAATCCCCAACTCTATACCAAAGAGTGCCTGGAGAGGGCTCTGGCTAAAAATGAACAAGTTAAAGGCAAGATTGACACAATGAAGGTAAGGTTCTTGTCAACAGAAGATAATGTCAGAACATCAAGGAATGCTCACAGAGCAAATTTGGCTCATAGACTTTGTAAAACTTCAGCTACTTGACAACATTACACAGCTGAGATTTCTGAAATGCGTAATAGGTAATAAAATTAAATAGTAGCAAGCCCTGTAGTAGCATAATAAATGTAGCGATGTGGCTAGCCTCCCTTTTACGGAAGTCTGGGTTAATTTTTGTGGTGTTAGTTGTTGTTGGCTAACGTGCTTGTTTCTGTTTTTACGATTTTAGTATCTCCAGGTTGCCCTTTGGTGCTTTCTGAGTCCTTCTGTTGGGCCTTTTTCTGTAACTGTGGGTCTTTGGTTTAGAGGATTGCCGAATCCTCCTTGACTTCTCTTTCTCTGGTGGTCGTCTCCAGCTTCAGACTCCAGACCCCTTTGTACCGTATACCCTATTCTCCACAGAGACCCTGCTCTTTGTTTCTTGGTTTTGATGGGATCGAGAAAACTGCATCTTGAACATGGTATATGGAGTGTTTTCTTACCTACGTTGACTCTCGTGTGGCCGGGAGCGGGGTATGTGTGTGTGTGTGGGGGGGGTTTCCTTTAGGTGGGTGGTGCCACGCCTTCCTGTTGGCCTCAGACAGGGAGCCCTCCTGCCTCTCCCCCTGCCCCCAACAGCGCTGGCCTCATTTGCGTTTCTGGAATTCACCAGCCTGTCTCCTTGTCTCCTTCCTGTCCATTCCCCTGCCGTCTCCTCTGCTGGGACTCCTGCACATCCTCTGCCCACTGCCTGTCCTCCCTGGTCATCTCCTCCGAGAGGCCTTGCGGACCAGCCTTGGCTGATAAGGGTCGGCCCTTCTGTCTCTGTCCTGTGTCCCCTGCTGCAGCCTAAGGTCCAGCATGCAAGGGGCACGAGTGTTGTGTTCCCTCTGCTGCCCAGGGGCACAGGTGCCTGCTCGGTGTCTGCCGTTCGTGGGGACGGCCACGCGGAGGGCGCGCTGGCGAGGCGAGGGGCCGGCACAGAGGTGGTGGCAGGACTGCCGTGAGAGGCCCGTCTCCCGCTGCCTGGACTGCAGGGATCTGTGCTGATCTCAGGCGGCCTGCCCTGGAGGTGGCTTTGCTGTGAGGGTTAGTGTGGTGCCTCCGGCCTCATTTCTGCTTTGCCAGCTTGGGATTGAGTTGCTCTTGAACTGAGCATCACCTCTGGGGCACGATAGCGCTTTGGTGGAGAGCCAGCTGGGGTCCTTTGGGCCGGTGCGGGCGAGCCGGATCGTCCAGCTCAGGGGACAACAGGCAGAAAGAGCCCCGCCCTTCCCCGTAAGAGCCTGGAGATGGCCTGTCGGCGGTGACACTAGCGACCGTGCTATTTGTTCAGTTTGCACCCCTTTCTGTTGCCTCTTGGTGTCATTTCCTCTCATGAGATTGTGAACGTCTCACGGTGCAGTTTGTATGCCTGGTGGGTCGAGTGATTAAAGTTGCATGAGTTCTGTCTTAAATGCTTTCTGTAGGGTTGGCATGTAGCCTCCTTTAAGGATGTGTTCCTGACCTATGTAAGGACCATCTCTCTGTTTATATCTGCCATGCTGCTTTTCTGTACAGCTTATAAGAAAGGGTTTTGAGATGCTGGCAGATATTTAGCTGCTTTTAAGATTGGATTAAAACAAACGTTATGCTGATACGAAGGCTCAAGGAGCGTGGTATTTGGAGAAGACAGGTTTCTAGGTGCTCTGAAAGCTTTGATCAAGAGCTGTTTGCACACATGGGTTTGATGTGGTTTGAATTAATAATTGCTTAATTATTACGTGAAGACTCCTGTTACACTTGCTCTAATCATTTCCACCTGAGTGGCTGGCTTCGTGCAAGAGGGCTCCTTGTCATTTGAGGCAGGAGGGAAGAAGTAGTCTTTGAATGAACATTCGTCTTTCAGGTAGTTCTCCATGTACCTGATGTACCTGCAGCATAGTTGCAAGCAGTTTCCTGCTGCGGTTTGGCAGGTGTGGCATCCAGGGAGATGAGCAGGCAGTGCAGGGAAAGCCCAGTTTCTCTTTTGAGTTTGAGGCTCTGGTGAGGCGTCGTCTTGAACTTGGGTGATGGGTCACATGCAAAAACATCTTGACCGTGTATATTTTTCTTCTCAGAAATTTAAAAGCCTGTTGATTCAAGAACTCTCTAAAGTATTTCCTGAGGACATGGCCAAGTACCGGAGCGTCCGGGGGGAAGACCATCCTCCTTCCTAACTCCCTCCTCCGTCTGTCTGAAGGTCCTCCCAGCCCTGCACGAGTGGCCGTGACCTTCAGGCAGCCTTGACTGAGCAGCAGCGATGCTGTTTCCTGGGCCCATCCTCCCGCCACCTTGTCCTCGTCCTGGCCTCTGGGGACGGCAGGGCCTGGAGGGCGTGTGGGGCTGTGCCGCCAGCTGCGCCCTCTCCCTGACGTGCTCTGCTTGGTCCTCTAGCTCTCAGGGGACTGGTGATCACACAACTTTGAGTGCGATGTGTATGATTCTCCATGGCCAAATAGTCTTGGAAATATTAAATATGAAAGGTAAAGTAAAAGTTTAAAAAAATTCTACCTAATAGTTTTCTTTTAATATACTCTTTCTGTTCTTTTTCTTTCTTTTTTTCTTTTATCGTGTCAAAGAAAGCTAAACAAAAAAACAGAAGGAAAACTTGGTTTAATATAAGTACTTTAAATTCGTTTTGTATTTTATATTTTTAAGTATAGTGCATAAAGAATGTGTTCAATGGAACTGTGTTTCCATAGATTTCAGTTCGTCTAATATAATAAAGTCTTTAAGTACTTACAAGACTTGTTCCATGTAATTATTTCTGTAACGTTTTCATAGTATAGTGTCTTGTATCTCGTAAACAATTGTCACTTCCCTAAAGTGTGAGGGATATTGGTGAAGTTTGTTCTGCAGGCATTTAGGCAGAAAAAGCCAAAGTAAAATGCAGGATTCTGATTTCCCCACGGCCTCTTTCACAGAGGACATTGCGGATGGATTGACACAGTTCAGGAACGCGCCCCCCAGCCCGTCCCGGGGCCCCGTGTGTCTGCCTGAGGGGCCTGCCAGATGGCGGGGACAGCTGCGCCTTTGGAGTCTGCAGGGCCGGGCGGGCCTTGGGAGGTTGCGTGGCTGGTGAACTTGGGCAGTGCTGTCGCCGCACCTGTGGGCTGACTTTGAGCCGCAGGCACCAGTGTGGTGTTTCTCGAGGGTCACTGCAGACCACGGCATCAGAATGACCTGGACTCGTTCATCGGAAAGGTGGGTCCAATTCAGACCTGTTGGGTAGAGGCTTTGGGCTGGGGCCCGGGAACCCGTGTTGTTGGTTTCCTGGCCCCAGTGATCCTGGACCCCTTAGAGCCAAGATCCACAGTTAGGGACTGAGTCTCATCGGTGTGTGACAGTGGGCATGGTGCGGGCTCCGCTGACTGGCCTGTGTCCGGTGAGGCCGCGGGCGTGGCCGAGCGAAGTGAGAGTCAGAGCCCAGCTTGCAGCGTTCTCTGCTGACCCCTTCCCAGGGACGGGGGCTCGTGTGTGCCCTTGCTTCCCAAGGGAGTCTTATATTTGCTAGGAGTTGGGGGCCAGGCCCCTTAGGAAGTTGCTACCTTGTTGTCAGTAGTTCCGCTCTCTCCAAAACATCACCAGAAAAGGATTCCCATCCCGGGCGCGGTTTCCTCTAGATGAGGGCTGCCCCAGCCAGTAGATCCTGGACCCGGAGGTTCCTCTCCTGCGTTGGCTTTCCCGCTTCTGACTGCCCTGTTAGTAGCTGCATGTGGGTGGTAGGGGGCCGGGCTCAAAGCCCTTCCTAACCCCTGTGCCCATGGGACATCTCAGTTGGTCCTCCCCCCAGTCCCCGGAGCTGCAAGAACTGTTACCGTATGACAGAGCCAGAAGTCACAGCTGATGTGCAGGGAGCAGCATGTTACATGCAGCCCGACTGTTCAGAGCGTGTTCTGACCCACTCCATCCTGTTGACTCAGTAGAAGACATCCTTTGCAGTTCCAGCAGTGACCCGATTACTCCAGACCATTCCTTGTCCTCTGTCTTAAAAAATCGTGCGTGACCCAGACGTGGGCCTTCTCCCCAGCCTTCTCGGAGGGTGTATTTCCATTCCCTCTGCTGGCTGGTGGGTCCACAGGTGTCTGTAATTCCCCTCTGGGTTCTGAAACTCACAGGATGTAGCTGGCAAAGGGCAGCTGTTGTGCACATCTGGGGCCTGAGAATCAGGCAGTTTCCAGCTATTTCTCAGCCTTGAGAAGAACGGCTGCCGTTGATGAGTGGAGGTGCTGATCAAGTAGCCAGTGACGATACAAAGCCCCCCAGCCTGGGAGCCTGCTGAGCCAGGCCCAGCAGGGGCAGGGATTGCCGGAGCCAGTCACTCTGGAATGTCCCTCCGTCTTTTCAGTACAAGATAGGGTGTGTTGGGGGGAAGCCTTGGGACTCGTCAACAACTCTTCAGCGCATTTGACGTTGCCTCTGCAGTGGAGCCCCCAAAAGATGCTGGGACGTCATGGTACATTCCCCTAAGTTCACGGGTTGGTCTCCGTTTTGCACCGGACCTGGCATTAGTATTCACTGCAAGCGCCAACCACTTTCAAGTCCTCTTTGGGTGACTGAGCAGTCCCCGCTCAGAACGGACATTGTGTGACTCACGTGAAAGGTCTGCAGGCGGCCTTCTTGCAGACTCACGGTGAGGGTGGCGTGTTGAGCGTAACTGCCCATGGCCTTTAGGTTTCACTGGAAGGTCCAAGGCCGCATCCTAGACTCAGGCTGTGCACACTTGACCTCACTGCCCCTTCCCTTGGCCCTTTGACCCTTCCTCTCAAGGGCCTCATTTCAGTTAAAGCAATGATTGTTGGAGTCATCCTGGTGCAATAGCAACCATTTTGATGGGCTGCTTCTCTTTACATCACCCCTGCTCATCCATGACGCCTAGTTAGTTGCAAATTCCTCCTTCGATTTTGAAGTCACCCCTGCCTGCACTTCCCGCAAACACTGATCAACCAACCAACCAACCTGAAAGCCCAGTGATTTTTCAACGCACAGCTACATCACTATGGCACCAAGACGTGGGTCCTGGGGCCTGAGCTTTAAAAGTCACTATTCTCGTTACCTATGCTGCCCCTGCGGTTAAGAAAATGAAAAAGCAAATATTAAGCCCTGCCTTTATGCAGAAGTAGGATGCCCTTCATCTTTTTGGGTATACGATCATGTGTTCATTACAGGAAACTCTGAAAAATATAGCTAAGAGAGGCACACATACTGCCGTCCTTATTGTTAATATTGTGCCTTTTATCCATCCAGACATTTTCCTGCAAACACACAAGACACACAAATGAATAGCTAGATGTGAAATTATTCCTGTACACATGAGTGAAATTATTCCTGTACACATGAGTTAGTAACGTACTTTTTTTTTTTTTTCCAGAGTGTACCACGAACATCTAGGCCAGTCAGTGAACTTCCTACATAATAATTTTTAACACTTAGTGTTGCATTAATGTGTAATGTTGTCACTTATGTAGCAGATATGGGTTAAGCACGCTACACACATTGACTCAGTCACCATAGGAAGTCTGGGGGGTAGTTTACAGGTGAGAAAGCTGAGGCACAGAGAGGTTGGGTGGCCCGAGCTAACAAGGGTGGAGCGGGGCTTACACCTGATTTCTGGAAGTCTGAAATCAAGGTGTAGGCAGGGCCGTGCTCTCTCCAGGGGCTCCAGGGGAGGATCCTTCCTGCCTCTTCCAGCTTCTGGAGGCTCCAGCTGTGCCTGGGCTGATGGCAGCTTCACCCTGGTCTCTGCCTCAGTCATCACGTGGCTGTCTTCTCTGTGTCTCTGGTAATGGCATTTGTCATTGGACTTAAGGCCGCCTGGAAAATCCAGGTTGGTCTCATCTCATGATTCTTAACTACATCCGCAAGGACTCTTTTTCCAAATAACGTCAAATTTGCAGAGTCTGAGAAACGGATCTTTGGAATCCACCGTTTTGCACCCACTACTCTGCCCTATTAGGCAGGTCTGGCCATTGAGGCCCTGGCTTTGTTGACTCAGGGACTGCCATGTCCATTCTTCCCGATCTGCCCAGGGCCCAGCTGCCACCTCCTGTAAACGTCTGGTTCCTTCTTCCCAGTGGAGGTCGGTCATGAATTGAGAGTCGAAGATCCAGGGCTGGCGAAAACACTTAAAATCATGTGCGTCCACGTAGAGACAGAAGCAACATTTGTCTTCTTCCTTGTCATAAGATCCTTTTCTGCTTTTTGAAAGGAAAAAGTTAAATTTTATAAAAAAGGAAAAAGTAGCCAAGCCTTTTGGCTTGGCAATAAGGAAGAAATATTGTGGGTGACGGTGGAAGTTACAAACCCGAGAAAGTAGGATGCCCTGCAGATGGCCTTGGCACACACACAGGCAGACACAGCTGGGGAGTGCCTTGTGTGCATGACAAAGGTGTGGGAGCTGCAGAGGTGAGGGGTCTGGGGGAGAGGTTCTTGAAGGGCATCCACCGTCTCTGTGGCTGCGTCGGCACTGGAAGATGCTCACATAGTGCCCCAAGAGAGGAAGGGTGACAGGTGACCCCTGAAGGGACCAAGTCTGCACTTCCTCATCCGACAGGGGGCGTCTTACACCGGGGTTGGCGGCTCCTGAGCTGTGGGTTGGCGGCTCCTGAGCTGAGTGTGGGTTCTCCCTATAGCTCATCACACGTAAGCTCTGGCTAATCATCCACAGGAACACTTTAAAAAATCAACCATTTTAAAAGAATTGTTTTTTTGGGTAAGTGTGCTGTGAACACCAAGAAAGTCCATGCACACGTCCATTTAATTTTGAAACAAGTTGGCCTTGCAGGAGGAGGACGGTTGGGATTCAAGGGCCGCCCCTAGCTGCAGTGTTTATTTCACACAAGACCCCGTGCTTTACGCCTGTGTCTACACCTGCCGATCGGGTCCTTCCCGATGGGTGACTGAGGGGAACACTGCTCTGTGAGCTGTTCATGTCATCACAACACAGGGAGAAGGCGGCCGTCGGCAAGCCAGAAAGAGAATTTCAACCAGAACGAGCTGCACACAGGCACCCTGATCTTGGCCGTCCAGCCTCCAGAGCCGTGAGGAATAAAGTCTGTTGTTTAAGCCGCTCCTTCTGCGGTGCCTGGTCATGGCTGCCGGGAACAGACTAAGACGTGGTTCCTCTTGACAGTGCTCAGGGCTTTTCAGGCACTCAATCAGTTGTGATCAGTCAGTAAAGGTCACTCACTTTTATTATTACTCTCTTAATTGTGCTGAGTCTGATTGCTCGTCTTGGCTCCCAGAGCAAATGTCAAATTTTCTTGCCACCAAACACTCGGCATAAGCAGGATGCTTAGTGCTGGTTGGGGTGGGAGGGTGGTGATGATGAGAAGGCTGGTGATATTAAGACATCTCCCTGCTTAGACAGGCTTCAGGCAGCCCGTGCCTGGGTCATTTGTTACTCTCTTTTAAATTGTTCCTGCCAAGACACAAAATCCAAGACAAGAGGGAGACGGACTGGCCTGGCCTTGAAGTGGGCGCAGACCGTGGGGCTCACGAGAGCAGTCTTCCCATCCTTTTTGATGGTGGAGACATTAGGATAATGAAGCAGAAGTTGGGACAGCCTTGCTCGGTGGCAGAGCAAGCACAAGCTGAGGAGACAAGGGATGCGCTGGTGGAATATTTATTCCTGGCCTTATTTATAGCATCGTCTGGTTCAGAATCAGAAATCGGCAAAGCCGCAGATTGGTGGGTCTGCCCTTGCTCACAGCTGGGGCTCTGAGGGCGCTCAGGCTTTCTGCACACGCCTCTTTGTTTTCTCTGGCATCCTGGCCCCTGTTCTGCTCTGGACTTTATCAGTTTTCTGTCTGCTCCTGCGATCGGCTCCTTGGGCTTCTGTGACCGAGTTACATTCTGCAAGACCTTTTGCTGCCCAACGATTAAGGGACTCGTGTGCAAGACAAGCAAGATTGTTAGAATCTCTTCCAGGGGAACTTTTCCACTTTTTCATTTTTGTTGTGAAATGGTAGTCCCAACTGGGCTGGGATTTTTCACAATGATCCAGAAGCATTGATTTTTTTCCCACTATCTTTGACATGTCAAAGGCTTTTAGGGGTGAGAAATCTTATATAACATGATAATATCAACACTGCTTTAAAATTTAAAAACAATTTTATATACCTATCTCACTTAATAAGTTAAATATACATCAAAACTAATAATGCATATGTATGTAATTTTATTACATTCATCTTATTATAACTTTATTACAATCTTTATTGGCCTTTATCTACTGTTTCATGTAGGTTGGCTGCAAATTAGGGATGTTTCAAATAGCAGTGAGTTAAAAAAGATAGGTGTTCTTTTTTTCTCCTGTGACAAGCAATTCCAAGTTTTCTGCCCAGAAGAGCTGTAGCTGTTTACAAGCATCAACCAGGACCCACACTGATCTGCCTCTTTCCTCTGCCATTTTTAGCACATAGCTTTGTCTTCACATCACAAGGTGGCTGCTGAAACTCTGGGTATCATGCCTGCATTCCAGGCAGAGTAAACATAGAAGAGGAAGGACAAAGCGTGATGGGCCAAAGGATTTCTCCTGTGGCGGCTTTGCCATTTTACTCTAGAAGGGCTGTATCCCTCAGGGACTTCTGCCCACACCTCACTGGCTGGAATAGTGTCTCATGGCTGTCCCTAACCTCAAAGGTGGCAGGTGATCTGCATCTTAGCTTACACAGCCTTTAGAACAGAGGCAGGCAAGTAGGGAGGTAACTGGAACTGGGAGTCAGATAACCTACAGGACCCGCTCTGACACTTTCAGAGCAAAGGGCGACCTGGATCCCCACATACTGGGTGTTAATGTTGATCCTTTCCTGCAGAAACTTACTTTGTAGGGGTAACTTAAGGCTACAACTTTAAATTTCATATAAGTAAATTTGGATCCCAGACGCAGCGCTGTGAGTGTTTTTAAGCTGAGTTCATTTGGCAAGCATGTGAGGACTTTCACATTAAGAGCCCCAAGGTGTAAGGTATCAAGCAGCATTACATCCCACTGTCTAGACAGCGTTTGGAACAAGAAGGATCAGGGCTCGAACTTCCATGGGGTCACTCTGGGCACTTGGGGGACGATATCGATGATAAATTTTCAAGAGCAGAGTTGGAGTCCATGGCTCATCTCTCCTTGCGTCCCGGAGCTGCAGGTGAGCGGCCTGGCACATGCCTTGCCCCAGGCCCGTGCCACGGCCTCCCCCTGCTGGTTTCGCCTTCCCCCTGCCTGTGTAGTGCCAAACCAGTGGTCCAGATGCTGCTGCAGCTAAGAGGTGTGAGATGGCTAGAAAGGCAGGAAGGCTGTCCACCCTGGTCCTCTGAGGTGGGGTGATTCCTGAATCTGGAGCTGCAAGAACCTGTGAAGCACAGCGGTTCTAAAATACTTCCTGCAGCGTGTGGGTAGCCGGGTAAGGGGAGCCAGAGGACTGGGGAGCCAGGAGCACATCGGTCCTTGTCTTCCTGTGCTGGTTGCAATACCAGCATCAACCTCTTTAGAGCATCACGCCCAGTTTATTCTCAGCTTCTCTTCTTTTCCACTTCATCTGTGACCATCTCTCCCTCCTTTCCAAGCCCTCCTGCCTTTTCCCTTCTCAAGGCTGCGGGAGTGATGGGTGCACAGACAGTTCCAGGGTCCTCAGCCCTCTTGCCTCCCCTCGTTCTATTTCTTCCTCCGGCCCCTTCCTCCCACTTTTCCTTTTGAAAATGCCCTGAGCTCTGTCCTGTTTCCTCTGGTCGCCCTCCCACAAAGGGACAGAGTCTGAGATGCGCTCAGGATGAAGAGGAGATGGGTCCTCTTCCTGCCTCGCCCACTTTCACACACTCTCCCAGTGCCACCCACCCCCACTGCCCCATTCACCCTGCGGGGAGCCTGATCTGTCCCTTGCCGTGTGTTAGGGAACAATGCACACATTTTAAGGCAGCCTATTTTTGCGTGGTGTTTATTAATTCTCCAGCATGCACAGGCTGGAGCATCAGTGTCCCAAAGGGATGTTAACACAGTTGCCCACTGATTTAATCAAAAGAAGCAGCTGGGGCCCAGGGTGAGGTTGAGTTATGGAATTAAGGCATAAAGGAAAACACAGGATGGGTCTTTTCTGTAAACTGTTGTCTGACCCTTTTACTAGCCCTCGGATGTGTCTCATCCCCCTGTGAAATGAACCGAGTCGCAGGAGCGAACAGAGGACATTTTCGCTGCTATTATCAATAACCATTTATTCACTGTTCAGTGTGCAACCAGAAATCTTACTCAGTACAGAGCCCGGCAAACTTCCCCCTTATATAACAGGGCTTAAACAGTATCGATTTAGTCCTGGTTTCACTGCATCTCTTGTTAAGCTTCAATAGTCTTTTGTTTATACAAATGTTATCTTATACAGCAAGCAAAAGCAGACAGTACACTTAACACTGCTGTTTCACATGCTTGTTTTCCCCGGTGAAAAATGCAAACAGGGCAGCACATTCCAGACACCAGACCCCTTCTTATTAACTGCATGTGTCTTTCTGGGCAAGCCAGAAATTCTCTAAGCATACACTCAGGGTTATACCTATAAAAATACCAATAGGATCATATTATACACACTGTACAGCATTTCACTTTTTTCACTTAAAATATCCCTGCAGATCCTCCCTTCTCAGCCCATGTAGGGCTAAGTCCGGCCAGCTGGCAGCGCCCCATGGCAGAGATGCTGTAAGGCGCTCACTCCGTCTCCCTCTGCGGAGTCTGTCCTGCTTTGCTGTTGCAAACAATGCTCCAGGATACTCTGTTGTTCATTTCATCAACCACCAACGGAGGGTGTCCTGTGAGATGACTTTCTTAAAATGGAATTATGTGTATTTATATTTGGTAATTATTGTCAAATTGCTACCCAAAGACGGGCCCCCACCAGCGCTCCCAGCATAGCCCATGGATGACCTGTGACTGAGCCCCGTATGGCTGAGGTCTCAGCCCCCAGCCCCTCTGCAGAGGCAGACCACTAAAGCTAAGAGTTTCTTGGGCCTCCATCCTTCCAGACATCTTGTAGCATGCCAAGCCCATAGCCTTGCTCACTCTCTCTTAATTCTCCTGAACAGTCGCGAACATTTCCCCAAACTGGGACAAGGTCTCCAGAGCCGTGGAGGTGCCTGGGGAGGTGCAGACCTGGGAGCTTCAGCTGCGGAGAGCCACAGAAACAGCCCACCCTCCGCTTATCACCCACCAGAATGGCAAGGCCTGATGGGCGGTGGGCTGGAGAGCCGGCCGAGCCCCCTGGGCTAGGTGCAGCTTGGAGGACGTGTTGATAGCTGGTGAAGGACGGCTCTGCGTGTTCCCCTGGACTCCATGTGTGCGCTTGGCTGGCTCTTGCCCAGTTCCTGTGAAGACAGGTGTCAATACCTCCCTTCCTGTGACTTCAAAGCATTTCATTGCATCCATGGTGAGAAATAAAGTTTACATCCCATGCCAGGACCATATATCCAAAGTTTCACAAAATAATGCCCACTTTTGCCATGCGTGTGAACTCTGATCTCTCCCATCCTGTCCCTTCTTTTCCCGGGGCTGATGGTGAGCCACTGCATTGGTTTCACAGCCACCGAGGAGAGGGGCTGCCACCTGCTGTTGGAATGGATTCTCTGCTCCTGGGGCTCTCTTGTGATCAAAGGGGCAGTGTGGATTTACGCTACCGAAGTGTGAAAAAAGGCCAAATTGTCTTCTACAGCTCCATTATTATTCCTCTGTCCTCACTCATGTCTACTCCATCCTTTATTTTAGAGCTGCCCATTGGCCTTCCCCCAGCCGGCTGGCCACGGTGGACCCCCAGTGTGGGTCTGAAGTGCAGAAGGCCCTGTGGACCCACAGTGATGCTCTTGGGCCTCTGGCTCCTTCCTCACCTGTGTAATGTCTGCAGGGGGTGGGCTGTGGGTCAAAGAGACACCCACACAGATAAGAAGAGATTTCAATCCATTGAGGAGCTTTCTTCCCAGAGAGGGGGAAGGTACGGGGGGAGGGAAAGAAGGAAACTAGCGTTCGATGAGGATGCTTGTTGGGGCCCACTTGTCCCAGCAGCCCTGAGCAGGGCTGTTGCCATCCCCACTTAGCCATTCGGAAGTGGGTGCAGGAAGGATGAATCCCCAGGACAGCAGAACTGGCTTTGAGTCCAGGAAGTCTTGCTCCAGGTCAGAGAACTTGACTTCCTCTGTCTTCCCTGCAAACATGCTGTTCTGAAGCAGATGAAAGGGGCTATGGCAGCTCACATGTCAGGTTGTCCTCTGTAGCTGCTCGTGTGGTTTTGCCATCTGGTATGTAAGTTTGATTAGGTCCTGTTTGTTTATTTTTGCTTTTATTTCTTTTGCTTTAGGAGACTGATTTAAGAAAATCAGTCTTTTGTATGATTTATGTTAAAGAATGTTTTGCCTATGCTCTCTTCTAGGAGTTTTGTGGTGTCATGTCTTACATTTAGGTCTTTAAACCATTTTGAATTTATTTTGTATGTGGTGTGAAGGAATATTCTAATAACATTGTTTTACATGTAGCTGTCCAGCTTTCCCAACACCGTTTGTTGAAGAGACTGTCTTTTCTCCATTGTGTATTCTTGCCCCCTTTGTTGCAGATTAATTGACCCTAAGTACATGGGTTTATTTCTGGGCTCTCTATTCTGTTCTATTGATCTGTGTGTATGTTTTTTTGTGTGTGTGCCAATACCACACTGTTTTGATTACCGTAGCTTTGTAGTGTAGTCTGAAGTCTGGAAGCGTTGTACCTCCAGGTTTGTTCTTTCTTCTCAGGATTTCTTTGACAATTCTGGGTCTTTTGTGGTTCCATAAAAATTTTAGGATTAGTTTTTTCTAGTTCTGTGAAAAAATGTCATAGGTCTTTTGATAAAGGTTGCATTGAATCTGTAGATTTCTTTGGGTAGTATGGCCATTTTAACAATATTAATTCTTCCAATCCAAAAGCATGGGATATCTTTCCATTTCTTTGAATCATATTCAATTTCCTTTATCAATGAATGTATAGGTCTTTAATCCCCTTGGGGAAGTTTATTCCTAGGTTTTTTTGTTTGTTTGTTTTTTTGTGATGAGATTTTAAATGGGAGTTTTAAAAAGAACTTTCTCTCTGACTTTTCATTATAAGTGTATAGAAATGCAGCAAATTCCTGTATATTAATCTTGTATCCTGCTACCTTGCTGAAATGATTTATTAGTTCTAATAGTTTTTGTGTGGAGACTTTAGGGCTCTCTATGTAGAGTGTTATGTCATCTGTAAATAGTGACAGTTTTACCTCTTTCCTTCCAATTTGGATACCTTTCATTTCTATTTCTTGTCTAACTGCTGTGGCTAGGACTTCCAATACTATGTTAGATAGAAGTGGTGAGAGTGTGCATCCTTGTCTTGTTCCTGATTTTAGCAGGGAGACTTTCAGCTTTTCACCATTGAGTGTTATGTTGGCTGTGGGTTTGTCATAAATGTTTTTTTATTATGCTGAGATATGTTCCCTCTATACCCACCTTGTTAAAAGTTTTTTTCTTTATTTTTGAAAAAATCCATTTCAAAGCTTTGGAGTTATGAAGCCCAAGAGTAATTGGTACCCAGAGCTGGAAGGGACTTGGGGCCATTAGGACCCACCATGAATGCTTACTGAGATCCTTCTCAGCATCACAATAGCAGAGGCAGCACTGAGTGTCCCTATGACCTCTCCATAAACACCTGAGGAATAGAGAACTTGGTCCTTCCTCAGACCACCCCTTCCTTCCCCGTCTGGACACTGGATTTTCAGAGAGTTTTTTTTTTTTTTTATATACAGTTAAGAAATTGTGTTTACCTGCACCTTTCTTATGCTAGCTTTATTTTTGCTCTGTAAGAAACAGACATCCACATGTTTATTGATAGTACCAATATAACATATTTTCAAGTCTTCTCAGTTACTTTTCATTTGAATAAACTCCTGTGTATCTAGCTATCTATCTATCACCTCTATCTATTTATCCATCCATCCATCTACACATTCACTCACTTACCCATCCATCCATCTGTCCATTTATCTATCTGTATCTAACTCTGGCAGACACACCCTATGATGACCCTCAATGACTCACTCTCTTGTATAATCTTCTCCCCTTGAGTGTAGGTAGAACCTGTGACTTCTAACCAACAAGGTATGACAAAGGAGTGGGCATGGCCCTCCCATGACCACATTATGTTACATAAGACTCCATCTTAACAACCTGGAGTGAAAGAGATTCTCCCTCCCACTGGCCTTGAAAATGCACACAGCCATGTTGTGACCTGCCTCCAGAATGGTATGAACACCACGTGTTCAGAGGAGAGAGACCTGATTTATGATCTTTGTTTACTTCAGTAGTCAGAGTGTCAGACACTGGGCTGTACAAACTGTAGCAAGTCTTCACAAGCTCATGTGGCAGGCAAAGAGCTGTGAATTTCTTTCCTTCATGGGTGGGATTGGGGCCCCTCTGCATATAGGAAGTATGTTTGCATCACAATAGCTGTGGTCTTGATAAAGAAGGGGACTGGAGGCGATTCCAGGAGACCTCCCTGCCCTTCCTCTGCTCTGCTGTCTGGTGCAGGAGCCTGGTCACTGCACATTGCATTGCTCCAGCATGCTTGCTGGTGGATTGAGCTATTGTTGCTGTAGTGGGTTAAATGATGGCCCCCAAGATGTCCCCACCCCAGTCGCCAGACATTGGAATGCTACCTTATATGGCAAAATGGATTTGCAGATGAGGTCAGGTTAAACATCTTGAGGTGGGGACGCCATGCTGGATGCATCCAATGTATTAACAAGGGTCCTTGTCAAGGAAAGACGGAGGTGGGAGATCAGAAGTGGAAGATGGAAATGTGACAGTGGAGGTAATGTTGGAGTGATGCAAGGGAGGAGCAAAGAAAGAGGAAATGCAAGCAGTCCCAGAAGCAGAGAAGGTGAAGAAAGGGATTCTCCCCTGGAGCCTCCAGAAGGAACCAGCCCTGTGACACCTTGACTTTAGACCAGTGAGACTGATTTCAGAATTCTGGCCTCCAGCACTGGAAGAGAATAAATCTGTGTTGCTGTAAGCCACTAAGTGTGTGGTGATTTCTTACGGCAGCCAAAGGAAACTAATAGAGTTGCTTTTTCTGCAAGAGGATTACGTCTCCTGCCTATGGCTGGTGCTTCACTGTGGGGAAGGGGCTCTTCCATCGATGTCAAGCTTGGCCATGTGACTTGCTTCAGCCAATGAAGTGTGAGCAGAGGGGATGCAGGGCTTGGTCATGTGACTTTCTCTGGCCAATGAGGTGTGAGCAGTGGGGACATGGTGCCCTTCTGCGACCCAGCAGAGCCTCACATGGTGGTCATTGGCCAGCTCTTGCTTCCCTTCTCTGCCATGAGAACAGAGCATCTGCTCTTCACCGCAGACCTGGGAAAGATGGGCAGATGGAGCAGAACTGCCCCCAGCGCACGGCCACCTGCCTGAGTGGGGACAGTCCTTCCTTGTCAGACGCTGAGATGGTTTGTGACTGCATGCGGCCTAGCTCCTGGCTGGGGTTGGCCTGTGGGTGGCATTGCAGGGAGGTTGCAGCCGCCAGGGACCCTCTCTTCTGCTTCTCGGCTCCAGGAGGTGTCTCTGGCAGCCGCTGGTGTTGGCGGTGGTTCCATCTCCTGCCAGGCAGCCCCTCCTGAGGACCCAGCTCCCATCAGAAGGCCTGGCCTCTGGGCTCTGCTGAGACCCACCTCTTCCTGATACCTTTGCAGCCATAGCAGCTCTTCCTGCCCTAGATTATCCTTGGATTGCCTCATGGTTTGGTTTTCCATCTCTTCTAACATCTTTGTAACCAGTTTTCCATATTGAAGGGCCTCTATTGAACTGCCTGGAATGGCCCCTGTTTTCCTGGCTGGGTACAGCCGGAGTACCAGGTGAACAAATTAAAAAGAAAAAAGAAAGACTGGCAGCTATTAGCAAAGGAAACTGAATACAACGTGTAGGTGTGTTTTGGTGGTGGGAGGCGAATATAAGAAATGCATGGATTCTTCAACTAACAAAATATAAATGCTTCATCCTTAAAAATGGTTGCTGAAATCCCTAATTTCTTCCTTACACAAATACATGCATGCATACGCACAAATATGTACACACATATATCTGAGGAGCCTTTATCTGTACTTCCTTGGGAACCATTGTGAGGAAGCTTTAATCTAGAGACTCCTATTGATGCATGGAAAAAGAAAAACACTGCACGTTGGCAAAAATGGCTGAAATTATTTTCCTCTCTGTCTGCAATGTGACTTTGAAGCTCTTCCATCAAGAGGTGCAGTTCCTGTCTCCACTCCTTGAATCTGGGCTGACCACATAACTTGCCATGACTAAGAGAATGTGGCAGAGATGATGCTGTATCAGCCCCAAGAGCAGGCCTCAAGGGGCCATACGTGCGTCTACCCTGTGAGAACGCTACCCTGCCACCCTTGTGAACAAGTCAGAACTGTTGTGCTTGGGGATGGGAGACCTCTTGGAGTAGCGTGAGACATCCAGCTGAGGCCACCCTGCACCAGCCAGCCCCCAGGCAACTCAGCAACTGAGGACAGATCTATGAGTGAGCCCCAGCCTAGACCAGGAACACTGCCCCACTGAGTCCAACCCAAATATCACTGAGGAAGATTGGGCTGCTAGAATCTTTTTTTTTTTTTAATTTTGTTGGAGTATAGTTGATTTACAATCTTGTGTTAGTTTCTTAAGCCCAGTTACCAGTGGGTTCTTGGGACCCAGGTTTGCATTCTCAGCAAAGCCTGAAGGCAAAGTGAGGAAAGCACCTGGAGTTCTGTCTGGTCCATGAGTAGGTACTTAATGCACATTAATTCCCTCCACTTTGCTGGGAAGAAAACAGAGGTTTAGTTGAGAACGGAATGAATGTATCATTATTAAACAATTAACTCACCTCTCAGCAATTGTCCTAAATTGCTCCTGATTCAATGCAGGTGGAACACCAGCTGTTTTCCTCCTCTCCCAACAAAAGCTCTTTGGCAGGAAGACTAAGGCAACCCTTCATCCTGCTTCTGTTCTGGGGTCTATTCTGCCCTTACCTTGTGTCTCCATAGTCCCTGCTTTGCCTCCGTCTCTCACCTTGGAGCATATGCTACCCCAATCCTGGCGGGCTCTTGTTCTCCTAGGTGTGACTTAACTCAGGACCAATATACAAATTGCAAAAACTCTCCAGTCTTTAACTTTGAATTTTGGAATCTGAGGCTCTTTGGCAGTCATGTTTCTAGAGCTCTCACTACTTGCTGAGGGTACTGGCTTCTGTACAAAGCCTCTCAGTCTTTGGAGGGAAAGCTCTCAATCCCGATGACTTAGCCTCTATTCAGGATGATGCCAGGGAAGCCCCTCTTTTCTCTCCCATATCAGGAACCAAATGGAATAATATAAACCTGGAGAGGAGGAGACCTGTATCGGAGGTGTGATAGGCAGAATTGAGGCCCTTTACAGCGGTCCACATCTGAATCCCCGAACCTAGGCATATGTCAGCTTAGTAATGAGGGGAATCAAGGTAGCAGGTGGCATTATGTCTGCTAATCAGGTGACCTTAACACAGGGAGATTATCCTGGATTATTTGGGTGGGCCCAGCATCACCACAGGGGCCCTTAAAAGTGGAAGAGGGAGGCAGAAGAAGAGAGTAAGGGGAGCTATGAACACACAAGAGAGTGCAAAGAGATGCACTGTCGCTGGCTTTGAAGACGGAAGAAAAGCCACAAGCCAAGCAGTGCGGGCAGCCCGTAGAAGCTGGCAAAGGCAAGGAAGTAGATTCTCCCCTCGAGCCTCCAGAAAGGGATGCAGCCCTGATGACACCTTGATTTTAGCCCAGTGAGACCTTTTTTGGACTTCTCCAGAACCTGAAGATAAATTTGTGTTGTTTTAAGCCACTAAGATGGTGGTAAATTGTTACAGCAGCAACAGGAAGCTAATACCTGAGGCTGCCTGAGTCTCCCCACCCCGAGGTCATTCACATCCCATCAGCCAGGAGCACCTCAGATCTCACCCTAGTGATACCCTTGAGCTCATGTGCAGCAGTGGTGTCCATCTGGACACAGGGGACCTTTCTCTTGGAAACATCCCAGCTCTGATTAAACCCATCCATCTGCCCCGAGTGTCTGACCATTGCAGGAGAAAATGACACCACCGGCTGGGGCTGACGCTGTCGAGTTACATTCACGCCTCTGACCTCGGACGGGCCTCAGGGCAGCCCGAAATCTGGCAGTTTTGCTGCTTCCCTCTCTGAGGGCCACACCATGGGGCGCCCAGCAGGCAGGCGCCTCTCCCTGCGGTTCTTAAACCTGGTGAAGTGTTGGCATCACGCGTGAGAACGGCCACCATGTTGCTGCTCAGGCCCCGGCCTCCGACCGCTCTGCCTGTTTGGTGCAGAGTGGGGTGCAGACATCACCGTCTCACTCCATTTCGCAGAGGCGTGAGCGTGTATCACTCTCCCGTGCTGGCAGAGCCAAGCTCCCTCCAGGGGTTTTAGGGGAGGATCTTCCTGTCCCTTCCAGCTTCCGGAAGTGCCAGGCGTTCCCTGGGCTCTTGGCCGCATCACTCTAATCTCTGCCTTCTTCTGCACATGGCCGTCTCTGTGTCTCTGCGTGTCTTTTCCATCTCTTAGAAGAATATTGTCATTTCAGATAGAGAGGCCACATGAATAATCCAGGGTAAGCGCCTCCTCTCAAGAGCCTTAACTTATTAATTCCATCGTTTCCCATATAATGTAATAGTCACTCTTTTATCATATAAGATTCTGGGAACTAGGACATGGACATATGTTTTGGGGGGCACCATTCAGCCCCCTACAAACAGATATACAGGAAAGTGGACAACTTTTCACTGCACAGATCAATGAATTGGATCAAACCAAACACAGCCAGGGAAACAAGATACAGATGCAGAAACATGACCCCCAGACATCCTGGAAACCCCAGCCTCCTGTCAGTCATTGCTCCCCACTCCAAGGGACCCACTACCCAACCTCTGAACGGCCTGGTTTCGAATCTTGCATCCACGAAGCCAGGTGTGTCTGCTTCTTTTGCTCATCACTCTGTGTGAGATGCTCCCCTTTCATTGTGCACGGATTCCTGGGGTAGCTTACCATGTATGACCACGTTACCATCATGAATCCCTTCTGCCCTGGGGGGGCATTGGGCTGTTTCTAGTTCCAGCCACTACAAATGTGCTGCTACGACCTCTCGCGGGTTCACAGCTCTTGGCGTGCAACCACTCATTGCTGTGGGAGGGGGAGGCGGCAAGAGAGCTGGGCTGAGGGAGGCGGTGCTAAGAGCCCACAGATGCTGTTGCCAAGGGGATGAGTGCACTCTTCCCAGCAGAGGACCAGAGCCCCGAGCTCACTGCGCCCACAGACAGTGTTGCCTCCCGGTCACTTCAGCAGCTCTGGTGTGTGTGTAGCATGTGTCATATTGTGGTGTGGTTGACAGTGATCATCTTTTCATCTGTATGTCAGTCACTTGGCATCCTCTTCTGGAAATTGCCTGTTAAAGTCTTTACCCATATCTTTGTATTGGGTAGTCTGAATTTATTGGGTTTTTCTTACTGACCTTCAGCAGTTCTTTTTACTCTGGATATAAAACTTTATTGGATATGCATCTTGTGACTATCTTTTTCCTTTCCTTTACCCTCTCTCAGTGGTGTCTTGTGATGAGAAAAAGTTCTTAGTTTTAAAGTGGTACACTTTATTTCTTTTTTTTCCATTTAGAGTTAGTGATTTTCTTCTCTCCCATTTTCTTCTTTATTATTAGAAAATAATAAAACCTTTATTAACATTTAGGGAATGCTCTAATTTCATTCTTTTACATGTAACTGTCCAGTTTTCCCAGCACCACTTATTGAAGAGGCTGTCTTTTCTCCATTGTATATTCTTGCCTCCTTTATCAAAGATAAGTTGACCATATATGTGTGGGTTTATCTCGGGGCTTTCTATCCTGTTCCATTGGTCTATATTTCTGTTTTGTGCCAGTACCATAGTGTCTTGATTACTGTAGCTTTGTAGTATGGTCTGAAGTCCGGTAGCCTGATTCCTCCAGCTCCGTTTTTCTTTCTCAAGATTGCTTTGGCTATTTGGGGTCTTTTGTGTTTCCATAGAAATTGTGAAATTTTTTGTTCTAGTTCTGTGAAGTTTATCAATGGTTTATCTTCTCAAAGAACCAGCTTTTAATTTTATTGAGCTTTGCTACTGTTTCCTTCATTTATTTTTCATTTATTTCTGATCTGTTCTTTATGATTTCTTTCCTTCTAACTTTGGTGTTTTTTTTTTTTTTGTTCTTCTTTCTCTAATTGCTTTAGGTGTAAGGTTAGGTTGTTTATTTGAGATGTTTCTTGTTTCTTGAGGTAGGATTGTATTGCTATAAACTTCCCTCTTATAACTGCTTTTGCTGCATCCCATAGGTTTTGGGTCATCGTGTTTTCATTGTCATTTGTTTCTAGGTATTCTAGGTTATTAAGTAGTGTATTGTTTAACCTCCATGTGTTTGTATTTTTTACAGATTTTTTCCTGTAATTGGTATCTAGTCTCATAGCATTGTGATCAGAAAGATACTTGATACAATTTCAATTTTCTTAAATTTACCAAGGCTTGATTTATGATCTATCCTGGAGAATGTTCCATGAGCACTTGAGAAGAAAGTGGATTCTGTTGTTTTTTGATGGCATGTCCTATATTTATCTAAATCAATTGATAAATTCATATTTATCAATTAAGTCCATCTTGTTTAATGTATCATTTAAAGCTTGTGTTTCCACACTTATTTTCATTTTCGATGATCTGTCCATTTGTGAAAGTGGGGTGTTAAAGTCCCTTACTATGATTGTGTTACTGTCGATTTCTCCTTTTATGGCTGTTAGTCTTTGCCTTATATATTGAGATGCTCCTATATTGGGTGCATAAATATTTACAATTGTTATATCTTCTTCTTGGATTGATCCCTTGATCATTATGTAGTGTCCTTCTTTGTCTCTTGTAATAGTCTTTAGTTTAAAGTCTATTTTGTCTTATATGAGAATTGCTACTCCAGCTTTCTTTTGATTTCCATTTGCATGGAGTATCTTTTTCCATCCCCTCACTTTCAGTCTGTATGTGTTCCTAGGTCTGAACTGTGTTGCTTGTAGACAGCATATATATGGGTCTTATTTTTGTATCCATTTAGCTAGTCTGTGTCTTTTGGCTGGAGCATTTAATCCATTTACATTTAAGGTGGTTATCGATATATATGTTCCTATTACCATTTTCTTAATTGTTTTGGGTTTGTTACTGTAAGTCTTTTCCTTCTCCTGTGTTTCATGCCTAGAGAAGTTCCTTTAGCATTTGTTGTAAAGGTGGTTTTGTGGTGCTGAATTCTCTTAGCTTTTGCTTGTCTGTAAAGTTTTTAATTTCTCTGTCGAATCTGAGTGAGATCCTTTAAGGGTAGAGTCATCTTGGTTGTAGGTTTTTCCCTTTCATCACTTTAAATATGTCCTACCACTCCCTTCTGTCTTGCAGAGTTTCTGCTGAAATATCAGCTGTTAACCTTATCGGGATGCCCTTGTACGTTATTTGTTGTTTTCCTCTTGCTGCTTTTAATATTTTTTCTTTGTATTTAATTTTTGATAGGTTGATTAATATGTGTCTTGGCATGTTTCTCCTTGGATTTATCCAGTATGGGACTCTCTGAGCTCTCTGAACTTGATTGATTATTTCCTTTCCCATATTAAGGAAGTTTTCAACTTTAAACTCTTGAAATATTTTCTCAGTCCCTTTCTTATTCTCTTCTTCTTCTGGGATCCCTATAATTCGAATGTTGGTGTTTAATGTTGTCCCAGAGGTCTCTGAGACTGTCCTCAATTCCTTTCATTCTTTGTTCTTTACTCTGCTTTCTTTATTCTGTTCTGTGGTACTTATTTCCACTATTTTATCTTCCAGGTCACTTATCCGTTCTTCTACCTCAGTTATTCTATTGATTCCTTGCAGAGAATTTTTAATTTCATTTATTGTGTTTTTCATCATTGTTTGTTTGCTCTTTAGTTCTTCTAGGTACTTGTTAGACATTTCTTGCATTTTCTCCATTCTATTTCCACGATTTTGGATCATCTTTACTCTCATTACTCTGAGTTCTTTTTCAGGTAGACTGCCTATTTCCTATTCATTTGTTTGGTCTGGTGTGTTTTTACCTTGCTCATTCATCTGCTGTGTATTTCTCTGTCTTTTCATTTTGCTTAACTTATGTGATTGGGGTCTCCTTTTTGCAAACTGCAGGTTAGTAGTTCCTGTTGTTTTTGGTGCCTGCCCCCAGTGGGTAGGGTTGGTTCAGTGGGTTGTGTAGGCTTCCTGGTGGAGGAGACTGTTGCCTGTGTTCTGGTGGATGAGGCTGGATCTTTTCTTTCTGGTGGGCAGGACCACATCTGGTGGTGTGTTTTGGGGTGTCTTTGACCTTATTATGATTTTAGGCAGCCTCTCTTAGGGGTTGGGGCTGTGTTTCTGTCTTGCTAGTTGTTTGGCTTAGGGTGTCCAGCACTGTAGCTTGCTGGTCATTGAGTGGAGCTGGGTCTTAGCGTTGCGATGGAGATCTCTGAAAGAGCTTTCGCCATTTGATATTACGTGAAGCCAGGATGTCTCTGGTGGAGCAATGTCCCAAAGTTGGCTCTCCCACCTCAGAGGCTCAGGCCTGACACCCAGCTGGAGCACCAAGACCCGGTCAGCCACATGGCTCAGAAGAAAACAGAGAAAATATAAGAAAGAAAGAAAGAGAGAGAGAGGGAGGGAGGGAGGGAGGGAGCGGG